>NC_137564.1:1800761-2124086 GCF_963082525.1 Nesoenas mayeri | reverse complement strand
GGCCCCCTGCTGCGGCCCGTCCGCCTCGGGCGCTCCCCTCTGCTGCTCACTCGCAATCTCTGCCCTCTTGCAGAGCACCGTTTGATCCCACGCAAAGATGTCTTGCTCCGACCTGCGCCCAGCACCAACCAGCGTGGCCGTCCCCCAGCCCATCGCTGACAGCTGCAACGAGCTGTGCGCCCGGCAGTGCCCCGACTCGACGGCCCTCATCCAGCGCCCCCCCGTCGTCGTCACCTTCCCCGGCCCCATCCTCAGCTCCTTCCCCCAGCAAGCCGTGGTGGGCTCCTCCGGAGCGCCCGCCTTTGGGGGCTCCCTGGGGCTGGGGGGCCTCTACGGTGCCGGGGCCACCCAGGGCTCCGGGGGCCTCTGCACCTTTGGCAGACCCTCCTACGCTTCTCCCGCCTGCAGCCCTTACGTCTTGCCCCGCTACAGCAGGAGGCTGTGGGACAACTGTGGGCCCTGCTAGACCCAGCCCCAGAGCCCCCGGCGCTGCCCCCAGCCCAAACGCCAAGGCCAACGTCAGCCACGCAGGGCTGAGCTGGCAGGCACGGGGCACTGAGGAGTGCTGAGCATCCCCAGCCCCAGACAATGCCTGGGCAGCTGGCAGCGCCCCACAGCCTCGGCCCTTCCCTGCTCCTGCTCTCTGCTCTCCTCCCTCTCTTCCCAGCTGTCAGACCAGCTAGGACCTGCACCCCGACAGCTCTGCGGGCCTGATGGACCACGTCCTGGGGAGCTGCAATGCTGCACCAAGGGGGCATCTGGAGCAAGAAGCCATGCTCTTGAGAAGATGCCCCTGCCTCCCGCCACCCGTGGCAGCCAGCCTCTCTGGGTCTCGTCCACCATCTCTCCGACGATCTCTGCTGATCCTCTGGCAAAATAAACTTTTCCTGCATCCCAGTCATGTCTCCCTCCGTCCTTGTCCCACGTAGCAAAGAGCCTGGGGGCAAGTGCCCTTCAGCAGATGGAGGGCCAGTGCTGGTGCTGAGATGCCCGGAGAGCTGGGGGTGGGGCGGTGCTGGGAGAGGGAGGTTGCGGGCAGCGGGCAGGGGAGACAGAGAGAGAGAGACAGACAGACAGAGAGAGAGAGAGAGAGACAGAGAGAGAGAGAGACAGACAGACAGAGAGAGAGAGACAGACAGACAGAGAGAGAGAGAGAGACAGACAGAGAGAGAGAGAGAGACAGACAGAGAGAGAGAGAGAGACAGACAGAGAGAGAGAGAGAGACAGACAGACAGAGAGAGAGAGAGAGAGAGAGACGGAGAGAGAGAGAGAGACAGAGAGAGAGAGAGAGAGAGAGAGACAGAGAGAGAGAGAGAGAGGGAGAGACAGAGAGAGGGAGAGACAGAGAGAGAGAGGGAGAGACAGAGAGAGAGAGAGGGAGAGACAGACAGAGAGAGAGAGAGGGAGAGACAGACAGAGAGAGAGAGAGGGAGAGACAGACAGAGAGAGAGAGAGGCAGAGACAGACAGAGAGAGAGAGAGGGAGAGACAGACAGAGAGAGGGAGAGACAGACAGAGAGAGAGAGAGACAGAGAGAGAGAGAGAGAGAGAGACAGAGAGCCTTTTGGTAGGACTTGCAGGAGTTGGGGAAAGGGCAGAGGGAAGGGAGCGGGCAACGGTGCTGGCAGGACTCCTTTGCCCGGCCTTTCCCGCCTGGGAGCAGCAGCAGCTCCTCCAGCTCTGGTGCTCCGCAGAAGCACGGCAGCATCTGCGGGTGCCCACGCAGAGGAGGCTGGACAAAGACCCCGTGGTGAAGCCCACGCTTGGGCAATGGCCGTCGATTACGCTTGGGCAATGGCCGTCGATTGCTGGAGAGCAGGAGAAAGGGAGGCTGAGGGGTGACCTCACTGCCCTCTACAGCTTGTGAGGAGGAGAATTGGATAGGGAGATGCTGCTCTCTTCTCCCTGGGATCCAGCAATAGGACACAGGGGAACTGTTCAAAGCTGCAGTAGGGAAGGTTTAGACTGCACACGAGGAAACATTTCTTGGCTGAGCGGGTGCTCAAAAGCTGCAACTGGCTTCCCAGAGAGGTGGTCAGTGCCCCAGGCCTCTCGCTGTTTAGGAGGCTTTTAGAAAATGCCGTTGATGATTTGCTTTACAGTTTGGCCATCCCTCGAGAAGTCAGGCTGTTGGACTAGATGATCTTTCTAGGTCCCTTCCGACGGAAAGATCCTGTTCACTCTCACGTCTCCTCTGGGGAGAGCCGGAGGAGAGCTGGGAGCTTGGCTCCCGGTGAAGAGGAGCCTCGGAGTGTTTCTCACCAGGCTGCACACGTGCCTGAAGGGCAGGCATCGAGAAGATGGAGCCAGGCTCCTTTTCGAGGCGTCCAGTGCCAGGACAAGAGGCAATGGGTGCCAGCTGAAAGGCAGGAGGCTCTGCCTCAGCGTGTCAGGCCACTTTTTCCGTGTGAGTGAGAGCGAGCAGTTGCACGGGTTTCCCCAGGAGGTGGTGGACTCCCCGTCCTCAGAGACACGCGAAAGCTCACTGGACACGGCGCTGGGCAGCCGGCCCTGGGTGCGGCTGCTGGAGGCCGCAGCATGACAACATGCCCTGCGAAGCTCCTGCCGCACGGATCAGGCTGTGATCCCTGGGACTGAACGCCTGTAGCAGGGAAGGGAGGAGCAGCCAGCGTGTTGGTCTGTGCTGGGTGTGAGGAGGGGAAGGAGAAGAGGAAGAAAACTAGAGGAAAAGGGACGGGAGCGGGAAGGGGAGGAAGAAGAGGCAGGAGAAGCCTCCCGTTTGCTTTCTCTCCAGGGCCTGGAGCAGGGCCACGGAGGAACAAAGTGGCTGGATCCCATGCAAGCCTTTTCCCTGGGGGGCTGCCAGCCCTGGGGCAGCCAGGCTCGCGCGCGCTGACACCGCAGGTCTGCAAATGCCACGTGTCCCGCAGGCAGGGGAGCAGCCTGCATTCAGGGGGGACTCTTGGAGCTCAGCTGCGGGACCACGTGTGGCCAGAGCTGCAGGTGTTGTGGGGTGTCTCAAAAGGAACTCAGCCTGGTACTGTTGTGGCTGAGAGATTGCCTTGGCCTGGCTGGCGGGGGTCACGGGCTCGGCAAGGGGAGCCCTGCAGCCCACACCGGGCTCTGAAAGAAAAGGAGGAGAGGCAGGTGTTGGATGCAAGCTTGTTTTATTGCAGTGCAGGAAAGGAACCACTGGAGAAAGACACTGAAGGCAGAGGCAGGCAGGTTGTCCCTGGAGGCTTCAAGAGAGCTGTTCCTTCAGGCTTCCTATCCCAGGCGGCGGCCATTGCAGAGAGTAACGAGTGCCCTGAGGGACGATGGCAGAGTCGCGCATCTGGGCAAGGGACGGGGCGAGGAGGAGAGGCGGCATGGAGAGAGGCAGGAGAGGAGTGGAGGCGTGAGGCCGAGGTGGCCCAGGAACCAAGGGGGCTCTGGGGCTGGGTCTAGCAGGGCCCACAGTTGTCCCACAGCCTCCTGCTGTAGCGGGGCAAGACGTAAGGGCTGCAGGCGGGAGAAGCGTAGGAGGGTCTGCCAAAGGTGCAGAGGCCCCCGGAGCCCTGGGTGGCCCCGGCACCGTAGAGGCCCCCCAGCCCCAGGGAGCCCCCAAAGGCGGGCGCTCCGGAGGAGCCCACCACGGCTTGCTGGGGGAAGGACGTGAGGATGGGGCCGGGGAAGGTGACGACGACGGGGGGCGGCTGGATGAAGGCCGTCGAGTCGGGGCACTGCCGGGCGCACAGCTCGTTGCAGCTGTCAGCGATGGGCTGGGGGACGGCCACGCTGGTTGGTGCTGGGCGCAGGTCGGAGCAAGACATCTTTGTGCGAGAGTGATGAGCCTGAAAGACACGGCCCCAAGGACAGCTGTCATGCATGCGGAGAAGACTCCCCGGCTCAGCACTGCCCTGTTCCCTTGGCTGTCCTGGAGCTGGAGGGACCAGGGCCACCCCCTTGCCGCGCTGCCCACTGTTTGCCCTTTGCCCAGCCAGCCCCCCTCAGCGCCCCGCTCTCTGTAGCCCTCTCCTTGCCATCTCTCTCTGCAAACAGAGGGCAGACGAGCCCTCGCAGAGAGCCTGTGCAGGGCCCGGCTCTGCGTGGCCCGGCCACGGGGCTCCTTCCTCCTCGCCTCGTGGCTCAGCCCAGCCTGGCCGCCCAAGGCGGCTGCCAGCACGCCCGCCGCTGGCAGAGCTCTCCTGGCCAGGGATAGCCCACAGCGGGCTCAGCTCCAGGAGGCAGAGACCTGCAGGCACCCACCTACCCTTTTCCTGAGCAGAGCGAGGCAGGAGCAGCGGATGCCCGTGCACAGCGAGGGCAGCGCTTTTATGCCGCAGCAGAGAGCGGGGGGAGGAGCTGGCCGCACCGGAGGCACGTGTCCTGCGCTGGCCGAGCCCCTGCCTTCTCCCTGCGTGGCACGGGGCTGTTTTGCTGATGTCGTTTCCTCTCCAGCCCCAACCCGCTCTATCAGCCCCTGCAATTACCCGACTCAGACGCTTGCCAGCTGCCACCTCACGGGCCCAATTAGCCCCACCGTCTTTTCATTATCTCTGTGTGGAAGAGGGCACACGGCGTGACAAAGGCTGACTGCAAGCGCCCTGCGTGCCATAGCTCTTCTGCAAGGGCTTGGTCTCTCGGCGTGGCCCCGTGTCTGCTTCGCAGAGCCACAGGGAAGACCAGGGTCTCCCGCACGCCAGCGACCGCATGACGTGCACCGTGGAGCTATTATCTACAGAGGCGCGAGGTTACGAAACGCCAAATCAAAGGCACTCCTCTCGGGCACTGCCTGCTCAGCACGATGTATCACTCGCCAGCCCAACACAGCCGGCCTCCATCTGCCTGCAGGCCTTGGCCCTGGACCTCTGCGAGTCTGGGGCAGCAAGACCCCTTGTGCTCTTCCGCAACGCGCGTGTTGCAAGGAGCGCAGGCCCCGAGCCGTGCTGAAGTGGCGCAGGCTCACTCCAGGCCCGCCCCAGCCCCGCGGGCCCCTTGCCCTTGCCTCCTGGGAAGCCCGTTGCTGGGCGATGGTGCTGGGCAGGGGCTGCCCTCGGGGTGCTGGGCAGCTGGCAGCGCCGGCTGACGCCAAAGCCCCAGCAGCCCTTGGCTGGGCTGGCCCCGCTCGCCCTGGCCACCGGCTCGATTCCCAGCAGAGCCTGGCTGTGGGCACAGGGCAGAGGTTTCCCTGCAGCAGAGCACCCGTCAGGCCGCGAGGAGCTGCAGCAGCACGGCCATCTCCTGCCTTCTACATCCCCGAGCAGGGGGGTGCGTGCTGTCATGTAGCCCACAGAGCACAAAGGGCTCGAAAGCCTGGCGAGCGGTATGTGCTGGTCTGGCAAGGGGATGCTGACTCAGGGAGGGGCAGGAGGCGGCCAGCCCCACAGGTGTAGGCAGGAGGGAGTGCTGCCTCTGCTGATTGGCCCAGCCGGTCCTGAGCCACAGCAGCGCCGCTATAAAAGCTCTGCCACGGCCAGGCTCTCCCAAGCACTGCTCTGGCTGCCTTCTCCTCAGGGAACAGGGTAAGTCTGCGAGCGCTTGTCCTCCTGGCCCCCTGCTGCGGCCCGTCCGCCTCGGGCGCTCCCCTCTGCTGCTCACTCGCAATCTCTGCCCTCTTGCAGAGCACCGTTTGATCCCACGCAAAGATGTCTTGCTCCGACCTGCGCCCAGCACCAACCAGCGTGGCCGTCCCCCAGCCCATCGCTGACAGCTGCAACGAGCTGTGCGCCCGGCAGTGCCCCGACTCGACGGCCCTCATCCAGCCGCCCCCCGTCGTCGTCACCTTCCCCGGCCCCATCCTCAGCTCCTTCCCCCAGCAAGCCGTGGTGGGCTCCTCCGGAGCGCCCGCCTTTGGGGGCTCCCTGGGGCTGGGGGGCCTCTACGGTGCCGGGGCCACCCAGGGCTCCGGGGGCCTCTGCACCTTTGGCAGACCCTCCTACGCTTCTCCCGCCTGCAGCCCTTACGTCTTGCCCCGCTACAGCAGGAGGCTGTGGGACAACTGTGGGCCCTGCTAGACCCAGCCCCAGAGCCCCCGGCGCTGCCCCCAGCCCAAACGCCAAGGCCAACGTCAGCCACGCAGGGCTGAGCTGGCAGGCACGGGGCACTGAGGAGTGCTGAGCATCCCCAGCCCCAGACAATGCCTGGGCAGCTGGCAGCGCCCCACAGCCTCGGCCCTTCCCTGCTCTCTGCTCTCCTCCCTCTCTTCCCAGCTGTCAGACCAGCTAGGACCTGCACCCCGACGGCTCTGCGGGCCTGATGGACCACGTCCTGGGGAGCTGCAATGCTGCACCAAGGGGGCATCTGGAGCAAGAAGCCATGCTCTTGAGAAGATGCCCCTGCCTCCCGCCACCCGTGGCAGCCAGCCTCTCTGGGTCTCGTCCACCATCTCTCCGACGATCTCTGCTGATCCTCTGGGCAAAATAAACTTTTCCTGCATCCCAGTCATGTCTCCCTCCGTCCTTGTCCCACGTAGCAAAGAGCCTGGGGGCAAGTGCCCTTCAGCAGATGGAGGGCCAGTGCTGGTGCTGAGATGCCCGGAGAGCTGGGGGTGGGCGGTGCTGGGAGAGGGAGGTTGCGGGCAGCGGGCAGGGGAGAGAGAGAGAGAGAGAGACAGACAGGCAGACAGAGAGAGAGAGAGACAGAGAGACAGAGAGAGAGAGACAGAGAGACAGAGAGAGAGAGACAGAGAGACAGAGAGAGAGAGAGAGAGAGAGACAGACAGAGAGAGAGAGACAGACAGAGAGAGAGAGACAGAGAGAGAGAGAGAGACAGAGAGAGAGAGAGACAGAGAGACAGAGAGACAGAGAGAGAGAGAGACAGAGAGAGAGAGAGAGAGAGACAGAGACAGAGAGAGAGAGAGAGACAGAGAGAGAGAGAGAGACAACAGAGAGAGAGAGAGAGAGAGAGAGAGAGACAGACAGAGAGAGAGGGAGAGACAGACAGAGAGAGAGGGAGAGACAGACAGAGAGAGAGGGAGAGACAGAGAGAGAGAGAGGGAGAGACAGAGAGAGAGAGAGGGAGAGACAGACAGAGAGAGAGAGAGGGAGAGACAGACAGAGAGAGAGAGAGGGAGAGACAGACAGAGACAGAGAGAGAGAGAGAGAGAGAGACAGAGAGCCTTTTGGTAGGACTTGCAGGAGTTGGGGAAAGGGCAGAGGGAAGGGAGCGGGCAACGTGCTGGCAGGACTCCTTTGCCCGGCCTTTCCCGCCTGGGAGCAGCAGCAGCTCCTCCAGCTCTGGTGCTCCGCAGAAGCACGGCAGCATCTGCGGGTGCCCACGCAGAGGAGGCTGGACAAAGACCCCGTGGTGAAGCCCACGCTTGGGCAATGGCCGTCGATTGCTGGAGAGCAGGAGAAAGGGAGGCTGAGGGGTGACCTCACTGCCCTCTACAGCTTGGTGAGGAGGAGAATTGGATAGGGAGATGCTGCTCTCTTCTCCCTGGGATCCAGCAATAGGACACAGGGGAACTGTTCAAAGCTGCAGTAGGGAAGGTTTAGACTGCACACGAGGAAACATTTCTTGGCTGAGCGGGTGCTCAAAAGCTGCAACTGGCTTCCCAGAGAGGTGGTCAGTGCCCCAGGCCTCTCGCTGTTTAGGAGGCTTTTAGAAAATGCCGTTGATGATTTGCTTTACAGTTTGGCCATCCCTCGAGAAGTCAGGCTGTTGGACTAGATGATCTTTCTAGGTCCCTTCCGACGGAAAGATCCTGTTCCACTCTCACGTCTCCTCTGGGGAGAGCCGGAGAGAGCTGGGAGCTTGGCTCCCGGTGAAGAGGAGCCTCGGAGTGTTTCTCACCAGGCTGCACACGTGCCTGAAGGGCAGGCATCGAGAAGATGGAGCCAGGCTCCTTTTCGAGGCGTCCAGTGCCAGGACAAGAGGCAATGGGCGCCAGCTGAAAGGCAGGAGGCTCTGCCTCAGCGTGTCAGGCCACTTTTTCCGTGTGAGTGAGAGCGAGCAGTTGCACGGGTTTCCCCAGGAGGTGGTGGACTCCCCGTCCTCAGAGACACGCGAAAGCTCACTGGACACGGCGCTGGGCAGCCGGCCCTGGGTGCGGCTGCTGGAGGCCGCAGCATGACAACATGCCCTGCGAAGCTCCTGCCGCACGGATCAGGCTGTGATCCCTGGGACTGAACGCCTGTAGCAGGGAAGGGAGGAGCAGCCAGCGTGTTGGTCTGTGCTGGGTGTGAGGAGGGGAAGGAGAAGAGGAAGAAAACTAGAGGAAAAGGGACGGGAGCGGGAAGGGGAGGAAGAAGAGGCAGGAGAAGCCTCCCGTTTGCTTTCTCTCCAGGGCCTGGAGCAGGGCCACGGAGGAACAAAGTGGCTGGATCCCATGCAAGCCTTTTCCCTGGGGGGCTGCCAGCCCCTGGGGCAGCCAGGCTCGCGCGCGCTGACACCGCAGGTCTGCAAATGCCACGTGTCCCGCAGGCAGGGGAGCAGCCTGCATTCAGGGGGGACTCTTGGAGCTCAGCTGCGGGACCACGTGTGGCCAGAGCTGCAGGTGTTGTGGGGTGTCTCAAAAGGAACTCAGCCTGGTACTGTTGTGGCTGAGAGATTGCCCTGGCCTGGCTGGCGGGGGTCACGGGCTCGGCAAGGGGAGCCCTGCAGCCCACACCGGGCTCTGAAAGAAAAGGAGGAGAGGCAGGTGTTGGATGCAAGCTTGTTTTATTGCAGTGCAGGAAAGGAACCACTGGAGAAAGACACTGAAGGCAGAGGCAGGCAGGTTGTCCCTGGAGGCTTCAAGAGAGCTGTTCCTTCAGGCTTCCTATCCCAGGCGGCGGCCATTGCAGAGAGTAACGAGTGCCCTGAGGGACGATGGCAGAGTCGCGCATCTGGGCAAGGGACGGGGCGAGGAGGAGAGGCGGCATGGAGAGAGGCAGGAGAGGAGTGGAGGCGTGAGGCCGAGGTGGCCCAGGAACCAAGGGGGCTCTGGGGCTGGGTCTAGCAGGGCCCACAGTTGTCCCACAGCCTCCTGCTGTAGCGGGGCAAGACGTAAGGGCTGCAGGCGGGAGAAGCGTAGGAGGGTCTGCCAAAGGTGCAGAGGCCCCCGGAGCCCTGGGTGGCCCCGGCACCGTAGAGGCCCCCCAGCCCCAGGGAGCCCCCAAAGGCGGGCGCTCCGGAGGAGCCCACCACGGCTTGCTGGGGGAAGGACGTGAGGATGGGGCCGGGGAAGGTGACGACGACGGGGGGCGGCTGGATGAAGGCCGTCGAGTCGGGGCACTGCCGGGCGCACAGCTCGTTGCAGCTGTCAGCGATGGGCTGGGGGACGGCCACGCTGGTTGGTGCTGGGCGCAGGTCGGAGCAAGACATCTTTGTGCGAGAGTGATGAGCCTGAAAGACACGGCCCCAAGGACAGCTGTCATGCATGCGGAGAAGACTCCCCGGCTCAGCACTGCCCTGTTCCCTTGGCTGTCCTGGAGCTGGAGGGACCAGGGCCACCCCCTTGCCGCGCTGCCCACTGTTTGCCCTTTGCCCAGCCAGCCCCCCTCAGCGCCCCGCTCTCTGTAGCCCTCTCCTTGCCATCTCTCTCTGCAAACAGAGGGCAGACGAGCCCTCGCAGAGAGCCTGTGCAGGGCCCGGCTCTGCGTGGCCCGGCCACGGGGCTCCTTCCTCCTCGCCTCGTGGCTCAGCCCAGCCTGGCCGCCCAAGGCGGCTGCCAGCACGCCCGCCGCTGGCAGAGCTCTCCTGGCCAGGGATAGCCCACAGCGGGCTCAGCTCCAGGAGGCAGAGACCTGCAGGCACCCACCTACCCTTTTCCTGAGCAGAGCGAGGCAGGAGCAGCGGATGCCCGTGCACAGCGAGGGCAGCGCTTTTATGCCGCAGCAGAGAGCGGGGGGAGGAGCTGGCCGCACCGGAGGCACGTGTCCTGCGCTGGCCGAGCCCCTGCCTTCTCCCTGCGTGGCACGGGGCTGTTTTGCTGATGTCGTTTCCTCTCCAGCCCCAACCCGCTCTATCAGCCCCTGCAATTACCCCACTCAGACGCTTGCCAGCTGCCACCTCACGGGCCCAATTAGCCCCACCGTCTTTTCATTATCTCTGTGTGGAAGAGGGCACACGGCGTGACAAAGGCTGACTGCAAGCGCCCTGCGTGCCATAGCTCTTCTGCAAGGGCTTGGTCTCTCGGCGTGGCCCCGTGTCTGCTTCGCAGAGCCACAGGGAAGACCAGGGTCTCCCGCACGCCAGCGACCGCATGACGTGCACCGTGGAGCTATTATCTACAGAGGCGCGAGGTTACGAAACGCCAAATCAAAGGCACTCCTCTCGGGCACTGCCTGCTCAGCACGATGTATCACTCGCCAGCCCAACACAGCCGGCCTCCATCTGCCTGCAGGCCTTGGCCCTGGACCTCTGCGAGTCTGGGGCAGCAAGACCCCTTGTGCTCTTCCGCAACGCGCGTGTTGCAAGGAGCGCAGGCCCCGAGCCGTGCTGAAGTGGCGCAGGCTCACTCCAGGCCCGCCCCAGCCCCGCGGGCCCCTTGCCCTTGCCTCCTGGGAAGCCCGTTGCTGGGCGATGGTGCTGGGCAGGGGCTGCCCTCGGGGTGCTGGGCAGCTGGCAGCGCCGGCTGACGCCAAAGCCCCAGCAGCCCTTGGCTGGGCTGGCCCCGCTCGCCCTGGCCACCGGCTCGATTCCCAGCAGAGCCTGGCTGTGGGCACAGGGCAGAGGTTTCCCTGCAGCAGAGCACCCGTCAGGCCGCGAGGAGCTGCAGCAGCACGGCCATCTCCTGCCTTCTACATCCCCGAGCAGGGGGGTGCGTGCTGTCATGTAGCCCACAGAGCACAAAGGGCTCGAAAGCCTGGCGAGCGGTATGTGCTGGTCTGGCAAGGGGATGCTGACTCAGGGAGGGGCAGGAGGCGGCCAGCCCCACAGGTGTAGGCAGGAGGGAGTGCTGCCTCTGCTGATTGGCCCAGCCGGTCCTGAGCCACAGCAGCGCCGCTATAAAAGCTCTGCCACGGCCAGGCTCTCCCAAGCACTGCTCTGGCTGCCTTCTCCTCAGGGAACAGGGTAAGTCTGCGAGCGCTTGTCCTCCTGGCCCCCTGCTGCGGCCCGTCCGCCTCGGGCGCTCCCCTCTGCTGCTCACTCGCAATCTCTGCCCTCTTGCAGAGCACCGTTTGATCCCACGCAAAGATGTCTTGCTCCGACCTGCGCCCAGCACCAACCAGCGTGGCCGTCCCCCAGCCCATCGCTGACAGCTGCAACGAGCTGTGCGCCCGGCAGTGCCCCGACTCGACGGCCCTCATCCAGCCGCCCCCCGTCGTCGTCACCTTCCCCGGCCCCATCCTCAGCTCCTTCCCCCAGCAAGCCGTGGTGGGCTCCTCCGGAGCGCCCGCCTTTGGGGGCTCCCTGGGGCTGGGGGGCCTCTACGGTGCCGGGGCCACCCAGGGCTCCGGGGGCCTCTGCACCTTTGGCAGACCCTCCTACGCTTCTCCCGCCTGCAGCCCTTACGTCTTGCCCCGCTACAGCAGGAGGCTGTGGGACAACTGTGGGCCCTGCTAGACCCAGCCCCAGAGCCCCCGGCGCTGCCCCCAGCCCAAACGCCAAGGCCAACGTCAGCCACGCAGGGCTGAGCTGGCAGGCACGGGGCACTGAGGAGTGCTGAGCATCCCCAGCCCCAGACAATGCCTGGGCAGCTGGCAGCGCCCCACAGCCTCGGCCCTTCCCTGCTCCTGCTCTCTGCTCTCCTCCCTCTCTTCCCAGCTGTCAGACCAGCTAGGACCTGCACCCCGACAGCTCTGCGGGCCTGATGGACCACGTCCTGGGGAGCTGCAATGCTGCACCAAGGGGGCATCTGGAGCAAGAAGCCATGCTCTTGAGAAGATGCCCCTGCCTCCCGCCACCCGTGGCAGCCAGCCTCTCTGGGTCTCGTCCACCATCTCTCCGACGATCTCTGCTGATCCTCTGGGCAAAATAAACTTTTCCTGCATCCCAGTCATGTCTCCCTCCGTCCTTGTCCCACGTAGCAAAGAGCCTGGGGGCAAGTGCCCTTCAGCAGATGGAGGGCCAGTGCTGGTGCTGAGATGCCCGGAGAGCTGGGGGTGGGCGGTGCTGGGAGAGGGAGGTTGCGGGCAGCGGGCAGGGGAGAGAGAGAGAGAGAGAGAGAGACAGAGAGCCTTTTGGTAGGACTTGCAGGAGTTGGGGAAAGGGCAGAGGGAAGGGAGCGGGCAACGTGCTGGCAGGACTCCTTTGCCCGGCCTTTCCCGCCTGGGAGCAGCAGCAGCTCCTCCAGCTCTGGTGCTCCGCAGAAGCACGGCAGCATCTGCGGGTGCCCACGCAGAGGAGGCTGGACAAAGACCCCGTGGTGAAGCCCACGCTTGGGCAATGGCCGTCGATTGCTGGAGAGCAGGAGAAAGGGAGGCTGAGGGGTGACCTCACTGCCCTCTACAGCTTGGTGAGGAGGAGAATTGGATAGGGAGATGCTGCTCTCTTCTCCCTGGGATCCAGCAATAGGACACAGGGGAACTGTTCAAAGCTGCAGTAGGGAAGGTTTAGACTGCACACGAGGAAACATTTCTTGGCTGAGCGGGTGCTCAAATGCTGGGTGATGCATGCTGTCATGTAGCCCACAGAGCACAAAGGGCTCGAAAGCCTGGCGAGCGGTATGTGCTGGTCTGGCAAGGGGATGCTGACTCAGGGAGGCGCAGGAGGCGGCCAGCCCCACAGGTGTAGGCAGGAGGGAGTGCTGCCTCTGCTGATTGGCCCAGCCGGTCCTGAGCCACAGCAGCGCCGCTATAAAAGCTCTGCCACGGCCAGGCTCTCCCAAGCACTGCTCTGGCTGCCTTCTCTTCAGGGAACAGGGTAAGTCTGCGAGCGCTTGTCCTCCTGGCCCCCTTCTGTGGCCATCTTCTGCTCCTCTGGGCACAGTGAAGTTTTTCTGCATCCCAATTATGTCTTCTTTTGTTCTGGTCCCATTTTGGGAAGACCCTGGGAGCCAGAGCACACCACCTGAGGAAGGTCATATGCTGGTTCTGAGATGCCCAGGGGCTGGTAGGGAAGGCAGTTCTTGGAGAGGGGTCATGTAGGCAGCCAGCAGGCATGGGAGAGAGAGCCTTTCAGTGGGGCTTGCAGGAGCTGGGGGAAAGTAAAAGCAAGACAGTCTCTGGCAGGGCTTTTTCCCCCAGCCTTCTCCACATGGGAGCAGCACCAGCTCTGCTAGTTTCCACTGTTTTTTTCCTTTTGCAGTAGCTTGGACTGGGGAGCCCCTCCCATTACCTGTATAACTCCAGGGCCCCTCTTGGCTATGGGATTTCAGCCTTCTCCATGCTCAGCAGTGGTTACTGCAGCCCATACTCCTTCCACCAGTACAGCCAGTTCCTCTGCAGCAGCTGTGGGCCAGGCTAAAGATAGCTGGAATATCCCTGGTTCCTCTCCTCAAAGTGCCCATCTGCTTTTTCTTTGGATTAACTAAGTCCACTCTTCCTATTTTAGTTCTCATTTTATGCTGGTTGAGGATATTTTTCATGGACTAATTTTAAAAGTGTGTGGATTTTAAACTTTGTCAATTCAAGAGAGGTTTGTCTTGTTTTCCTATAACTTGCACTCTCATTTAAGTTCTGCTGCATATTACAATAAGAATTCTGTTTATCCCCCGTTGAGTGTGGCTTTGTTAACAGTCTTAGAGGTTGTGAAGTTCAGCTTTTAGTATCCAGTTTCTATCCCCAACACCAGCAGAAAAAAAGCAGTTCATAAACCCTTCTGAAATCCCATTTCTACAATTCGTGGATCTTTCCCCTTGTCCTCTTGGCTACTATTGTTTTATGGTATTAAGAACATTTGGACCTCTGTTTTTTTCCCCTGCTGATTGTTAGTCAAGAATGATTCTTTCATATTGTACTTGAAGTGTGACTAAAGGAAAATATACCCTACCAAAAAAGCGATATTGCTGATTTATTGCATTTATCTGTGATTACCTCTTTACTAACTGCTATGGTAAGATTTAAATGTAGAGCTGCCCGGTACTGACAATTTACATGCAGGTAAATTTATCCAGAGAAGGCCCCAAAGAGGAAGAGAGAGGAAAAACATTGCAAGACAGATATTATGATGCACCATAGATTTAATGGCTGAGAAATATAATTTCTAAAAATGTACAGCATAAGAAAACAACGTGGTTGAATATGGGCAAAACTCATCATCCATTTCAAGGCAATGCTTGACAGCTGGGCATCCAGCTCCTACATGCAACAACAGAAGTGACATTTTTCACCTCATTGATAACAGAGAAAGGCATTAAGTCAGAAATGCCAAGCTCTTGCAGTCCCATTAGCTTAGGAAAAAGCTGAAGGTGGTCAGCAAGCGTATGGCCATGGTCATGAGCTCAGTCCTGCATTCGGATCACACTTTTAAGTTTCTGGTTTTTCCTTTGTGGTTTTCCCCCAAGACTTTATCATGGCCCACACCGGTTGTAACGACGGTAGGACCTCCCATGAAGGCCACTTAGACCTGAATATCCAAGGCTCCCAAGTCCCAAGGAGCTGCCGGAGGAGATGGGGACTCCCCCAGCATTGAGAGCATCCCCTACAGCTGCAGAAGCTGAGGATCCCACGGTGGTATTCTGTGGGAAGGAGCTGAGGATTGGGCCAGGCAGAGTCACCACCACAGGGGAGGGCTGGATGACATACGTCGAGTCCTGGCACTGCCTGACGCAGGGCTCGTTGCAGCTGTTCGCCAGCGGAGTTGGGCTGCAGGTGGTGGGAGGACACAGATCATAGCAGGACATGTCTGCAGAATGGAACTAAGTCTGAAACACAGGGAAGGAAGTAAACACAAGACAGAAATTATAATTATAGTCATGTAATTAAGCTGCTAAGATGATGGAGAGTGCAAGAAGCTAGCTAGAGACTGTGGAGAATGGAATAATGTCTTAGGTTGAAAGGAGATTTCAATGAAACTTAAACTCCTCGGTGCTGCAAAGGACAGGTCGTCGCTCTGCCTGTTCTGAGCAGCCTTTGATAGCTCATTTCCCACAACACTCCTTCAGGATGAGTGCAGCCCTGTAGCAGGTGGGAAGCGAGGGGCAAGGCTTGTGATCTCCTATATGATACAGCTCAGGGAAATTTCAACCCACAACAGAGAGAAGGAGAAACTATCCCTCAGCAGCTAGAAGTGAGAAGTATAACCTGAATTATGTGACACCCACCTGTGAAAGGGAGCTGTTATCCTCCCCACAGACAGGCTTGTCTCCTAAACAGCAAAACAACAAATATTCTGCCTAATTCTTGTTTAATAATGCCCTTTTCTTTCTGCTTATTACCTCTTACACAAGTCTTACAGAGAAAGCAGCTTTCTGCCTTTTTCTGAAGGTGGAGGAATGGAAGTTGACCATTTCCAAAATCATTTCACAAACAAACAGTAGGTAGAAGCCTTACTATCAATATTTCAGTAACAGGTATGCAGTAACAGTACCAAAGTATTCAGAGCATTTTAGAAGGAGATGATTGAAAAATTTCTAGTCTCAAAGTGCTTAGAAATGGAGGATTATTTTCATAGTACTCTGGTGTAAGGAGGAGTATGCTTTCAACATTGCTCAGCAGACCTTTGAAAACCTGAGCCTGCTTACTCATGTATCTACAGCAAAAAGCTTTGAGAAAGCCCAAATCTCTGTACAGATTCTCCACACCTACTTCTGATTGCTGAGCAATTTGCATGCAGAGATTCGAACACCCTGGAACTGAATGCTTCAGTGACATAAATGAAAAATGAGTCTGAAGTCCTGTGCCCAGCACTCGCCACCCTTCAAAGAACAGTTACCTTCTTTACAGAAAGAGCTACATGCAGGTCTTCCACACACACTGGTACAGAGCATAAACCTCAGACAAAACAGTGCAAAAATAAGATACAATGAAGGCAACAATTCAGGACACTGAAAGATACTAAGCAGATTCAGACTTACCCTTTTCACCAAGGAGAATAAAGCAGAAGTGGATGGCAGCAGCTTGCTCTGAGCTGGCTTTTATACTGTGTTCTAGAGTGCCTGAGGAACTGAGACGTACTTTGTACATGTAGTTATTTACCAGCCAATCGTTAAAGACTTCTTGTATGCAAAACACTCCAAGCTGATGATTTACTTATTTCCTCACTGTTTGTATTTATTGCCTTGATTTAACTTTCTCATCATAATGTATGCATTCCACTACAGAGGTTTCTTTTGTCTTAAAATCTTATGTGGCCAGGTAATTCCTGGTCAGCTCAACTGATTCATCTGAGTTACTAAAGGAATTATTTTGCATCCTAGGCACAATATATGTGATGTACATTGACCCAGATTAATATATATATTAGGAAAGATCTATGTGAACTCCCCTGTGAAATCCCCCTTCCTTGTTCATAGAGAGCATAAGTTTTTGACACATTTCACTCTGAAAAGGCCAGAAGCTACTGTTTCTGACTCTGAATTTGTCTGTAGGTTTGCGAAATTTCTCTTAAATAGCCACGCAGCCACAGAAATTCAGAAAATAATTTTGTTACAGAAAACACTTTGCAGAGCTGATTACAGTCAAGCGGTCTTGAAGGTGCCTACTGGAAAACAGATTATGTGAGGGAATACATCGTTTTACTTTCTTGACTCAGGAGATAGGATGAAAGAGTATCAGCAGTCTGATCTATTCATTTTATACAAAAGTACTATGATTCCAGGAAGGAATTTGAGATACAGCTCTTCAATTTGGAAACTGAGTGTCAAAGTCCTTAATCTAAGAAGTCTACTAGTTTTAGCTTTCTTCCTAGGTCAAACTCCAAGAAAACGATTTGGGTCAGATTGAGGATGCATGTGAATTTCAGTGTTCAGAAACACTGGCACTTACAGATTTGCAGAAGCTTACCTGTGGTATCATAAAGTTGCCAAACAGTTTTACATTTGCCATTAAATTATTCTTTTCCTCTATTGTGTCTTGCACTATTATACAAAATTATACTCCAAATTAATGGTAGTTACTCACAGAAGTTTGTAATATTCTTGTTCTTTTTTCCTCTTTTGAAAGCAAATAGTTGTCTTCATTTTGCATGGTCTTAAAGAACATCACAATGTGCAACATTTCAATTTCTTTTTCAAAGACAATTTCTAGATTAAAAAGTAATTGCATATGCTGCATAAGCAGACTTTAGAGCACGGGTCAGTATTCCAGTCTCTCCTCTCCTAACGCGAAGAGATAATTTGCAGAAACACGCAAATTATCTCTGAGCTGTATCTTCATGAAGTTCTCCTGTGAAATACATGGTGATTGTATGCTTTTGAAGAACAAAAGCCTTCAAAGTTCAGAACACATTTTCATCAATGGCTCAGACATGTAAATAATGCATAATCAGAAAATGTGAAGCTATGTGACACTATTTTAACATGATGGGCATCCCAGATTTGTGACCAGGACTACTAATAAACTTCACAAACTTCCTCTCATCATATGGTGTCACAAGCTAGAGTCCTTTCATTTTTTTACTTAAAATACAAATCAGTATTTGCACAAAATGGCATATTAAAAATCCCATTCCATTCTTCAGTCACTGGACAGATTTACTAGATGGATAACTGATGGATTTACCAGTCTTTCCCTAATGTTCTTACCCACAGACACAGTATGTGCATACACAGTATGAAAATGTGAAAAACATGTTCCTCTATAGCAATAACTAACTATTGATCATAAGAGAAGCATGTGGTTTTGAAAACAAAGTCATCAAAAGGTATGGTGATGATAAAAAGAGCCACAAGTCCCCTCCTGAAGGTGCTCACATGTTGAGTTAGCCTGGCTGTCTCAACCTTCTCTTCTAGGAGCTGAAACCTTTGAGATATTGCTTGTTGGAATATTACAAAGAGTAGTAGTAATCCTAAATCTCATGGTCACTTATCAGGGATCAAATTGCACATTCAGGACTTAAAAGCTCTTTCTCTGGCAGCAGGTGGTACTCCCATGGGCCAGTGTGACCAAAAATGCTAAAAAGCAGACAAAGTTTTCACTCATCCCCATTTTGGGAAGGTGGAGTCAGAATGTAGAGCCAGGCACATTTAAAGGGTGCAAAGAAAAAGATGAAAGAGACACCATGGATTGTGGCTTTCATCCAATGCCAGGATAAGTCCAGACAATAAACAGTAAACAAAACTATTTCACTAGTGCTAATGCAGCCATATGGGAAAGAAATAACAACAACAAAACCCCAACAACTGCAGGAACTAGCTAATAAATGTGCAAGAGTATGTCAGACTGGGCAGCCTGAGAAAGCAACAAAAGCTCTTGCTCTTTAGAGCCTTCCTGACTCTCCCCTCACCCCTGAATGCAAGACAGAAGCTACAACTCTGGTTTCAGCTTTACAAAATTTGATATTGAAATACATCTTCACTGACAGGAGTACCAAAGACTTGGTGTCCTGCAAAAACAACTAATGTTACTATTTTTCCTACAGGACCAACTTCCTGTGCTAGATATGCAGGCTGACCTCCGTAAGAGAAAGCTATTTTGCAACACCTGCAAATGAATGATGACTTCTTTGGAATGCACCCCCTGTGATCAAGCAACAGCTTCAGTTGAGATTGCAAAAAAATATATTACATATTAAATTAAGACCAACCTTTTCTTGTATTATAACATCAAACTGCTAACTTTCCATGCTCTTCAGTTGTTTATTAAGAAAACCTGCACCTTAAAATTATTCTTTCATGTAACTGATGTTCCTCCTTTAATTTAGCTCCACTAAATGACTGTAGTCAATATAACTTTGTCAGCATCTTTCCCTGGCTTTAATTAGAGTTGAGCATCAGTCTTACAGACACAGACAAAGACTCCAAGCAAGACATTTCACAGATATCAGGCCGTGAGCCATGTGGGATGACAGGACACTGAATCATCCAGAGCCTGCAGGTAGAGCTTTTCAAATCTTCTTTCTTCGGGGACCAAAGCTCCCAGTCTCTGAACACCCTTTTTTACAACACAGATGACGCAGCTAGAACAAAGCAATGCCCAATAAAGTTCAGATGTACTAGACACAACAAATAGCAGTCAGTTTATGAAGACACACTGAGTAAGTGTTATAGCTCAGAATCTTTTAATATCTTTCTCCCAGAAGTGTTGGCCAGGCCAGCAAATTTGAAGGCAAATTCCCTTGCAAAAATACCACATACCCTTCTCTTCATCCCCTCCCAGACTTAGCAGGGCCTGATCTCTGCTGGCAAGAGGTGCTGCACCTGTCACAAAGCTCTGGGGTGCACCCAGAGGGGTGCACCATCTGCTGCTTCTCTCCCACAACCTCCACCCTGAGCAAGCTCAGCTGTGCTCAGGAAAAGCACGATGCCTCCCTTCTTTTGAAGGGTTTTCCTAAGTATCACAGATGAGTAAAGAGAGCCACAGTCTTCTTCCAGGTTGCCCAGGTAGCAGCACACACACTATTCGTGCAGCAAGCTATGAACAGGTAAGTGGAGGTAGTGATTCAGAAAAAGGTTTGTCCCTATAATTTCCAGTGTTTCCCATGCCCCTGTAGATTTTCCTGCTGCATCCCTCTGCCTTCTGTTCTACGTAGATGCTGTTGTTTTCTACACCTACAGAAGGATAAGGAGAAACTGTGTTCTCCTCCGTGAGTTTTTCCCTGCAATTCAGCTATTGCCCCATTCAGGTTGTTCCCCCATTCTCATCCCTCTTCTAAGACAAGCATCTCAAAACAAGTATTTTCTCATGAAAGAGCAGTATTTAAAGGGTCTTTTTCAATCTCCATGGTAGAGTAGGTGAAGGGCCTTTAAAGTGCAAACAGAAGCAGCTTGCTTGATATGAGATTTCCTCCTTATGCAAAAATAGGAGACATTCCCATTGCAGGTGAACATCACCACTTTCCAGCCTTTGATAAATTGTCTTGGGCTTGATTTACCAGTATAGACAAAATAAAAACTTTTTTATTCAACCGAAATCTGACCCATTTCCTTTGGCAACTGGCATGAAGTTATTTGCACAGTTGTTTCTGGAACTGATGACTTCCAAAGGGACACGTTTCACCACTGACAGTCTGGAAGAGCAGCTGGGAGACGAAAGAAACACGGGCAGACTCAGAGTATGATGCAGCACAAATTTAATGAGACTGAGGAATGGAAGGAAGCAACGCAAAGTGTAAGGAATACATTTCCATGGTCCGCTAAGGACAGTGCCCACTCATCCCTCCAGCAGTGACATACTCAGCAAAACGAGATCTTCCTTCTTCATTGTTCAAGTGAACTGTACTAATTCAGCCATGCAGAACAATTTCTAATAATTACATTTTTTTTACCTACTCATTATCAAATACAAAAAAGCATAAGAGAACAAGACATTTGATTAGAAATACAAAGTAAAGCATAACAAAAGACAAGCGAAGGCCTGGTTTGAGGAGATGCCAAGCTCCTGCAGCTTCATTAACTTCAGGTTGTGGGTGTCTGACATCTAGCCATGGCCCTGAGCTCAGTCCTGCCTTCGGTCCTGCTTCAGCATTCCAGGTCATTTCTTCCTGCTTCCTCCTCGTGGTTCAGCATGGCCCGTAGAAGCCACTGCGGTAGGTGTTGTAGCGACGGTAGGGCCGGCTGTAGCCACTGCCCAGGCCTGGATAGCCAAAGCTTCCAAACCCCAGGGAAATGCCGGAGGAGATGGAGACCCCTCCAGCACTGAGAGCACTCCCGACAGCTGCGGATGCTGAGGATCCCACGGTGGTGTTCTGGGGGAAGGAGCTGAGGATGGGTCCGGGCAGGGTCACCACCACGGGCGAGGGCTGGATCACCACTGTTGAGTCCTGGCACTGCCTGACACAGGGCTCGTTGCAGCTGTTGGCCAGCGGGGTTGGGCCGCAGGGCTGGCACAGGTCGTAGCAGGACATGTCTATGTGGTGGAGATAAATCTGAAACACAAAACCATAAATAAATGCAATACAAATATTTAACCAAAACTCTGTGCAGGTGAAATTCTCTGATAAGGGGAGTATATGACAAACTACAAAGAGATTCCATGGGGAGAAAGATGACATTTTTCACCAGATCCAGAGTACTTTGAAAACAGGGTTGAGCTTGCAATTTCTTAAAGGAGATGGCTGGGGAAGATAGCACCGGTGCGTCTCAGTTGGGAACTTATCCTGAAGCCTTTGTGGTTAGCCAGCTCGCACAGGAAGCAGCGTACACGCGGGCGCTGAAAGCCTCCTGCCCACATTGCAGAGGATGCCCAAACCACATGGCCATAATACTGCCCTGGGAGAAGGCACTTTCACCACTTCCCCTTGCAGTTGCGGCTGCGCACAGGAAAGCTGTTAGGGCTCTGTGTATCCTGGAGAAATGTGGGGTGACTGTAGCTTCGAATTGAAGGCGCTCTGCTGGAATGGGTAAGACTCAGCTCGCTATTCCTGCTGTAAGGCTTGCCTCTTTGCTAAATGCTCGATGATGACAAACATCCTAGTATAGCAAATAGTCTTTCCCATTTCATTCCCATGCATGGTCCATCTTGGATGTCCTTCTTCTAGTTTTAGAAAGTGGAAAATAAGAGAAATCTAAGCACTTAAAATTTGTTCAGTAAGAAGTAAAATGACAGGCAGCTGAATTCAGAAACACTTTTATTTTTGTGTATTGATATTGATATTTAAATCATTACCATATCTCAGAATTGCTAGAGTGCAAATCTGTCCACAGTTGTTTGGAGGATGGAGAAGAAGCGTGTCAAAGGTCGCTCCTTCCCTGCAGAAGAACTACAAATTGAGTTTCAAATGCAGGCATGGTATGATTGCTTTCTATATGGAGGGCGGGTGACCCAGGACTGCCAGTATCCCCGTGTTCTCCTGCTCTTCAGACCTTAGCTGAATTTTCCACAGAGCAACACACTACTCTGAAAAGACCCAAGAACGCACTACAGATATTTTTTTGTTCAGCGACAGGACCTGAAATTTGTTTGGATCCCAAAGCCGATTAGAAAGACCTAACAGTCTAACTTGTGGCTAACTGCTTTATCCAATGATTTTTATAACTGGTCACCAACAGAAAACTTCCTCTTTCGTATGAAAACCCTTTCCTCCCCCAGAGGAAAAAAGGTTGAATGTATTACAACATTAGTGAGGAAAAGCTACAAAATCATCAAGGCAAAAGTTCAACATGTAAAAAGAGAATAAATGAATTCAGACTCACCTTATTCACCAAGGCAAAGAAGGCAAGAGAAATGGATGGAAGAGCCTTGAGTTGCTCAGGTTTTTATACTGAGTCCCAAGTTGCCCAACAACTTGGTGCATGCTTTGTGTATGAAGTTATTTATGAGCCACTACTGATTACATGTTCTTTTTACCTCAGTATTTGTGTTTATTACTGCTTCACTTCCTTATCTTGCGGCGTGTATATCTGACCACAAATTTCTTTCATCTTAAAATATTGTCGGACAAGTTAATTTCTGGGAACACTAGAATGATTAATTCAGAAGAATTTATTCTGCTTTCAAAACCCTTTTGGATCTGCCTGGTGTTATTAAAGGAGATTAAGCAGAATTTACATAATGCAGTCCTTTGTACCCTCGGCAAGGTAAATACTGTTGGAAATAGTGAAGAATTTCAGCTTTTGGAATTCAACCCATGAGCACTTGTAGTCTGGGGATTCCAGCTGCTTTTCGGGAAAAGTGAGGACAGAACGATTTTTTTTAGAAAGTGGACAGGAATACACGCACAATTTTCACCAGGCCCAAAATGAGAGAGGGACAATTGCTGCTAAAAGGGGAGGATGCTGAAGAACCCTGTAAAGAGTCGGGAAGGACGGAAAGAGTTACGGCTGTGTACAAAGGCTGAGATACAACTAGGACAAACACTTAAGATATTGCTGCTTTGACATGGGGGAAGAAGAAAAGAAAGAGTATTACAAGTCCAGTCTAACAAGACAATATCAAATGGTAACACTTCTTTGGAAGAGTCTGAAGCACAAATCTTATTGATACAGGATCTTTCCTGGCTGTTTCTAATTCTTGGCCTGATCACGTAGGAGTTCTTTATCTCAAGAAACCACAAATCCACTTTTATTCTTATCTCAGACCTCAAAACATCAGCAACTGTTTTTAGGTTAACTTCCACATGCATAAATATGTTGCACTGCAGTGTCTTGTAAAATAAATAGTAAAGGGGTAAAATACATATGCAATCCTAGACACAGGTATTAGTACTGAGGTTTGTGCTCTCCTAGCACTTTAGCTACGGAGACATGTAAATAATCCCTAAATTAGGAGTGTCTTTGTGAAGATCCCCTGGGAACAGAAACTTGTTTGGCTTGGCATTAAGTTCCTCAGAACTTCAAAGTTTGTCAGAAGCTTTTATTAACATGCTAGGCATGCAAAGTATCATATTATGTGCAAATGTAAGATACGTGACCCATATTTGAATTCTAATAAATGTAAACATGCTATGTTATAATTTCCCTTTTTGTCAAAAATAAGTGTAACTAACTACTGCATACAGCTCTGTGGAGTATTTCTGCAAGGAGCCAGGTGTGGTGTGGTTGTTATGCTGAAATCCAATGGTGAACACTAGACGAAAACAACAAAAATTAATTTATGCTAGAGGGAATAAATTATTTACTCACCAGAACCTCTGCAGTAAACCACGCCCACGAAAGGCGGGCTTTAGTTAATTTCCAAATATGTTTGAGTAATTTTTTCAAATGCAGATTTTAATTATGTTTCAAATTGTAGGAGTGCAATTAGTATTCCTCTACTCATGGCCCCATGTGTCAGACACGCTGTCATTGCAGAATTACATCTTGGTGCCACCAGGGCTGACCAATGGGTACTTGTAATCCATTGCCTCAGAGCAAGGGATTACCTATAATCATCAGTACAAACCCTTTTTGCAACGCGTCTTTTCTTTCTGCCAGGGGTTATATGAGGTGTCACTCGCATTTTGCTGCAGTTACATGCCAGGTCCCTGATTTCACACTTACCGCCATTGGTCATTTAGGAAGGAAAAGATCACAGCCTACTTTCTGGAGCTGGAGACTCAGCACTAACATGCATTAATTTAAAGTCTTTCTATCCCAGTAAGAAGGGGAAGGTTTCATGCTCAAAATAAAATTCGAAGTTACAGGTTTTCACATGGGGTGAAAAAATTCAGCCTATCATTTAACTCCACAACCACTGAGCGTACACAGACACCTCTGCCAAACCCAACTGCTTCAGCACCAACCCATGAAGATCCGCAGAGGCACCAGGAGCTCAGTTTACAACGTGAGTTACAAATCTACGTTTAAGTAGCCTTACATAGGCTGGCATGAATCATCAAAAAAATACCCAAAATAATTTGCAGGGGGAGCAGGTCTCCTCTTCGACCATTCCCCTCCAAACTCCCTGTGGTCTTTTGTCTTTGGGGTCCCACTTCGTTCAGGCTGTGGCCGTCAGAAATTCCTTCTGATGAGCAAGAGGAATTTGACAGCAGGCAGCTGAAGTGCATAGCCTGTTATGAGAGCCCAAATTGGGGAAGGAAATGTAGCAACTCTAGAGTACAAGTAGACAAAGTATCTATGTTGTATATAGTATCTGCTTTGTTACAATGCATCTAATTAGTTTCCGTTCAAAATGCCTCTATTTGTTGCAAAGTATCTACCTAGAATATACAATGTTCCCAATGTTTCCTGGATCTGAAAATATTCCTTGGCATAGAGGTCATCAGTCAGGTTCTTATTTCTGGTCAACATGAAAAAGCAGCTTCCAATTAATAAAACAGGGGAACAGTAAGAAATTTTACAAAATGTGAGCTGCTAGAAGCTCTCCAAACAAACACCAGGAGACTTGGATTGTGATGCAGCATAGCTTTAATGAGAGCAAAAAGTATCAAGGGAAATATGTATGTAAACCTGTTCAGTGCTTCATAAGAGTGTAAACAACACTGAAATTATTGTTATGAGGTCGATTGTGGTGATTACTCAATTCACATTTTCCACTGAGAAGGTATTCTGCAACGATTTCTGTATGGTGACACATTCCTCCCAGAGAGATGGAAAAAAAAGAAGGAAACAACAATGAGGCTCAAATTCAGATGCAACACCAGTTTAATGATAAAACATCAAGAAATATTCTGCAAATCACAAGGAATATACATTTTTATATAGGAGAAAGAAGCCACTTAACCCATTCCAACAGAAATCAAGACTCTGCTTTTCCTTCTATCCTGAATAAAGAAAAAAAAAAATCAAAAACAAACAAACAAAAAAAAAACCAAACCAAACATCCCAAACCTTCAGTGATCATTTAAAAGTAAAGCATCATGCCAAATACAACTGAAATTCAAATGCAAGGAGAGTAATAAAAGATAGGAATTTAAAGAAGACATATTTTGATGACGTGTGCAGACAGCAGTTTGCTTCCCACCCTGTTTTGCAAGAGGCTACAAGGGTGCTCAGCCCATCTGGAAACCATGGCCGCAGCTCCGTCCTCAGTCCGGCACCAGGCCTTGGGCTTCCTGGTCAATGCAGCTCTGGACGTCCAGTCCGGCTTTAGCAGGGCAGGTACCTTCTGCTGTAGGAACGGCCACCAAGGCCAGAGAGGCTGAAGCCCCCGGAGTTGATGGGCACTCCCTGCTCACTCAGGATGCTGCCAACAGCAGCGGAGGTGGAGGATCCCACAGCGGTGTTCTGGGGGAAGGAGCTGAGGATGGGTCCGGGCAGGGTCACCACCACAGGAGACGGTTCAATGATCACGCGGGAGTCCTGGCACTGCCTGACACAGGGCTCGTTGCAGCTGTTGGCCAGAGGGGTTGGGCCACAGGGACGGCACAGGTCGTAGCAGGACATGGCTGCGGGATGGAGGTTCACCTGGGAGAGAGGGCAGGGAAAGCACAGGCAGCGCGTGAGGTGCAGCCGGACAGCATCCTTAGCAGGAGAAAAGGGACAGGTTTGGGAGAAGAGACAGACTGCATAGGAAGGAAGAGACCCTTACCAGCCCTGGTCATAGAGGGGTCCCTGAAAACACAAAGAAGACCTTCTTGTACCACTCCCCATTAGAAAGCAAAGAGAAGAGACAATGAGAGCAACATAAAGGAACCCGGCTCTCAGCAAAAGCTACAGCGAGAAACAGACTCAACCAAGGCCAAGAAAAAACAGTAGAACAAAAGAAAGAAGACTAAGTCAGAGGAGGCTGCAACTCACCTGTTCACCAAGGAGAAGGCAAGAGAAGTGGATGAGGCAGCATGCAGCTGGACAGGCTTTTATACAACTCCACAGTGCCCCAGGCCCAGAGCCACCCTTTGTGCATGTAACATGTTTACCAACAAGCTCATCTTGCATGCAAAACATCACAATTAAACAAATGGGGACGCTGCTTATGTTCCCTGCAATGCTGCCTTTTCATTTCCCTGTTCCTGACCTGTCCATTCAGCCACACAGGATCCTTTCAAGTGACAGTATTAGAGGCCAGTACATTTTCAATACAAATTACACAGAAATATTACAAAAATGATCACCATGCACAGTACCCGAGCAAGGAACATGCAGGTACAGCAGGCAGGTGCAGCCCAGAGGCCAGCTCAGCCACCAACTTTGTGGTGATGGAGCAGGACTGACAACAAGCAGCACACCCAGTCCACACATCAGGGGCAGAGCCAGTGAGGGTAACCTGGCCCAACAGAGCCCACTCATTGCTGACCAGAGCCATAACTCCCACACACATCCCAGAAAAGTCTCAGAGATCAGTAGGCAACTTACGGTCCAGATCAATGGGACTCACGATCAGGCATAAGCAAATCTGCAGAACAACAGGAGGCTTACGCTCCTGCCACCAAATATAAGAAAGGGCTCAGGGCTCAGGACAGGAGCTTAAATAGAGCCCTGGGTCAGAGGGGAGAGGGAGGAATGTGAGCCCCCAGGTGAGGCTCATCAGGGCTACTGAGTCTGTTGTTCCTGAATTCAGGCCACTGATTTGTGAGAAGAGGAAGTCCCCTGTGCACCTGGGACTCAGGACACCACCTCCATCTATCACAACAATGGGGGGGGAGGAATTCCTCCTTCAAGCAAGGAAGCTTACACTCATGGTATCAGTGCAAAACCTCTCTTTTCTTCTGACGCTCCTTTCAACCACATCCCTGCCCCAGAAAATCCACAGGCAGTCTTCTGGCACACCCTGAGTGTCTGGCAGTCAGTACACGTGGTGAAGGTCTGCCCAAAGGCTCCCATGCTCTGCCTCGCCCCGCTCTTTCTGATCCCATGCTGCAGATGCTGCCATCTCTGCCTCGTATGGTCTTTTCACCCTCTCTGCCTTCTGCTGCCAACTCAGCACAGCTCAAGACTGTACATGCAGAGTGCCTTTCCCAAGGGCCTTCCTGCACCGCAAGGCACAGCGGGGCTGGCGACAGCGGCTGTCTTTCAAGGAAGACAGGGCTTCAGCTGTGGGCAATGACACCACAGGGGTTCCCACAGGGTGTGGGAAAACATAGGAGATGCCCCTTGCTCTACCTGAAGTAGGAGTGAGGTGCACGGGGCAAAACATCATCTGCGGAGGACTAGAGCATGTGGGAGGAAGGGATAGGCAGCTTCTCCTCTCCCACATCACCAGCTATTATACATGACAACATAACACATGGGCAGGGTTACTTTCCTCCATGATATGTGTGGTCTTGAACTTCAGGGTAGAAAGGCAGGAATTCACAATGGCTGCATTCTGAAATGTATCTTTGTTTTGTTCATTCCATGTACAAGGGACATAGTAAATGCCCTCAGTTCATTGTCATGGGCCACAGGTCCTACAATCTCCCAAGCAGTGGCTCTGCAGCTCTGCAACATGGGTGAATTGTTCTGAAAGGCAGCTGAGGGACAAAAAAAGAGATGGTCTGGAGAAAGAAGTGAAGGGATACATCATGTCTTTAGGCATCTCTTACACACCACACAACTCTTGACACCATGGAAAGCATCACAGGGGTTTGCTAAAACACAAAACTCTGATGTTAAAGACAAAGGAATGTGGACGCCTTTGGATAGCTTTGTCATGTATAAAGGACAGTCTTAAACAGGTGATACTTGATTTGGACAACCCCTGCCATTACTCCAAGATAATAATCAACAACAGTCCTTTGGCTACACCATTATTTTGCCCTCCACTCCATCACATCTCACCCTGGAAAGCTTTGCTGGAAATCCCAAGACAGAAGGAACACGAGGAGGCACAAATTACAATGCATTATAATTTTAATAAGTCTAAAGAATAAAACAAAGAAGCGTATGGTGGAAGGGACCCCATGCGGGCTGCTACAGGGGCAGCTGACAGTGAGACACCCCTTCACAGCAATGGGACACACGTATTTCTTCAACACACATATAGAGAGGGTGATGAGCAGGAACACCCTCAACTTGATGTAGAATTTGCCGGTGGTGCAGGACAGCAGGAGACAACAGGGACTCATGGTGCAGAGAAGAAAGGAGAAAAGAAAGATATCAGTTGGACAAGTTTCCAGACAGCACAGGCTGGCACCTCGATTCCCTCCCTCCTTTGCAGGAGGGCACAAGGATGATCAGTCCATCTGGAAACCATGGCCAGCAGCTCCGTCCTCAGTCCAGCACATGGATTTGGGCTTCCTGGTCAATGCAGCTCTGGACGTCCAGCCCGGCTTTAGCAGGGCAGGTACCTTCTGCTGTAGGAGCGGCCACCAAGGCCGGAGAGGCTGAAGCCCCCGGAGTTGATGGGCACTCCCTGCTCACTCAGGATGCTGCCAACAGCAGCGGAGGTGGAGGATCCCACAGCGGTGTTCTGGGGGAAGGAGCTGAGGATGGGTCCGGGCAGGGTCACCACCACAGGAGAGGGCTGGATCACCACGCGGGAGTCCTGGCACTGCCTGACACAGGGCTCGTTGCAGCTGTTGGCCAGAGGGGTTGGGCCACAGGGCTGGCACAGGTCATAGCAGGACATGGCTGCGAGATGGAGGTTCACCTGGGAGAGAGGGCAGGGAAAGCACAGGCAGCGTGTGAGGTGCAGCCGGACAGCGTTGTCGGGAAGAGAAAAGGCACGGGCTGGGGAGCAGGGACACGCTGCATAGGGAGGAAGAGAGATGAAAGTGCCCCAGTTCCCAAGGGGGCCCTAGAAACATTGTCAAGACCTTCTTGCACCCTTCTTCACTGTGGCAAGAAGAACAGAGATGCTGGGAGCAGAGTCAAGGAGCAAGGCTAACAGAAAAGTTACATCAAGAAAAAGACCCAGGTAAGGCCAAAAGACAGAGGAGAACAAGAGAAAGACTGAGGCAAAGGAGGCTGCAACTCACCTGTTCACCAAGGAGGAGAAGGCAAGAGAAGTGGATGAGGAGCCTAAAGTTGGACTGGCTTTTATACAGGTCCAGACTGCCCCAGGCCCAGAGCCACCCTTTGTGCATGTCATGTGTTTACCAACAAGCTCATCTTGCATGCAAAGCATCACAATTAAAGAAATGGGAACGCTGCTTATGTTCCATGCAATGCTGCCTTTTCATTTCCCTGTTCTTGACGTGTCCACTCAGCCACACAGGCTCCTTTCAAGTGACAGTATTAGAGGACAAAATGTTTCCAGGCAAGTGACTGCTCAACATAGGGTGATGCTGCAGCCAGTGATGAGGAGTGTTCTGCCTCGCAAGGTGATGCCAGACTCCTGCCCTCCAGGGCCTCATTTCAAAGTGTTTCCTGACGAACGAGGCAGGTCTCCTCCTAAACCTGAGGCTTTGACCCGGACATACCCATGCAAGGGTCAACGCCATCAGACGCCCTCCCTCATGCGGTGCTCACTCACACTGTAGTAGGTATCCCCTTTCTAGGCTGGGCACCTCTGCTCTTGGATTTTAGACTCTCTCTTAGATTGATCTTTGCCCTCAACATAAGCTTGCTAGGCTCATTTTGCCATCTGCTTTCTCTCCTTCATCCCCAGCTGCCTCAAGCAGCAGAGTACTACTGGTTATGAACAACGGCTGTTCCCCTCCCCGCGCTCTCTGCCATTCACCTCTGGTGAAGCTGGCAGCAGCCCAGTGCCCGAGGCAGCCCGGTGCCCAAGGCACATGCTGGCCAATCCATACACGTCTCTCTTCCTGTCCCTGTCTTTGCCACAACTTCTGCCTTGGCCATCCGGACAGCCGGCACACCCGGCATGACCAAATACTCGGCACGTTTTCCACAGGACACCCAGCCCTGCTCAGCAGCAGACAGGGTCCACACGTCTGTGCAAGGACTGTTGGAGGAGCACGGCATGGAGTTGCCTCTTCTCTACCGGAAGCACTGTCAGACTCACAGCAGCAAAGCGTTGCCTCTGCAGGACAAGGGCACAGGATGGAGGGACTAAGAACACAACTGGGAGGGTACAGCTCCCTCAGTCTCCACGTTTTGAGGTCTTGTTTGAGGGACAAAAGGATCACTGTTTGGGACCTCTCCTGACACAGCCTGCTCCGCAGCTGAGTGGTAGTTCTGGAGGAGTTACTGCACATCTGCTCCAGACTCACATCCCTTCAGGACACAGTGACACACGCAGAAGGACTCCACAACACTGAAATGCTTCTGACCACAAGACTGCTCCAGTGGGGGGTAAAATATTTTTCCTACTCCCTTCTAGACCTCATCAGATTTACCCAGATGTGTTGCTGACACAAAAATTCCCTTTCGGGTGACAGAGGACCATCCCTGTGTGTCAGTCCCACTCCCCTATCCATTTTACACACCCATGCTCAGCCGATCCCTCTTGTGACCAAACCTAGCCAAGCACTCACATCTCCCTTTATGCACTTGACCTGGCTGCTACATGCCCCTGCATGTCCTTCAGGTCTCTGTCCAGTCCCAAGGCTTGGAAGAAGAGTTTGGATGAGAGAAGGGAAGGACACATTCTGAGTGGCAGCACACAATCAGAGCCCTGGCCAGGTGGGTGTTAGCCTGCACAGAAACATCTCCCAGCAAGTTAATTAATTGCTTCATCAACTGGAAGCCGGTATCCCAATTCCCTTGTTGCTCAGATGTCCCTAGGGGGAGATCCTAGCCAGTCTTGCTATACCCAGGCAAATCCACACACCTCAGCTGAACCATGTCTGTTTCAATGACTGTATCCCTTTAAGTTATTCAGATTCTACACAAAAGACAGGTCCACCATGGCCCCTTCTTCACTCAACCTCTTCCCCTCCATTGCATCACATTTACCCCTGGACATCTTGGCTGGCTAACCCACAGGAAAGGAACATGAGGAGTCTCAAATTACAATGCAGCATAAATTTTAATGAAATTGAAACAGGAAACAAGGAAGGGCATGGAGGACAGGACCTGACGCGGGCTGCTACAAGGGCAGCTGGCAGGCACCACTTCATAGCAGTTGGATGCACGTCTCTGTCCTACACATGTTGGGTGAAGATGATGAGCCTCTCAGCTTGTTTCAGAATGAACTCATGGTACAGGACAGCATGAGAAAACAGAGACTCATGATGTGGAGAACAAGACAAGAAGAAAAAGACATCAGTTGGCCATGTTTCCAGACAGCACAGGCTGGCACTGTGCTTCCCCCCGCCTTGCAGAAGGGCAAGACATTGATCAACCCCTCCAGAAACCCTGGCCAGCAGAAAAGTCCTCATTCCGGCACATGGCTTTGCTCGATGCAGCTCTGGACGTCCAGCCCGGCTTTAGCAGGGCAGGTACCTTCTGCTGTAGGAGCGGCCACCAAGGCCAGAGAGGCTGAAGCCCCCGGAGTTGATGGGCACTCCCTGCTCACTCAGGATGCTGCCAACAGCAGCGGAGGTGGAGGATCCCACAGCGGTGTTCTGGGGGAAGGAGCTGAGGATGGGTCCGGGCAGGGTCACCACCACAGGAGAGGGCTGGATCACCACGCGGGAGTCCTGGCACTGCCTGACACAGGGCTCGTTGCAGCTGTTGGCCAGAGGGGTTGGGCCACAGGGCTGGCACAGGTCATAGCAGGACATGGCTGCGAGATGGAGGTTCACCTGGGAGAGAGGGCAGGGAAAGCACAGGCAGCATGTGAGGTGCAGCCGGACAGCATTCTCGGGAAGAGAAAAGGCACGGGCTGGGGAGCAGGGACAGGCAGCTTACAAAGAAAGTGTGAATAAAGTGCCCCAGTTCCCAAGGATTCCCTGCAAAGAAACCCAAGGTCTTCTCCCACCTCCCATAGTAGTGGCACAGAGCTGAGAGTCACAGAAACTAGCCAGTGTCAGAAGAAGCTCTAACAAGTTCAGAAGCCAAACAGGAGAGCAAGAGAAAGGAAGAGAGAGGCAAAGGAGGTTGTACCTCACCTGTTCACCAAAGAGGAGAAGGCAAGAGAAGTGGATGAGGAGCCTAAAGCTGGACAGGCTTTTATACAGATCCAGACTGCCCCAGGCCCAGAGCCACCCTTTGTGCATGTAACATATTTACCAACAAGCTCATCTTGCATGCAAAGCATCACAATTAAACAAATGGGGATGCTGCTTATGTTCCCTGCAATGCTGCCTTTTCATTTCCCTGTTCCTGACCTGTCCATTCAGCCACACAGGATCCTTTCAAGTGACAGTATTAGAGGCCAGTACATTTTCAATACAAATCACACAGAAATATTAGAAAAATGATCACCATGCACAGTACCCGAGCAAGGAACATGCAGGCACAGCAGGCAGGTGCAGCCCAAAGGCCAGCTCAGCCACCAACTTTGTGGTGATGGAGCAGGACTGACAACAAGCAGCACACCCAGTCCACACATCAGGGGCAGAGCCAGTGAGGGTAACCTGGCCCAACAGAGCCCACTCATTGCTGACCAGAGCCATAACTCCCACACACATCCCAGAAAAGTCTCAGAGATCAGTAGGCAACTTACGGTCCAGATCAATGGGACTCACGATCAGGCATAAGCAAATCTGCAGAACAACAGGAGGCTTACGCTCCTGCCACCAAATATAAGAAAGGGCTCAGGGCTCAGGACATGAGCTTAAATAGAGCCCTGGGTCAGAGGGGAGAGGGAGGAATGTGAGCCCCCAGGTGAGGCTCATCAGGGCTACTGAGTCTGTTGTTCCTGAATTCAGGCCACTGATTTGTGAGAAGAGGAAGTCCCCTGTGCACCTGGGACTCAGGACACCACCTCCATCTATCACAACAATGAGGGGGGAGGAATTCCTCCTTCAAGCAAGGAAGCTTACACTCATGGTATCAGTGCAAAACCTCTCTTTTCTTCTGACGCTCCTTTCAACCACATCCCTGCCCCAGAAAATCCACAGGTAGTCTTCTGGCACACCCTGAGTGTCTGGCAGTCAGTACACGTGGTGAAGGTCTGCCCAAAGGCTCCCATGCTCTGCCTCGCCCCGCTCTTTCTGATCCCATGCTGCAGATGCTGCCATCTCTGCCTCGTATGGTCTTTTCACCCTCCCTGCCTTCTGCTGCCAACTCAGCACAGCTCAGGACTGTACATGCAGAGTGCCTCTCCCAAGGGCCTTCCTGCACCGCAGGGCACAGCGGGGCTGGCGACAGCGGCTGTCTTTCAAGGAAGACAGGGCTTCAGCTGTGGGCAATGACACCACAGGGGTTCCCACAGGGTGTGGGAAAACATAGGAGATGCCCCTTGCTCTACCTGAAGTAGGAGTGAGGTGCACGGGGCAAAACATCATCTGCGGAGGACTAGACCATGTGGGAGGAAGGGACAGGCAGCTTATCCCCTGCGGCAGAACTCGCCACTGTGTTCTCAATGAGTTGGCCGCACCAAGTACATGACAACTCCACGCATGAGCAAATGTACTTTTTCCCTGATGTCACTGGTCTTGCTGTTCATGGCTGGAAGGCAGGAAGAACCAATGGTGGCATCCTGGAACATTTCTTTCTTTGCTTTCTCTGGTTTTAAAGGCACAGAAAGCTACTTCATACGTGCACTCACTGCAGTGTTGTGGGTCAGAGGTCATGCAAGGTGCCAAATGTGATTCTGCACTGCTGCCAACATTGCTCAGTCATTCAGAAAGGGGCCTGGAGGTGCAAAGAGACAGTCTGGGGACAGAGGTGAAGGAACAAAACACTTTGGCAATCTGTCACATACAACACCCATCTTAGAGCCATGAAAACCATCACTGGGCTGGATGAGAGACGCAGGATGTCTGGAATTCAGGCCCAAATTATGTGGGTGGTTTGGATGGCTTCATCTCATAGAAAAGGCAGTCCTTTTCCATAGCCAGTGATCATTTCCGTGAGACTGCAGTCCTCTGAATCCCCCAAGACAATGACACACATTTAGCTATGCCTTTACCCTGCGTACCATCACTTTTCAACCTGGACATCTTGGATGGGCATTCAAGGAAGGAAAGAACACAAGGAGACTCAAATTACAATGCAACATAAACTTTAATAAGTCTAAAGAATTAAACAGTGCAGCGCATGGTGAAAGGGACCTTGTGCAAGCTGCTACAAGGGCAGCTGAAAGTCAGGCACCCCTTCACAGCAATGGGACATGCTTCTTCCTTCCACACACATGGGGAGAGGATGAAGAGTAGGACTCCTGCTCAGTTTATTTCAAGATGAAACGGTAGCACAGAACAACAGGAGACAACAGGGACTCGTGATGCAGAGAAGAAAGCAGCAGAAGAAGATGACATCAGTTGGCCGTGTTTCCAGACAGCACAGGCTGGCACCATGATTCCCTCCGTCCTTTGCAGGAGGTCAAGATAGTGCTCAGCCCATCTGGAAACCCTGGCCAGCAGCTCCGTCCTCAGTCCGGCACATGGATTTGGGCTTCCTGGTCAGTGCAGCTCTGGACATCCAGCCCGGCTTTAGCAGGGCAGGTACCTTCTGCTGTAGGAACGGCCACCAAGGCCGGAGAGGCTGAAGCCCCCGGAGTTGATGGGCACTCCCTGCTCACTCAGGATGCTGCCAACAGCAGCGGAGGTGGAGGATCCCACAGCGGTGTTCTGGGGGAAGGAGCTGAGGATGGGTCCGGGCAGGGTCACCACCACAGGAGAGGGCTGGATCACCACGCGGGAGTCCTGGCACTGCCTGACACAGGGCTCGTTGCAGCTGTTGGCCAGAGGGGTTGGGCCACAGGGCTGGCACAGGTCGTAGCAGGACATGGCTGCGAGATGGAGGTTCACCTGGGAGAGAGGGCAGGGAAAGCACAGGCAGCATGTGAGGTGCAGCCGGACAGCGTTGTCGGGAAGAGAAAAGGCACGGGCTGGGGAGCAGGGACACGCTGCATAGGGAGGAAGAGAGATGAAAGTGCCCCAGTTCCCAAGGGGGCCCTAGAAACATTGTCAAGACCTTCTTACACCCTTCTCCACTGTGGCAAGAAGAACAGAGATGCTGGGAGCAGAATCAAGGAGCAAGGCTAACAGAAAAGTTACATCAAGAAAAAGACCCAGGTAAGGCCAAAAGACAGAGGAGAACAAGAGAAAGACTGAGGCAAAGGAGGCTGCAACTCACCTGTTCACCAAGGAGGAGAAGGCAAGAGAAGTGGATGAGGAGCCTAAAGTTGGACTGGCTTTTATACAGGTCCAGACTGCCCCAGGCCCAGAGCCACCCTTTGTGCATGTCATGTGTTTACCAACAAGCTCATCTTGCATGCAAAGCATCACAATTAAAGAAATGGGAACGCTGCTTATGTTCCATGCAATGCTGCCTTTTCATTTCCCTATTCCTGACGTGTCCACTCAGCCACACAGGCTCCTTTCAAGTGACAGTATTAGAGGACAAAATGTTTCCAGGCAAGTGACTGCTCAACATAGGGTGATGCTGCAGCCAGTGATGAGGAGTGTTCTGCCTCGCAAGGTGATGCCAGACTCCTGCCCTCCAGGGCCTCATTTCAAAGTGTTTCCTGACGAACGAGGCAGGTCTCCTCCTAAACCTGAGGCTTTGACCCGGACATACCCATGCAAGGGTCAACGCCATCAGACGCCCTCCCTCATGCGGTGCTCACTCACACTGTAGTAGGTATCCCCTTTCTAGGCTGGGCACCTCTGCTCTTGGATTTTAGACTCTCTCTTAGATTGATCTTTGCCCTCAACATAAGCTTGCTAGGCTCATTTTGCCATCTGCTTTCTCTCCTTCATCCCCAGCTGCCTCAAGCAGCAGAGTACTACTGGTTATGAACAACGGCTGTTCCCCTCCCCGCGCTCTCTGCCATTCACCTCTGGTGAAGCTGGCAGCAGCCCAGTGCCCGAGGCAGCCCGGTGCCCAAGGCACATGCTGGCCAATCCATACACGTCTCTCTTCCTGTCCCTGTCTTTGCCACAACTTCTGCCTTGGCCATCCGGACAGCCGGCACACCCGGCATGACCAAATACTCGGCACGTTTTCCACAGGACACCCAGCCCTGCTCAGCAGCAGACAGGGTCCACACGTCTGTGCAAGGACTGTTGGAGGAGCACGGCATGGAGTTGCCTCTTCTCTACCGGAAGCACTGTCAGACTCACAGCAGCAAAGCGTTGCCTCTGCAGGACAAGGGCACAGGATGGAGGGACTAAGAACACAACTGGGAGGGTACAGCTCCCTCAGTCTCCACGTTTTGAGGTCTTGTTTGAGGGACAAAAGGATCACTGTTTGGGACCTCTCCTGACACAGCCTGCTCCGCAGCTGAGTGGTAGTTCTGGAGGAGTTACTGCACATCTGCTCCAGACTCACATCCCTTCAGGACACAGTGACGCAGAAGGGCTCCAGAATACTGAATGCGTCTGTCCACAAGACTGCTCTTTTGTGGGCAAATATGACTTTCCTGCTTCCTTCTAGTGTACACAGAGTTTCCTGGACTTGTCACCACCACTATCTGTCCCATTCAGATGACAGAGGACCTTCCCTGTGTGTCCATCCCTCTTCCCTACCCATTTTAAACATCCATGCTCAGCCCATCCCTCCTGTGACAAAACCTAGCCAAGCACCCTCAACTCCTTTTATGCAGTTCAGCTGGCTTCCACATACCACTTCAACTCCTCTGGGACTTCCTCCAGTTCCAGGGTTTGGAAGAAGTGCTTGGAGGAGAAAAGGGAAGGACACAATCCAGGTGATAACATGCAATCAGAGCCTTGGAAAGGTGGGTCTTGGCTTGCAGAGAAATGTCTTCCAGCAGGTTAATGGCTTGCCTCATCAACTGGAAGCCAGTATCTAGACTCACTTGTTGCTCACATATCCCTTGGGATTGCTCCTAGCCACCCTTCCCAGTCTCACACACTACCACACACCCTTCCACTGCTGCATATCTCTTCCAATGACTGTGGCCCTTGAGTGTACTCAGCTCCTCTAAGCATGAGGAAGGTCCACCATAGCCTCTTATTCATCCACCCACTTCCCCCCTCATTGCTTCACTTTTCACCCGTTCAGCTTGGCTTGGCACCCCAGGAGGGAAGGAACATGAGGAGTCTCAACTCACAATGCAACATAAATTTTAATGAGTCTAAAGAATGAAACAAAGCAGAGCATGATGGAAGGGACCACATGCAGGCTGCTACAAGGGCAGCTGACAGTCAGACACCCCTTCACAGCAATGGGTCATGTCTTCCTCCTACACACATAGGGAGAGGATGATGGCCGGGAGGCCTCTCAGCTTGCTGCTGGGTGAAATGGTGACACAGGACAGCAGGAGAAAACAGGGACTTATGATGCAGGGAAGAAAACAGCTGAAGAAGACAACATCAGTTGGCCATATTTCCAGACAGAACAGGCTGGCACCTTGATTCCCCTCCCCTTTTGCAGGAGGGCACAAGGATGATCAGTCCATCTGGAACCCCAGACCAGTAGATCCGTCCTCAGTCCAGCACCAGACCTTGGGCTTCCTGGTCAATGCAGCTCTGGACGTCCAGCCCGGCTTTAGCAGGGCAGGTACCTTCTGCTGTAGGAGCGGCCACCAAGGCCGGAGAGGCTGAAGCCCCCGGAGTTGATGGGCACTCCCTGCTCACTCAGGATGCTGCCAACAGCAGCGGAGGTGGAGGATCCCACAGCGGTGTTCTGGGGGAAGGAGCTGAGGATGGGTCCGGGCAGGGTCACCACCACAGGAGAGGGCTGGATCACCACGCGGGAGTCCTGGCACTGCCTGACACAGGGCTCGTTGCAGCTGTTGGCCAGAGGGGTTGGGCCACAGGGCTGGCACAGGTCGTAGCAGGACATGGCTGCGGGATGGAGGTTCACCTGGGAGAGAGGGCAGGGAAAGCACAGGCAGCATGTGAGGTGCAGCCGGACAGCATTCTCGGGAAGAGAAAAGGCACGGGCTGGGGAGCAGGGACAGGCAGCTTACAAAGAAAGTGTGAATAAAGTGCCCCAGTTCCCAAGGATTCCCTGCAAAGAAACCCAAGGTCTTCTCCCACCTCCCATAGTAGTGGCACGGAGCTGAGAGTCACAGAAACTAGCCAGTGTCAAATGATGCTCTATCAAGTTCAGAAGCCAAACAGGAGAGCAAGAGAAAGGAAGAGAGAGGCAAAGGAGGTTGTACCTCACCTGTTCACCAAAGAGGAGAAGGCAAGAGAAGTGGATGAGGAGCGTAAAGCTGGACTGGCTTTTATACAGATCCAGACTGCCCCGGGCCCAGAGCCACCCTTTGTGCATGTAACATGTTTACCAACAAGCTCATCTTGCATGCAAAGCATCACAATTAACCAAATGGGGACGCTGCTTATGTTCCCTGCAATGCTGCCTTTTCATTTCCTTGTTCCTGATGTGCCCATTCAGCCACAAAGGCTCCTTTTAAGCTACATCATTAGAGGCTAAAATTTTTCTGGGGAAATGACACAGAAGTGAAGCAAGAAAATGGAGGCAAAGAGAAGGAGATGACCAACACTGTTGGGTTCTGTCAGAGTCTCAATATCCTGAGGCTTCTTTTGTGGTTTTCTATGAATATTGGGGTCTAGTTTCCTTCCAAACCTACTACTAGAGGCCAGAATTCCACCCAGGTTCTTATTTTACAACCAGCCACATCCTCAGCTTTCCATATTAAGCAGCTCTGGCTGGCTCAGGCAGCAGTTTTCCAAGCCCATCAGCTCTGCGTTTGAATTATGGCCCTTCCGGGATATCAAGCATCCGTCTCCAGACAAATAAGCATGTCTGTTTTCCTTCTCAGCTCTAACAGCAGCATCTAGAGGTCTCCGGTCAGCACAGGCGTGTTTCAGAAAGAAGGACATTGCTCTGCCACAACCAAGTGTTGCCTCAGCCCTCCAGTTATACTGGGATGTGCCCCACAAACAAAGGCACATGCTGGGCACTAAATACATTTCCTTTCCTCCTCTTGCCCATGGCCCATGCCTCCAATTCTGCTTTGCCTCAACATACTGACAGGACAGCACACACACTTCCAAACAGTCAGCAAGATTTGCATGTAACGTATAAACCTCCCCACAAGCAAGTGATGTCCCGCAGCGGCAGCCAAGACAGCCTGGAGAGCTGCAGATCTCAGAGTCTCCCCAGAGATGCATGCCAGGGGAAGGATTCAGTGCTGTACACTGCGTTTTTTGGAGATGAAGGGAAACTCAGTGTCCCCAAGAGGAATCATAGCCCTGCCTGGGGCACCGCCTGCCCTCCTCTGACACCACATCTGGGTGCTCATTGCAAAGGATGGACAAAACTTCCACAATTAGGCTGGGACTCCACCGCATACAGGCTACTCCCTCATCACGGATGCCCAGCACAAATTCCTCAGTTAAGATGATGAGGAGAGCTTAGAAGGTACACTGGTTTAAGTGACTTTAAGGGATGGAGGGACTAAGAACAGAACTGGGAGGGTACAGCTCCTCCAGTCTCCACGTTTTGAGGTCTTGTTGAGGGACAAAAGGATCACTGTTTGGGACCTCTCCTGACACAGCCTGCTCCGCAGCTGAGTGGTAGTTCTGGAGGAGTTACTGCACATCTGCTCCAGACTCACATCCCTTCAGGACACAGTGACACACGCAGAAGGACTCCACAACACTGAAATGCTTCTGATCACAAGACTGCTCCAGTGGGGGGTAAAATATTTTTCCTACTCCCTTCTAGACCTCATCAGATTTACCCAGATGTGTTGCTGACACAAAAATTCCCTTTCGGGTGACAGAGGACCATCCCTGTGTGTCAGTCCCACTCCCCTATCCATTTTACACACCCATGCTCAGCCGATCCCTCTTGTGACCAAACCTAGCCAAGCACTCACATCTCCCTTTATGCACTTGACCTGGCTGCTACATGCCCCTGCATGTCCTTCAGGTCTCTGTCCAGTCCCAAGGCTTGGAAGAAGAGTTTGGATGAGAGAAGGGAAGGACACATTCTGAGTGGCAGCACACAATCAGAGCCCTGGCCAGGTGGGTGTTAGCCTGCACAGAAACATCTCCCAGCAAGTTAATTAATTGCTTCATCAACTGGAAGCTGGTATCCAAATTCTCTTGTTGTTCACCTGTCCCCTGGGGGAGGTCCTGGACACCTTTCCTAGAATCAGACAATATCACATGCCCTTCTACTGCCCAATATACTTTCAATAACTCTGGCCCTTGGGTGAACTCAGCTTGTCCAGACTTTACAGTGATCCTGTATGGCCCCTTATTCATCCACCATCTTTGCCCCTCCATTGCATCACATTTCCCCCTGGACATCTTGGCTTGGGAAACCCAAGACAGAAGGAACACAAGGAAATCCAAATTACAATGCAACATAAATTTTAATGCATTTAAAGAATGACATAGAGCAGTGCCTGGTGGAAGGGACCTTGTGCAGGCTGCTACAAGGGCAGCTGACAGTCAGGCAACCCTTCACAGCAGTGGGAAATGCTTCTTCCTTCTACACACATGCGGAGAGGAAGAAGAGCATGACTCCTTGTACCTTGCTTCAGGATGAACCCGTGACACAGAACAGCAGGAGAAAAAAAGGGACTCATGGTGCAGAGGAGAAAGCAGGAGAAGAAGACGACATCAGTTGGTCGTGTTTCCAGACAGAACAGGCTGGCACCTTGATTCCCTCTCTCCTTTGCAGGAGGTCAAGATGGTGCTCAGCCCATCTGGAAACCATGGCCAGCAGCTCCGTCCTCAGTCCGGCACCTGGATTTGGGCTTCCTGGTTGATGTACTCACTGGACGTCCAGCCCGGCTTTAGCAGGGCAGGTACCTTCTGCTGTAGGAACGGCCACCAAGGCCAGAGAGGCTGAAGCCCCCGGAGTTGATGGGCACTCCCTGCTCACTCAGGATGCTGCCAACAGCAGCGGAGGTGGAGGATCCCACAGCGGTGTTCTGGGGGAAGGAGCTGAGGATGGGTCCAGGCAGGGTCACCACCACAGGAGAGGGCTGGATCACCACGCGGGAGTCCTGGCACTGCCTGACACAGGGCTCGTTGCAGCTGTTGGCCAGAGGGGTTGGGCCACAGGGCTGGCACAGGTCGTAGCAGGACATGGCTGCGGGATGGAGGTTCACCTGGGAGAGAGGGCAGGGAAAGCACAGGCAGCATGTGAGGTGCAGCCAGACAGCGTTCTCGGGAAGAGAAAAGGCACGGGCTGGGGAGCAGGGACAGGCAGCTTACAAAGAAAGTGTGAATAAAGTGCCCCAGTTCCCAAGGATTCCCTGCAAAGAAACCCAAGGTCTTCTCCCACCTCCCATAGTAGTGGCACGGAGCTGAGAGCCACAAAAATTCTAAAGGAGCCAGCATGTCAGAAGAAGCTATACCTCAGTCATAAGACAAAGTAGAGAACAAGAGAAGGAGAAGAGAGAGGCAAAGGAGACTGCAACTCACCTGTTCACCAAGGAGGAGAAGGCAAGAGAAGTGGATGAGGAGCCTAAAGTTGGGCTGGCTTTTATACAGATCCAGACTGCCCCAGGCCCAGAGCCACCCTTTGTGCATGTCATGTGTTTACCAACAAGCTCATCTTGCATGCAAAGCATCACAATTAAACAAATGGGGACGCTGCTTATGTTCCATGCAATGCTGCCTTTTCATTTCCCCATTCATGACCTGTCCATTCAGCCAGACAAGCTACTTTCAGGCAACAGTATCAGAAACAATAATGTTTCTAGGTGAAATGACACAGAAGTAAAAGACGAATAATCACCATGCACAGTACCTGAGGAAGGAAACGCAGACACAGCAGGCAGGCGCAGCCCAGAGGCCAGCTCAGCCACCAGCTTTGTGGTGATGGAGCAGGACTGACAACAGCAGCGCACTCAGTGCACACATCAGGGGCAGAGCCAGTGAGAGTAACCTGGCCCAACAGAGCCCACTCATTGCTGACCAGAGCCATAACTCCCACGGAGACCAAGAAAAGTCTCAGAAATCAATGGGATAAGCAAATCTATAAAGCAACAGGAGGCTTACACTCCTGCCACCAACCTGAAGAAAGATCTAAGGGCTCAGGACAGACCTTAAATAGAGCCCTGAGTCAAAGGGGAGTAATGAGAGCCCCCAGGTGAGGCTCATCAGGGCTACTGAGTCTGTTGTTCCTGAATTCAGGCCACTGATTTGTGAGAAGAGGAAGTCCCCTGTGCACCTGGGACTCAGGACACCACCTCCATCTATCACAACAATGAGAGGGGAGGAATTCCTCCTTCAAGCAAGGAAGCTTACACTCATGGTATCAGTGCAAAACCTCTCTTTTCTTCTGACGCTCCTTTCAACCACATCCCTGCCCCAGAAAATCCACAGGTAGTCTTCTGGCACACCCTGAGTGTCTGGCAGTCAGTACACGTGGTGAAGGTCTGCCCAAAGGCTCCCATGCTCTGCCTCGCCCCGCTCTTTCTGATCTCATGCTGCAGATGCTGCCATCTCTGCCTCGTATGGTCTTTTCACCCTCCCTGCCTTCTGCTGTCAACTCAGCACAGCTCAGGACTGTACATGCAGAGTGCCTTTCCCAAGGGCCTTCCTGCACTGCAGGGCACAGCGGGGCTGGCGACAGCGGCTGTCTTTCAAGGAAGACAGGGCTTCAGCTGTCTGGAAATGCAGTGCAGGGATTTCTACAGTGTAGGATAGAGCACTGCAGGTGCCCAACACTCTACCTGAAGTAGGACAGGAGGACATGGGGCAAAATATCACCTGTAGAACACTGAAGTATAGAGAAGGAAGTTATAGGCAGCTTGTTGTGTCCAGCAGGACCAACCACCATGTCCCAGTGCAATTTATCACAACAGCTACATGCCAACCACACATGAGCAAAGTTACTTCCCTCCCTGATGTCACTGGTCTTGCAGGTCAGGGCAGAAAGGTAGAAAGACAGAGTAGCTGCATCATGGAATGTTTGTTTCCTTCCACTGGTTGAAAAGGGACAGATAGAGTTATTCCTAAGTGCCCTTACTTCAGTTTCATGTGTATCACCGGTCATGCAAACTGCCAAATGTGATTCTGCACCTTGGCTAATATCACTGAGAACTACTGAAGGAGGCCTAGGCATACAAAGAGATGGTCTGGGGAGAAAACTGAAGGAATACACCTCTTTGGCAATTTCTTGCACACCACAATCATCTTGGAGCCATGGAGAGCATCACTGAGTTTTCACAAGAGACACAAGAATTCTGGTATTCAGGCCAAAGTGATGTGGGTGCTTTTGGATGCCTTTGTCACATGAAAAAGGCAGTCCCTACCTGGTGATCATTTAGGTGGGACTACCAGCAGAATCCATCAAGGTACTTATTCAACATCACACATTTAGCTATGTCATTACGATGCATAGCATCATCTTTCACCCAGGACAGCTTAGTTGGGCATCCCAAGAGGGAAGGAACGCAAGGAGACTCAAATTACAATGCAGCATAAATTTTAATGAGTCTAAAGAATGAAACAGTGCAGTGCATGGTGAAAGGGACCTTGTGCAGGCTGCTACAAGGGCAGCTGACAGTCAGGCAACCCTTCACAGCATTAAGACACAAGTTTTCCTCCCACACGCATGGGGAGAGAATGACGAGGAGCCTCTCAGCTTGATTCAGGATGAATCCAGGGCACAGAACAGCAAGAGACAAGAGGGACCCATGAGGCACAGAAGAAAACAGCTGAAGAAGACGACATCAGTTGGCTGTGTTTCCAGACAGCACAGGCTGGCACCATGATTCCCTCCCTCCTTTGCAGGAGGTCAAGATGGTGCTCAGCCCATCTGGAAACCATGGCCAGCAGCTCCGTCCTCAGTCCGGCACCTGGATTTGGGCTTCCTGGTTGATGTACTCACTGGACGTCCAGCCCGGCTTTAGCAGGGCAGGTACCTTCTGCTGTAGGAACGGCCACCAAGGCCAGAGAGGCTGAAGCCCCCGGAGTTGATGGGCACTCCCTGCTCACTCAGGATGCTGCCAACAGCAGCGGAGGTGGAGGATCCCACAGCGGTGTTCTGGGGGAAGGAGCTGAGGATGGGTCCGGGCAGGGTCACCACCACAGGAGAGGGCTGGATCACCACGCGGGAGTCCTGGCACTGCCTGACACAGGGCTCGTTGCAGCTGTTGGCCAGAGGGGTTGGGCCACAGGGCTGGCACAGGTCGTAGCAGGACATGGCTGCGGGATGGAGGTTCACCTGGGAGAGAGGGCAGGGAAAGCACAGGCAGCGCGTGAGGTGCAGCCAGACAGCGTTCTCGGGAAGAGAAAAGGCACGGGCTGGGGAGCAGGGACAGGCAGCTTACAAAGAAAGTGTGAATAAAGTGCCCCAGTTCCCAAGGATTCCCTGCAAAGAAACCCAAGGTCTTCTCCCACCTCCCATAGTAGTGGCACGGAGCTGAGAGTCACAGAAACTAGCCAGTGTCAAATGATGCTCTATCAAGTTCAGAAGCCAAACAGGAGAGCAAGAGAAAGGAAGAGAGAGGCAAAGGAGGTTGTACCTCACCTGTTCACCAAAGAGGAGAAGGCAAGAGAAGTGGATGAGGAGCCTAAAGCTGGACAGGCTTTTATACAGATCCAGACTGCTCCAGGCCCAGAGCCACCCTTTGTGCATGTCATGTGTTTACCAACGAGCTCATCTTGCATGCAAAACATCACAATTAAAGAAATGGGGACGCTGTTTATGTTCCCTGCAACACTGCCTTTTCATTTCTCTGTTCCTGACATGACCACTCAGCCACACAGGCTCCTTTCAGGCAACAGCATTAGAGGCTAAAATGTTTCTGGGGAAATGACACAGAAGTGAAGCAAGATCATCAAGGCATTGAGATCAAGATGACCACCCTCACCAGGTGAGGTCAGACTCTCACCATCCTGGGGCTTGACTTGAGGTTTCCTTTTAACATAGGGGACTTTATTTCCTTCCAAACCTACTACTAGAGGCCAGAATTCCACCCAGGTTCTTATTTTACAACCAGCCACATCCTCAGCTTTCCATATTAAGCAGCTCTGGCTGGCTCAGGCAGCAGTTTTCCAAGCCCATCAGCTCTGCGTTTGAATTATGGCCCTTCCGGGATATCAAGCATCCGTCTCCAGACAAATAAGCATGTCTGTTTTCCTTCTCAGCTCTAACAGCAGCATCTAGAGGTCTCTGGCCAGCACAGATGTGTTTCAGAAAGAAGGACATTGCTCTGCCACAACCAAGTGTTGCCTCAGCCCTCCAGTTATACTGGGATGTGCCCCACAAACAAAGGCGCATGCTGGGCACTAAATACATTTCCTTTCCTCCTCTTGCCCATGGCCCATGCCTCCAATTCTGCTTTGCCTCAACATACTGACAGGACAGCACACACACTTCCAAACAGTCAGCAAGATTTGCATGTAACGTATAAACCTCCCCACAAGCAAGTGATGTCCCGCAGCAGCAGCCAAGACAGCCTGGAGAGCTGCAGATCTCAGAGTCTCCCCAGAGATGCATGCCAGGGGAAGGATTCAGTGCTGTACACTGCGTTTTTTGGAGATGAAGGGAAACTCAGTGTCCCCAAGAGGAATCATAGCCCTGCCTGGGGCACCGCCTGCCCTCCTCTGACACCACATCTGGGTGCTCATTGCAAAGGATGGACAAAACTTCCACAATTAGGCTGGGACTCCACCGCATACAGGCTACTCCCTCATCACGGATGCCCAGCACAAATTCCTCAGTTAAGATGATGAGGAGAGCTTAGAAGGAGCACTGCTTTAACCTGAGGATGACAGTAAAAGTCCATACAAACAGAAATGTTTCCAGGGCTCAGTTAGAGCCAGCTGGTCCCTGCAGGATGGGAGCCAGGAGATGAGCAAGATTACAAGGCCAGGAGGGCAGCAGCCTCATTAACAATGGCCCTATTGCACAGTGCTTGAGCAAAGAAAATGCGCAGATGGGTGCTGCCCAGAGGCCAGTTCAACCACCAGCTTCGTGGTGATGGAGCAGGACTGACAACAAGCAACGCACTCAGTGCACACACCAGGAGCAGATCCAGTGAGGGTAACCTGGCTCAACAGAGCCCACTCATTGCTGACCAGAGCCATAACTCCCACACACACCCCAGAAAAGTCTCAGAAATCAGTAGGCAACTTACAGTCCAGATCAATGGGACTCATGATCAGGCATAAGCAAATCTGCAGAACAACAGGAGGCTTACTCTCCTACCACCAAATTTAAGAAAGGGCTCAGGACATGAGCTTAAATAGAGCCCTGGGTCAGAGGGGAGAGGGAGGAGTGTGAGCCCCCAGGTGAGGCTCATCAGGGCTACTGAGTGTTTTCTTCCTGAATTCAGGCCGTGATGTGGAAGAAACAGCCAACATGGCTGAATAGTTCAGAAAAGGCAACTGAGGGGCACAAAGAGATCATCTGGGGTCAGGAATGAAGAGGTTCAACACTTCAGGCATCTGTCACACATCACACTCATCTTGGTGCCATGGAAAGCATCAGTTTGGTTTGCTGAGAGACACAACACAGTACTGTTCAAGACAAAGGGATGTGGATGACTTTGAATGGAATTATCACATGTAGTCATGTACAGTCTCCACCACATGATTATTTCAGTGGGACTCCCACCCTCTGGATCCTCCAAGAAAGATACTAATCAATGACACCCTAAAGAGCATCACTTTTCCCCCTAGACAGCTTAGCTGGGCATCCCAAGAGGGAAGGAACATGAGGAGACTCAAGTTACAATGCAGCAAAAACTTTAATGAGTCTAAAGCATGAAACAAAGCAGTGCATGGTGGACGGGACCTGGTGCAGGCTGCTACAAGGGCAGCTGACAGTCAGGCAACCCTTCACAGTAATAGGAAACATGTCCTCCTCCCATACACATGGGGAGAGAAAGATGAGCATGACCCCTTGCACCTTGCTTCAGGATGAGTCCACAACACAGAATAACAGGAGATAAAAGAGACTCATGGTGCAGAGAAGAAAGCAGGAGAAGAAGACATCAGTTGGTCGTGTTTCCAGACAGCACAGGCTGGCACCTTGATTCCCTCCCTCCCCTGCAGGAGGTCAAGATGGTGCTCAGCCCATCTGGAAACCATGGCCGCAGCTCCATCTTCAGTCCAGCACTTGGCTTTGGGCTTCCTGGTCGATGCAGCTCTGGACGTCCAGCCCGGCTTTAGCAGGGCAGGTACCTTCTGCTGTAGGAGCGGCCACCAAGGCCAGAGAGGCTGAAGCCCCCGGAGTTGATGGGCACTCCCTGCTCACTCAGGATGCTGCCAACAGCAGCGGAGGTGGAGGATCCCACAGCGGTGTTCTGGGGGAAGGAGCTGAGGATGGGTCCGGGCAGGGTCACCACCACAGGAGAGGGCTGGATCACCACGCGGGAGTCCTGGCACTGCCTGACACAGGGCTCGTTGCAGCTGTTGGCCAGAGGGGTTGGGCCACAGGGCTGGCACAGGTCGTAGCAGGACATGGCTGCGGGATGGAGGTTCACCTGGGAGAGAGGGCAGGGAAAGCACAGGCAGCGCGTGAGGTGCAGCCGGACAGCGTTCTCGGGAAGAGAAAAGGGACAGGTTGAGGAGAATGGACATGCTTCACAGGGAGGAAGAGAGCCCTAGGAGCCATGGTGCACAAAGTCTTCCTGACAAGAGAGCCCAAACGGTCTGTCTTCTATTCCCTGTGGAGAATAAGGCGGACAAAGATGCTGGGAGAAGGATTGAGGAGCACGGCTATCACCAAACGCTACATCAGAAAAAGGCTCAGTTAAGTTTGAGAGAAAAAGAGGACAACAAGTTAAAGAGGATAGTGAAGCAAAGGTAGTTGCTGTTCACCTTGTTCGCCAAGGAGGAGAAGGTAGAAGTGGATGAGGCAGCCTGCAGTTGGCCTGGCTTTTATACAGGCCTAGAGTGCCCCAGGCCCAGGGGCACCCTTCACACATATGACGTGTTTACCCAACAAGCTCTTATTTCATACTAAGCCTCCCAGTGATATAAATGGGATGCTTGTTTCCATTCCCTGCAATGCTGCCTTTTCATTTCCCTGTTCTTGATGTGACCACTCAGCCACACAAGCTCTTTTCAAGTGACAGTATTAGAGGCCTAAATGTTTCTGGTGGAATTTACAACAAAATTCAGGCAGATCTTTCAGCCAACTGGGTGGAGTGGTGCCGTATTTTCTGGTGGTGTCATCACCTTAGTCTCCTGAGGCATGCCTTTGGCCTTTGTTCTAATGAATGCTGGTTTTTTCATTATAAACCTAGGATTAAAGGGCAGAGTTTCTTTTTTTTTTCAGGGACTGGCCAAATCCAGTGCTCTCTGTGCCTCCAAGGCTTCTCAAATTTTCTTAATCATCAGTTTTTCATCAAGGTGTCTATGCTGTTGAGCTTTTGAACTCTCTTTGATATCTCACATTGCCCTTAGAATAAATTAGCCTGTCTGGTTTTCCTTCTCACTTCTTTTAGCATCGTCTGGATGTCCCCAGCCACCAGAAAAAGAATGTTTCAGAAAGAATTTTAATGCTTTCCCACAAGTAAGTATTAGTTAACCACAGCTGTTAACTTTCAGTAACCACTCCCTAACAAAAATGACTTCTTCCTTCAAAACTCTTCCTTCTTCCATTTCCCACTTCCATAACTCAGCCTCTGCTTAGGCCCTTATGGACTGACGGGACAGCACACACACTTCCAAACAGTCTGCAAGATCTCCATGCAACATATAAAACGCCCCACAAGCGAGGACTGGTGGTGCCAGCAAAGGCAGCCTGGAGAGCAAGGAAAGGATTCAATGCTGTCCATGCATTTCCTGGAGCAGAAGAGGAGCTGAGTGTCTCCAACAGGAATGACAGCTCTGCTTGGGGCATCACATTCCCTCCTCTCAACAACCCATCTGTGTCCTCATTGCGAGGGGTGGACAAAACTCCTTCCCCAATTAGGCTGTGACTCCAACAGAGACAGGCAAATCTCTAATCACAGATCTCCAGGACAAATTCCTCATTCAGGAAGACAAAGGGAGCTTTTTGGTCATCAGGAGATGTTTAAGCAAATATGCCTGCAGAAGAAATCCCCAGTGTGTCTGTACATGGCAGACTGGAATGTAATGGAAGGATTTCCTTCAAACAAAAAAGTTTTCATTTCCCTCAAACAATGCTACACACCAGTTTCATATCCATGGCACTTCCACTTAAAACCCTCCTGTAAGCAAAACTTGAAATGCGAAGAAGTCATTTCCTACCATCTGTCTATTCTCCCGACTCACCCCCCATAGTAAGGGTCTATGTAAATGCTCAAGCATCCTCAAACACCCTGCTCCCTCAGAGCACGTATCGAGGGTGTTGTTTTCCTTCCCTGGTTCAATCTCGATGTTGTTTTGCTGAAGGCTCAGCATGGCTTACAATCATAGATGAGAGTACATATCTACAGAGTCTCCCAGCAGATAAAGGCATGGGAGAATTTTGAAAGATACCTTTAATACAGGCAAGACTAGAAATAGTATCTGGTGAAAACATATTTCTAAACCAAGGACAGTGCACAAGTGTAGCCTTTGGCTCTGTCAGAAGAAGGACAGAAAGGCCAGGAGCAAAGCATTCCGACTGGAGGAACAGGTCACAGAAGGGAGGGAATGAGAACAGCATTGAAATTCAGAACAATATTTCCTTTTAGACAGTGGAGCTGGCTGCCACATGGCCCTTCAACTCATCTGGGACTCCCACAAGACCCAGGGTTTGGAAAAAGTGCTTGGAGGGGAGAAGTGAAGGACATATTCTGAATGGTAACATGCAATCAGAGCCTTGGCCAGGTGGGTGTTAGCACAGAAATGTCTTCCAGCCCATCAATGGCTTGCCTCATCAACTGGAAGTCAGTATCCAACATGACTTGTTGCTTACATGTCCCTTGGGGAAGCTCAGGCCACGCGTCTCATACTCAGACTATACCACACATCCAAAACTGCCGCATGTCTCTTCCAAAGACCACGGACCTTGAGGGCACTAAGCTTCTACAAGCATGAGGAGGGTCCACCATGGCCCCTTATTCATTTGCCCTTTTCCCCTCCATTGCATCACATTTCCCTCTGGTCAGCTTGGCTGCACAGCCAAAGAGAGAAGGAAGAGAAGGAGACTAAAATTACAATGCGTCATAACTTTTAATGAGTCTGGAGAATGAAACAAAGCAGGGCATGGGGGAAGGGGCCTGGTGCAGGCTGCTACAAGGGCAGCTGACAGTCAGGAACCCCTTCACAGCAATGGGACACACGTCTTCCTCCTACACACATGAGGAGAGGATGATGAGCAGGAACCTTCTCAACTTGATACAGGATGTGCCGGTGGTGCAGGACAGCAGGAGAAAACAGGGACTCATGGTGCAGAGAAGAAAGCAGGAGAAGAAGACAACATCAGTTGGCCGAGTTTCCAGACAGCACAGGCTGGCACCGTGATTCCCTCCCTCCTTTACAGGAAGGCAAGACAGTGCTCAGCCCATCTGGAAACCATGGCCAGCAGCTCCGTCCTCAGTCCGGCACCTGGATTTGGGCTTCCTGGTTGATGTACTCACTGGACGTCCAGCCCGGCTTTAGCAGGGCAGGTACCTTCTGCTGTAGGAACGGCCACCAAGGCCAGAGAGGCTGAAGCCCCCGGAGTTGATGGGCACTCCCTGCTCACTCAGGATGCTGCCAACAGCAGCGGAGGTGGAGGATCCCACAGCGGTGTTCTGGGGGAAGGAGCTGAGGATGGGTCCGGGCAGGGTCACCACCACAGGAGACGGTTCAATGATCACGCGGGAGTCCTGGCACTGCCTGACACAGGGCTCGTTGCAGCTGTTGGCCAGAGGGGTTGGGCCACAGGGACGGCACAGGTCGTAGCAGGACATGGCTGCGGGATGGAGGTTCACCTGGGAGAGAGGGCAGGGAAAGCACAGGCAGCGTGTGAGGTGCAGCCGGACAGCGTTCTCGGGAAGAGAAAAGGCACGGGCTGGGGAGCAGGGACAGGCTGCACAGGGAGGGAGAGAGGATTTCCTGACCCGGTCCCCACAGGTTCCCTACAAAGAGGTGAAGATTTTTTCCCACCTCCCCACAATGTGGCAAAGAGAACAGGGATGCTGGGAGCAGGATCGAGGAGCAAGGATCACAGTAAAAGAAACACGGAGACAAAGACTCAGTTGAGGCCAGAGGACATAGGGGGAAAAAGAGAAAGACAAGAGACAGGCAAAGATGGTTGTAGCTCACCTTGTTCACCAAGGAGGAGAAGGTAAGAGAAGTGGATGAGGGAGCCTGCAGCTGGACCAGCTTTTATACTGGTCCAGACCACCCCAGGCCAAGAGGCATCCTTTGTGCCTGTCATGTGTTCACCAGCAAGCTCATCTTGCATGCAAAACATCATAATTAGGTAAATGAAGACACTGCTTATGTTCCCTGCAACACTGCTTTTTTCATTTCCTTGTTCATGATGTCCCCATGCAGCCACCCAGTCTCCTTTCAAGTGACAGTATTAGTAGGTTACGATGTTTCCAGGGGAAATGACACGTCAGCATTGGCAGATGATACAGCCACTGATGAGCAGTGCCCCACCCTGACAGATGATGCCATCCTTTTGCCCTCCAGGGCCTCACTTTAAGGAATCTCATCATGAATAGGGCATGTTTTCATGCAACCCAAAAACACAAGGACAGACTTAAAAAGAATGTTCTGTGACAGGAGTCACCATACCCATTGTGTAACCTAATACCTAACTCCATCAAATTCTGGTATAAACTTCCCAGTCACCTTGGACACCTTGAAGATTTTAGACTCTGCAATTCAACATCAAGAGAAATTCATATGTTCATTGCCCTAGCACACTTTATCTGGAAAGCCTCCAGCAACCTCCAATCAACAAGAGAAGGATGCTTGAGAAGCAGAGACATTCCTCCTCAACACTCCTCCTCTGCCACACCACAGCACCAAAGGTCAGTGATGGGGATACCCAACTGCTCCTTCTTCATCCTCAAGGCTACCAAACACTTCTTTGATCCCACACCCTAACTCAATAACCGTCTCTGCAAAAAGCTTGGAAAGCTTTCCATGAGACACCAGACCTCTTCACAAGAACACGTGTTCTGAGAACATCAGCAGGAACATGGTGGAGGCAAGTACACATCCAGATCTCTCTTTCTTCTTCCCAAGCATCCCCACACACCCTAACATGCATTTTACCAGCTGCCATGCTAGTCCTGCACTCAGCGCCTATACTGAGAGTCTGTTCAAAGGCTCCGAGGTCTTCTGCAGCCTGCTCTCTCTGATCCCATGGTATGGATGCTGCCTACCCTCCCTGGTACAATTTTTTGTCCCCACCTTGCTTCTGCTGTCAGCACAGTATGGTCACAAGTGTTGATGCGGAGTGCATTTCCCAAGGGACTCTGTGCACAGCAGGGCACAGGGGGTTGCTGATAGCAGCTCTCCTTCAGACAAGACAGGGCTATGGATTTGAGGAAAGACATCATAGGCATTTCCACAGCGTACGGGAGAGCACAGGAGGTTCCCTTCACTCTACCTGAAGCAGAAGTGGGTTTTACGGGGCCAAACATACTCTGTGGATGATTAGAGAATATGGCAGGCAATGACAGACAGCTTTTCCAGTCGAACATCACCAACTACATGCAAACTTCTAACACAAGCAAGGTTACTTGCCTTCCTGGTGTCACCAGTCCTGCAGTTCAGGGCAGAAAGGCAGGAAGACACAACGGCTCCATACTGGAAGGTTTGTTTCTTTCCTTCGACTCTTGTGTAAGGGACAGAGAAGGGCTTGTTAAATGCCCTCACTCCAATGTCATGGGCCACAGGTCTTTGCAACTCCCCAGAGAGTGTCTGTGAGCTCTGCCAGTGTTGCTGAGTACTTCAGAATGGGGCCTGGGGTGTACAAAGAGATGGTGTGGGGGCAGAAGTGAAGGGATAAAACTCCCGGGGCATCATCTCTCATACATCACACAAGCCTTAGAGCCATGGAAAGCGTCACAGGCATCTGCTGAGAGATACAACAAGTCTGGTGTTCAGGACAAAGGCATGTGGGTGACTTTCGATGGCTTTATCACATGTAAAAGACAGATAATCTCCAGGTGACATTTCAGTGGGACACCCATTCTCAATCACTCAAAAAGAACCACATCCTCTCAGGTACCCTCTTACCACGTATGGGATCACATTCACTAATGCAGCACTCTGTACCCTGGGTTGCATTAGATGAAATGTTTCTGGTGAGCTGAGAGCACTGATCCTTCCCCTTCACTCAGCATGCAGGAGGGCACTCTGGGAGTGCTGGGTCTCATTCTGGGAGCCCCAGGGTAAGAGAAACATGGACGTACTAGACAAAGTCAAATGAAGGGCAACACAGGTAATTAAGGGACTGGACGTTGTACATATGAGGGAAGACTGAGAGCAGGGAAGAGCAGGTTCAGAGGAGTAGGGCCTCATTCATGTATTTCAACACCTGAAGGGATGGTGCAAGAAGGGCGCAGTACGGCTCTTCTCTGTGCTGCCATGGGAAGCACCAGAGGCAATGGGAAAAACAACAGAAACACAGAAAGCTCTATCTGAAGGTCAGGAAAACTTTTTCACTTGATGGTCATCAAGCACTGGAACACATTGCCCAGGAAGATTATGGAGTCTCCATTCTTGGAGATATCCAAAAGCCATCCCCAACTACAGCAACTAGCTTTGGGTTGACCTCCTTGAGCAGGCAGCAGGAGCAGATGGTGTCCAGAAGTCCCCACCAACCTCAGTCATGCTGTCATTCTGTCATTTCCCATTGAGCAACTTTGCTGGGCAAACCAATAGGGAAGGAACACAAGGAGACTCTCACTACAATGCAGCATAAATTTTAATGAATCTAAAGAATGAAACAAAGCAGGGCATGGGGGAAGGAACCCAGTGCAGGCTGCTACAAGGGCAGCTGATGGTCAGGCACCCCTTCACAGCAATAGGACACACGTCTTCCTCCCATAAACGTCTGGAGAGGATGATGAGCAGGAGCCCTCTCAGCTTGATTTGGGATGACCCCGTGGCACAGAACAGCAGCAGACAAAAGGGGACTCATGATGCAGAGGAAAAAGCAGCAGAAGAAGATGACATCAGTTGGCCAAGTTCCCAGACAGCATAGGCTGGCACCATGATTCCCGCCCTCCTTTACAGGAAGGTAAGATGGTGCTCAGCCCATCTGGAAAGCCTGGCCAGTAGCTGCATCCTCAGTCCGGCACCTGGCTTTGGGCTTCCTGGTCAATGCAGCTCTGGACGTCCAGCCCGGCTTTAGCAGGGCAGGTACCTTCTGCTGTAGGAACGGCCACCAAGGCCAGAGAGGCTGAAGCCCCCGGAGTTGATGGGCACTCCCTGCTCACTCAGGATGCTGCCAACAGCAGCGGAGGTGGAGGATCCCACAGCGGTGTTCTGGGGGAAGGAGCTGAGGATGGGTCCGGGCAGGGTCACCACCACAGGAGACGGTTCAATGATCACGCGGGAGTCCTGGCACTGCCTGACACAGGGCTCGTTGCAGCTGTTGGCCAGAGGGGTTGGGCCACAGGGACGGCACAGGTCGTAGCAGGACATGGCTGCGGGATGGAGGTTCACCTGGGAGAGAGGGCAGGGAAAGCACAGGCAGCGTGTGAGGTGCAGCCGGACAGCGTTCTCGGGAAGAGAAAAGGCACGGGCTGGGGAGCAGGGACAGGCTGCACAGGGAGGGAGAGAGGATTTCCTGACCCGGTCCCCACAGGTTCCCTACAAAGAGGTGAAGATTTTTTTCCCACCTCCCCACAATGTGGCAAAGAGAACAGGGATGCTGGGAGCAGGATCGAGGAGCAAGGATCACAGTAAAAGAAACACGGAGACAAAGACTCAGTTGAGGCCAGAGGACATAGGGGGGAAAAAGAGAAAGACAAGAGACAGGCAAAGATGGTTGCAGCTCACCTTGTTCACCAAGGAGGAGAAGGTAAGAGAAGTGGATGAGGGAGCCTGCAGCTGGACCAGCTTTTATACTGGTCCAGACCACCCCAGGCCAAGAGGCATCCTTTGTGCCTGTCATGTGTTCACCAGCAAGCTCATCTTGCATGCAAAACATCATAATTAGGTAAATGAAGACACTGCTTATGTTCCCTGCAATATTGCTTTTTTCATTTCCCTGTTCATGATGTCCCCATGCAGTCACACAGGCTTCTTTCAAGTGACAGTATTAGAGACCAAACTGTTTCCAGGGGAAATGACACGTCAGCATTGGCAGATGAAGAGGAGTGTCCCACCCTGACAGATGATGCCATCCTTTTGCCCTCCAGGGCCTCACTTTAAGGAATCTCATCATGAATAGGGCATGTTCTCATGCAACCCAAAAACACAAGGACAGACTAAAAAGAATGTTCTGTGACTGGAGTCACCATACCCATTGCGTAACCTAATACCTAACTCCATCAAATTCTGGTATAAACTTCCCAGTCACCTTGGACACCTTGTAGAGTGCATTTCCCAAGGGACTCTGTGCACAGCAGGGCACAGGGGGTTGCTGATAGCAGCTCTCTTTCAGACGAGACAGGCTTGTCTGTACGGCAGGCCAGCCATACATCACCAACTATAAAGTGAATGTCTCTGTAAAGATCCCAAAGCAATGACAGTCATTGGGAACAGCCTGTGGAAGTTTTGGATTAAAGGATTTCAAAGCACTTTGCAAACTCTCATTAATGATTTACACATGCAAAACCCTTATTATTATATTTTAAGTATGCAGCATGATTGCAGTGATTTAAAACAGAGTTGCAAAGTCACCCTGAAATTTGTGTCAAGGTTAGCAATGCGCATTCTCCAGTTATGTTTTAATGTGCTTGCATCATACTACATTTTTGTTTGACTTCTGTTTGAAAAGTAGCTTTGCACTGCCTCCAGACTTCTCAGAACAGGTAACTCAAGAAACTTGCTGCAGAAAACCTGAACATCCTCAGACAGCACCGATTTCTCAGTACACAAACATGCACGTGCTCACTTGGCTCTCTCCTACGCGTGTGAAAACAGAGAGAAGCAATTGCATAAGCATGCATGACCTCTGCATCTTGTTTAATTTTGTTTGCATTTAGGGGAGGGCCTCGGAAAGAGATGAACTCACATTGATAAAGGAATAAAGATCCTTTACTAAGACCCTTAACCAAGACCCAGAGGCCTTTTCAGAGGAGTCAGGAGGAAAATTTGAGCGAAGGATTAGGCTCTTGTACATCTCTAATGAATGTGAGAATGTAAAGGTCAGAAAATGTGCAAATTAGGTTAGTACGACACATGCAAACAGGATGCAGAACTTACTCTTGGAAAAAAAATATCTGGGTCTCTAATTAGATCATCATGCACAAAAGGCCTCTTTAATCTTTCCATCAATTTAAGAAAGTTCCCACAACATAGGGCACCTCTTTATCTTATTTTTTTCCTTCATTTGTTTTCTTTATTTTTCCCTATTCTCTTCAGAAAAGCAGATAAATTCTTGTTGAGACAATTGTTCATTGGTAACAAACTGTTACCTAAGGGATTATTTTTGATGTGGGATTTTCCTTAAATGGGTATTATTCTTTAACAAAGATCATTACTCCTTAGTTAGCAATTTGCAGGCATTGGTAACTGCAGGTTGCTTAAGTGACAGCTTAAGTTTCAAAATTAAGCTATATGTTTGAGTCCTTTTGGACACTTATCTCTTCAGATTCAATTAATTTCAGGTCTCTTTCCTGTAAACGTGGCTCTCCTAGAGAGAAGGATGTTCTCATGTCCAAATCACTGGTCTAGTTGCAGTTGAACACACTTCGGTCATCCTATAGACTGAGCTGTTACACCAAATCCTCAGTTTATGCTCAGAGAACGTGAATATAGTGCACACACTTAAAATCATTTAGTAAAACTGAGGTCTGTATTTACTTCCTGACTGGCATAGATTTCCTATGTAAAACTGGAAAAATCATTTCAGGACATATAAAACATGCTCACTGCACTTTTCTGTACTGACAGCCCCTCCCTTAATCCGTAGGCATTAATATCACATTTGTTAAAGTGACAGTAATCCCTTCTCTTTTGTTTCTCAGGTCTAATCAGTTTGAATGCTTGTTGTTCAGTGTTGAGACTTGCCTTTTGTTTGTCTGATGCAATTCAATCTCTGTTAAGACTTCAAAGAGTTGCTGGAATTCAAATTATAAATAATATGATAAATGCCTATGAGGAAAGCCTGTTTTACTCCAGGCTGTTCCATTTGCTCACCAAGTGACCTCTGACAATTCATTTAGCTTCTATGCTTCACTATTAAACCTAGATAATAACTAGAATTAAAATTCGCCAAAGGCAATGAAAAACCAAGTGGCAGGGGAAGTGCAAGGTAGCATTTTACATAGTGCCCAAAACTGCAAAGAGAGTAAAATTCTCAAGGAACCCCACATTGTCCTGTGGCACGAGGGGCTGTAAAAAGAGGATGCATTGAACATGAAGCACTGAGCAGTCTCTGGGACAGTATTTACAGAAGAGAAGGCCCATAAGAGGAGCAGGGGTTACACTAAACCTGGATTAATGGCACAAAATGCTTCAGCTACTGAAGATGAGGATAGTTAGCAGCTACGGGTTTTCTTGCCAGGCATTCCCAGCTATCTTCGTGGGAAGTTTATTAAAGACCATATGTGATTTGCCCCAAGTGCTTGTGGAAAAGCCTCCACGGGACATTGCCCTGATTCAGGTGATGTCCAGGGCCACTCAGCTCACCCAAACACAGGGAAGGAGCTGCCATCCCACAGCCAACACCGTTCTCAGGCTCCTTTGCACAAACCCTGCAGGGCTCTCGTGCTGCAGGGCTCCATGCCTGGACCATCACAGGGTGTCTTGCTGCCTTGTCTATAAAACCGGGCTGCTGGGGCAATTCTAGTAATTAAGGGACCTACTACAGGCAACAGCTTTCACAGAATCCCAGAATGTCAGGAATTGGAAGGGCCCTGGAAAGCTCATCCAGTGCAATCCCCCCCTGGAGCAGGAACACCCACGTGAGGTTACACAGGAAGGTGCCCAGGCGGGTTGGAATGTCTGCAGAGAAGGAGACTCCACAAGCTCCCTGGGCAGCCTGGGCCAGGCTCTGCCACCCTCACTGGGAAGAAGTTTCTTCTCAAATTTAAGTGGAACCTCTTGTGTTCCAGTTTGAACCCATTACCCCGTGTCCTATCATTGGTTGTTACCAAGATGAGCCTGGCTCCATCCTCCTGACACTCACCCTTTATATATCTGTAAACATTAATGAGGTCACCCCTCAGTCTCCTCTTGTCCAGCTCCAGAGCCCCAGCTCCCTCAGCCTTTCCTCACACGGGAGATGCTCCACTCCCTGCAGCATCTTGGTGGCTGCGCTGGACTCTCCAACAGTTCCCTGTCCTGCTGGAACTGAGGGGCCACAGCTGGACACAAGATTCCAGGTGTGGTCTCCCCAGGGCAGAGCAGAGGGGCAGGAGAACCTCTCTGACCTACTGACCACCCCCTTCTAACCCACCCCAGGTCCCATTGGCTTCCTGGCCACAAGGGCCCAGTGCTGGCTCATGGTCACCCTGCTGTCCCCAGGACCCCCAGGTCCCTTTCCCCTATGCTGCTCTCTAATAGGTCATTCCCCAACTTACACTGGAACCTGTGGTTGTTCCTGCCCAGATTCAAGACTCTACACTTGCCCTTGTTGTATTTCATTAAATTTTTCCCCACCCAGCTCTCCAGCCTGTCCAGGTCTCTGATGGCAGCACAGCTTCCAGTGTCACCACTGCTCCCAGCTTCATGTCACCAGCAAACTTGCTGACAGTCACTCTATTTCCTCATCCAAATCATTGATGAATATATTGAATAATACTGGCCCCAGCACTGCCCCTGAGGCACTGCACTGGATACGGGCCTCAGCTGGACTCTGCCCCATGGACCGCGGCTCTCTGGCCTCTTCCCTTCAGCCAGTTCCCAGTCCACCTCACTACCCGATCGTCCAGACCGCACTCCCCCAGTTCAGCTGTGAGGATGCTGTGGAGACTGTGTCAATGCCTTACTCAGGTCAGGGTAGATCACGTCCACCGCACTGCCATCATCCATCCATCTTGTTATGTCCTCATAAATGTCAATGAGGTTGGTCAAGCCACATTGACCACCCCTAATGACCCTCTTATCCCTGATATGCCTTGAGACGGCACCAAGGAGAAGTCGTCCCATCAGTTTCCCAGGGACAGAGGTGAGGCTGACCAGTCTATAGTTCCCCGGGTCCTCCTTCTTGCCCTTTTTGAAGACTGGAGTGACATTTGCTTTCCTCTCGTCCTCGGGCACCTCTCCCGTTTCCCAAGACTTGGCAAAGATGATGGAGGGCAGTCCAGCAATGACCTCAGCCAGCTCCTCAGCACCTGCAGGTGCATCCCATCTGGACCCATGGATTTATGGATGTCCAGATTGCATAGCTGCTCCCTAACCCAGTCCTCATCAACCCAGGCAAACTCCTCATTGTCCTGCCTTCCTCTGGGCCTCAGCGGTGCGGGATCCTCAGGGCAGCCTCCAGCACAGCAGACAGAGACATTTGTGTTAAACTAAGTTCTTATCAGGATAGAGGGTTTTTTGTGTACTTATTTCCACCTCATTCTTCACCTCAATAATGTCACAGAAAAACACAGTCTGGATGGAAATGCCAGTTTCAGAGTACAGTCCATTGCAGCCTTGTCTTTCCTATAATATTGTCCCTTTCAAACCAGTCAAAAATCTGGGGGAAAAAAAAAAAGAAAAAGGAACACCAAAATGAAACACAAACCAACAACAAACGCCCAGCTCTGTGACTTGAGTTTGAGTCAGTGGCGAAAAAAATAAATGTGGGTGGCATCTACCTGCCTTTAATTGCAACATGGTCGAACCCCGCAAAGGGATCCTGAAACAAATCCACATGCTCCACTTAAATCCTATGCAAGAACTATTTGTAAACTCTGAAGTCAGTGTTAGATAACATGGAGCTTTCTCCTGAGGAATCAGTCCTATGCAGATCTGATCAGTCTCATTGGGTAAATGGCTACAAATGTATTGAGTTGTTGTCCTCATCTGGAAATACTCAGTGAGAGGGATAACAGTTGTATACCGGGAAGTTTAATGCCTCACAAAGAATTTCAAAGGAAAATTCTTCTCCTCCGCACTGGACAACATGTCAAATTCGGGAAATGAAAATAAAATCCTGTTCCCTGACAACAAATGGTGCTACTGATGCTCCCTTGAATCCTTCTCACAGACTGAATTTGAGGGAAAAAAAGTGCAAATAAAAGAATGCTTGATCAACTCTTGATATAACTGAAATGTGGTTAAAGAATTATATCAAGTTATTTTTGACCCATGAAATGGCAAAGTGAATCCTGCCTGCAGGGTGTAGGATACATTTAGCACACTATGTGAAGATCCAATAGCCAACAAACACAAGCAGGGAGCAAAACAGTTTCATTACTTGCAGAAGTTATGCATGCAGCAAAGTTTGTTTTGCAACTAATTAAGACTCCATGCAAAAAGGGTGTCACATCCTCCAGGCAATTTGACTAAGTGTATAAAAGCATTTGCTATGTAGAACTCTTCTAATCACTTTTCTTAAACTCTTCTCCTTGGTGATTCGGGTAAGTCAATTTTCAATCAATTACTTATTGCTACCTAAATATTGTCAAATGATAGATTGAACTTAGGAACTGTCAAAGGGTTATTGTTCCAGAAATATATTTTGTATTGTCCTTTAGTTTTAAGGCAATTTGAGTTTTACAATTCACATGTTAAAGCTGGGATTTACAAACTACATTAGTGTTCAGGAGAGCAGTTCATTTAAACCAGGGCTGGCATATAAAACTACCTCAGAACTCTGAAGACTCTCAATAATTTCATACTAGCAAGTACTCTTTTCGTATTATAAAGACTTAGGTTTCATTAAACAGACTATCATTGAAAAAGTAATGTTTGATTATGTTCTCACCCTCAGCTGTCTTCAGGGAAGCTACAGTGTCTTTTAACAGTTGAAGAACTTGTCCTAAATATTTTCAAAATCCTACAGAGCCTGGAACTCACATTTTTCTTACTTAAAAAAACACTTTACTGCTGGTTTTGTTTAAAATATAGTGCTGAATTTCAAATCAGGAGGAACATACAGGTGTTCCTTCTTCACCTCTTTTCATGAGGACTAGGATGACCTTTGACAAATTACTTTTCTGCATTGTGTTACAAAAGGATTCCTACCCTTAGACTTATCTGTGGCAGCAATTCTTTCCCCGAAGGCAGAACTAGCCATTTCAGATCCCCCTTTTTAGCTGAAGAAAAGATTTTGTTGCTGTCTTTTTCTTACCTTCCAGTCAAAGGCACAGGGTCAATTGGAAACAGCTGAAGATGCAGCCCTGAGAACTGGAGCAGGCAGCAATGGCAAGTGGCTGAAATGAGACACTGAGCTGGGGACACGAGAAATCTCCCCTGAATTTTGTCTCTCCCACTGACTCCTGGGGCAGACGTGGGGACTTGTCTGGGGTACCAGTTTAGGCCCATTCTTTGCGCTAGCCCTCAATCTCTGCCACATCAGTTTCATGCTGATAACCTGAAAAAGAAAACCAATCTTGCCCCTCAATCTGTTTGCCTTGCCTAATTAGTGTGGGCACAATTCAGGGCAAGGATGGCCTGTTAATCTATAATTATACAATGCCAAGGAAAATCTGCCCTTGATATCAGGTATAGTTTTAAAGAGCTGTGTGATTTCAGAGATAAGATACCCTAATCCAGGTGATATAATTATGAGACTAATAAAATATGGGTGGATCTTCATTCCAGATCATATTGTTCCACTTCTAACCAGGTGAGATGAGGTAAATTGCTTCACCCCCATGTTTTGGTTTTGTCAGTGCTGTGTGGATTAAAATTGAAATTTAAAATGAGTTGAGTTGGGGTTACAGCTTTCAGTGGGGTTTGAATTTGCAGTAGGAGACAAAGCAGTGCAACACACTCAAAATCCTGGGAAGAAGCAAAGTGAAACAATAGGACGAGAGCATTCTAGGCTTAAAACAGGGGGCATCTGGGAAATATCAGATATTGAAATAATTAAGTTCAAAAGGGTCACTTAGGAAAGAGAAGAGTTACTGGATAGAAAAAGGAAACTGGACAAACATTTAACTATCGCCTGAATTATTTGCACCTTGTAATTGCCCTTCTTGCCAGCAATCATGATGCCCAGCATGCAATCCTGTCTTCCCAAAATCTTGATGTTTAATACGTAAACTTCTTGCTGGACTACTAACTGCCTTCCCCCATCTCCCCCTCCTGTGTTCCAGGTCTGGATCTGTCACATGTCTCCCTACAATGAGTGCCGCCTGCCACCGGGGGTGGCATGTCCAGAGCCATTTGCCATCACCTCCAGTGAGACCTGTGTGATAAAATACCCCGATACAATAGTGGACATAGTGGACCCTGACGTGCCACCGTACTCTGTGATATATCCCGGCCCAACTCTCACCACTTTTCCTCAGCAAACCATAGTGGGATCTACTGCGTTGTTTGATATCAGGAACTTCCTCAGTTCCAAGGCATCTTTTGGGTTTAGGGGTGCGTGTGGTTCTGGGACAGCGTATAACTCGGGATTACCATTTTCTGATGCAGGAAACTGTAATCCTTTTTCTGCTCACTTATCCCAACCATTTTGCTGTAAAACTGGCAGGCCAACCTAAATCCAACATGGATGTCTGTGCATTAAGTGAAAAGCAGAACTGAACAGTAAGACAGATCATGACTAAGTTTATGGATGACGGACTATAGAAGTGCTGAGCTCCCACAGATCCCAGTGGAGTCAATAAAAACATGGCTTCCTGGCACTAGACCAGCATGAGGACTAGAATTTCCAAACTACAAATTTCACTATTGATCTTACTCAAAATTAGGATTAAATTTTAAAAGAATGAATTTTCCAAGAAACAAGATTTTCAAAAATATCTTTCAGTTTGATAAAAAATGTATCTTTCAATAAATTTAAATTTTTACGCCACTATTGACTTTTTATTATCATTTACTCTTGAAACAGAAAGCAAAAAGTATTTCAAAAATATCTGATGGAAAATCTTGGTTTCAAAACTGAAATGTTATCAAAATTTATATTCACTTGTTTATTTTGCTGAACCAGAATTTACCATTAAAAGAAAAAAATCAACTCTACTTGGCATTTCTTAATATTAGGCATTTATAAGTCTTTCCTGTGCTCTATTTCTGCTTAGACCCCTGCAATGCTACCTCTTCCTAGCTTATTTTTCTGCCTGTATCTCATTTGATGCAAACCAGGGCAAAACCAAAAATGACTTAAAGCAACTGTAATAGTAGATTTCTTTGTAAAATATCTCTGATCTAAAACAAGCAACCTATGCAGAATCATGTAACTGGAGATTCATTGTAGCCCCTCATGAAATCCTGGAACTCTTGATTATATCCTATCCATCTAATGTTGTACAAGTATATTCAGCTTCTCACTCCCATTAAACATTGTCATGCAGCATGCACTTTTTGGTTTTCCTTTTCTCTCTACACTTCATTTTTGAACCCTTGTGAGTCCCACCGTAGGTGGCATTGTCACCTTCCTGACAATCAACACCCATGCCAGCATTAAATAAATCTCCACCCAATAATTATAAACTTTTGCATTTTTCAATAATTCATCCAAACTGCATTTCTGCTCGGAAGAAGGAGGCTGCTGTCTCCGGAGGGTGCTGTGCCCTGCATGGTGCAGAGCCAGTCCACCTCTGGAACATTCAATGGACACCTGTTCGGCTACAGCAGCATGGAACAGCATGGAGCCTCCTCCACACTCCTTCCTGGGCTGCCAGGAGTGCAGGTGCCTGCACAGTGGATTAAAATTTTTGGATTAATTTAAGTAGCACAATTAATTTCCTAGCCTATTGGCTATTCCCCAAAAAAAGGACAAAAAACACTGACCAAACATGTACAGGCAGCAGCAGGGCTGTATAACCCTCTCTTTGGGTCATTTCATTGGGACAAGTTGCACAACAAGAATCTGCAATGTGGATACATGCAGTGCAAAGCAAATATATATGTGTGTATATATATATTGGCCAACACACAGTAATAGCTGGGACTAAGGAGTTATTAGGCTGAGCATTAATGTGCTCATGTTCTCCCCAAGGGGCAGTATGGACCCAGCAGAGGAGCAATTAGGCTTTTAATTAAGTATGTTTTGTGGCTCAGAAGGACCAATCACTTTTCCCCCCTCCCTCATTATTCTGTGCTTTCAAAATATTGGAGGGGAAGGAACAAAGAGCTTTAAACTAGACCCGAAGGGGGATGGGCATGTAGCTGGGCTTGCATCAGTGGGGCATCACTCTGGAGTTCACGAAGGCTGGGAGGCCTCCCACACCCCTGGGGCCCGTATCCAGTGCAGTCCCTCAGGGGGCAGTGCTGGGGCCGGTATTGTTCAATATATTCATCAATGATTTGGATGAGGGAACAGAGTGACTGTCAGAGAGTTTGTTGGTGACACCGAGCTGGGAGAAGTGGTGACACTGGAAGCTGTGCTGCCATCAGAGACCTGGACAGGCTGGAGAGCTGGGTGGGGAAAAATTTAATGAAATACAACAAGGGCAAGTGTAGAGTCTTGAATCTGGGCAGGAACAACCACAGGTTCCAGTATAGTTTGGGGAATGACCTATTAGAGAGCAGTGTAGGGGAAAGGGACCTGGGGGTCCTGGAGACAGCAGGGTGACCATGAGCCAGCACTGGGCCCTTGTGGCCAGGAAGCCAATGGGACCTGAGGTGGGTTAGAAGGGGGTGGTCAGTAGGTCAGAGAGGTTCTCCTGCCCCTCTGCTCTGCCCTGGGGAGACCACACCTGGAATCTTGTGTCCAGTTGTGGCCCCTCAGCTCCAGCAGGACAGGGAACTGCTGGAGAAGGTCCAGCACAGGGCAACAAAAATCAAACCCAGCTTCAGATAGCTCCTGTATGATGCTTTCAGTAACAACAAATATTGCTGAAGTTTTCAGAATGCTTCATAAATACTAATTATATTTGTACATGTGCAGAGCATTGCAAAACTAAGCCTCTGCCTTCAGATTTGGACATCCGGATGTTGAGTAACACCTACACTTTTGAAACACATGTACAAGGACTGCAAATGTAATTTTTCAGGTGAGTTCATTATTTTGTACTTTTTCATTTTAAGTAAATGACCCCACAAATACCTGAATATTTTTTAAAGTGCATGTGACTAATCCCAGTACAATGGAAGCCAGACATTTCTCTCCCCTTCAGCAATCTGGTGTGCATTATGCTTAGTTTGCATTATGCATGAATACATAATATTCATGTATTTTGAATATCAGTACCCTATAACAGTCTAGGCCCATGAGCATGTTTCCAGAAGTAGTTTCATTAATAGCAGATAAGCAAGTCAATTGCTAGTAGCTGCCAACCATAGCTATCTACCACCACCACACCTGTCCCACAGATTTAGCTGTGGCGCTTGTCCTAGTGTCTGTGATGGAGAAGGATGCCCACAGAATCCCAGAATGTCAGGGATTGGAAGGGCCCTGGAAAGCTCATCCAGTGCAATCCCCCCCTGGAGCAGGAACACCCAGATGAGGTTACACAGGAAGGTGTCCAGGCGGGTTGGAATGTCTGCAGAGAAGGAGACTCCACAACCCCCTGGGCAGCCTGGGCCAGGCTCTGACACCCTCACCGGGAACAAGTTTCTCCTCAAATTTAAGTGGAACCTCTTGTGTTCCAGTTTGAACCCATTACCCCGTGTCCTATCATTGGTTGTCACCAAGACGAGCCTGGCTCCATCCTCCTGACACTCCCCCTTTCCATCTTGATCCCCAGGAATGAGTCACCCCTCAGTCTCCTCCACCTTTTGAGCAACAACACCTACCGTTATTTTAAAAGACGCTAGTTCAAAACCCTCATCTCAAACTTCAGGTTGCTTTTCCTGCACAAAACATTGGAACAAACAAATGGGATGAATCAAACCACATCTTACCAGGCTCCTTATGTTGAAGTATGAGATGCTAACATAACTTTAAAGTGTGCAGTAAAACTTCATTCCTAATAATTAATACAGTCATCATTAGTTCCAGTCCTTGAGCTCTGAGTATTTCCATTTCTATTAAGTCAGACCCCAGGGCAGGTCTGTGGGAGCAGAGGTCTGTGTGCTGGGCAGCATTTCTCACCCTGTAACCATCTCAAGTGTGAGGTCTGCCAGGGAGGACACGGGGTGACTCAAATCAGATTTAGCTGCTACACCCACAGATTGCTAAAAATACTTCATTCATTCTCATGCATAATTTGTTTACATTCCTGTGGTTTGTCCCCGATTAAATAACTTCAGGTTTCCATGTTATAAATTGTCATTAAAATTTGAGATGAATGTGTGGGATTCCCCTGGGGGAGAAAGATTCACTTGTTAAACACATCCTGTTGAAGGCTGAGTGCAAATACTTTCAAATAACTTTGTAAAGGCTGCACGACACCTTCTATGTGCACTGTATTTTTCAGCACTCCACTAACATTATACAGCACAGGTTCAGATACCAGTTAGAAGTTCAATTACTACACAACCAACTAAAACTCAAGGAGATCAGGTCCCAAAACTGGAGCAATCATTCAAAATTCACATCTTCCCACTCTGTGTCAACGTGAGGACTCCCAAGGGTACCCAGACGATCGCTCGTGAGGCTGCTGAGGTGTCTCAGCCCCCAGGGAATGTTTCTTAGGTGGCCAGTCTAAGGAGGAGAGTCTTCAACTACACACCCACTTCTCCGAGGAGACCATCTCACAGGCAGTCTCCAGCAGCTCCATTTGTCCCCCGGTTGAATCTTAGCTGTGGTCACTTACAGCAGTTGTCTAGAAACTTCTACCTATGTGCTGCTGCCCAGTGTTGTACAATGAAGAGCTGAGGTGGGTACTGGGGAAGTGGGTGAGGAAAATAAAGAAAAATTCAAGACTTAAAGGGAAAGTGAGGCAGGTGGTGTAATGTCATCTGGGACAACCAGAGGGAGCTGTGGAGGCCAAATATTACAGGGTTAACTCAGTGTCTTGCAAACCCCTCTGCATGACTCTGGTTTCTACCTACACACCAAGGAACAGGATTAACAACAAAAAAACCCACAGTGTCATCAGGGAGAACATGCAACACAGACAGATTTTACATCATTTAAACCGTTTAATTTGCTTTCCTGCTCTGAACAAGCCAGCATTTTGATTTTCTTTTACAGTATGTTTCAGTACAGTTCCGGCCAGCACTCTGTCCTGCTCCCTTCATTCCCTTTCCTTCTGTGCTCATTCAACCTGTATTTCCTTTATCATGCCAACTGATAATTAGTTGACAGTTCTTTGTCATTTTTCATTATTCAAAATCTAGTTTAATCCCAGCTAGAAGGGGATTAAAAAGTGCCCTTCTAGGTTCTTCTACTCTATTCAGTGGTTTTTTTGCTGGTCTGCCAAGTCCTAGAAATATGTTGGTAAAGACATGGAAAAGCCAGGAAACCCCAGCCCTCTGCACTTGCGGGGTCCTGACAAGCCTGGAAAGCAAGGGTCTGGCCAGCAACTGCACACAGCATGGGGTCATCATGCAAGAAAATTTCCCCTTTTACCCACCAAAAGTTGTCAAAAGACCTTCAGAAAAGCATCTGTTCCCCTGAGCTGGCAAACACACCTCGAGAAGGGCACCTTTCACCCTCTCAGCTCCTGCGATCAGCTGATGGGACGCAGCTCGGCGGGTCCCAATTAAGCAAAATTTTCGAGGTACAGAGAAGCCTTTTTTGGGTTGCGGAGTCTCCTTCTCTGCAGACATTCCAACCCGCCTGGACACCTTCCTGTGTAACCTCAGCTGGGTGTTCCTGCTCCGGGGGGATTGCACTGGATGAGCTTTCCAGGGCCCTCTAACCCCTCACATCCTGGGATTCTGTGATATACTCAGTCCATGGATTGTTGTGGGGTTTTTTTCAGCAGCTGTAGAGTTTTGTTAAATTCTGCTGCTTCTGCCATAACTTAGCATTTGTGAGGTGTTTCTGGAAACACCCTCCGTAATTAAACACCATGGGAATGTTCTGAGGACTGAAAATGTTTCACAAACATTTATTAATATGTCGCTTATGCAAATGGTTGTATTATGATAATAGCTGTAGGTGACGCCTAGTGTTGGGCAATAGTACCGCCTTAAAGGAGATATATCAAGGTCATTTCTGGCATTGTCCTAATTAGACCATAAATCACTGCCTCAAATTTTGAATTATTCAACTTTCACTTGCAATTTGAATAAAATCAGAAAGCCAGAGTTTCTGAAAGCATGAAAAAGTAGTTCTATACACCAACACAACTCTTGCTACTGATCTGGTCCTATATTTCAGTTCTTACTTGCCTAGTTGGCAGAATTCTTGCAGATATATTATGTGTTCAGATGACGTAAGCAAGCAGACCTCCTTTGAAGTGAAAAGAATGAACCTTGCAGATCTTCATCAGCAGAGCATCCATCCCCAAGCATTTTCCTTTGGTAATTTCTTCATTAGCAAGTGCTCCTGACTCAGCTCTACAAACAAAACTTCTGTGCTCTGAAGTTAAGCATAACTGGTTTGACCACATAAACTGTATCTTAGCTAGGCAAGAGCCATTAATAATGTTGTCCCTGACATACACAAGGGTATAATTTTCTAAAACAATTTAAAATGAATAGACGCTGACAATATTAACATTCTGTATTGTGGTGTGCACAGTTTGCATTACTCTTTGCCCTCTGTTGCCTTTATTACCTTTGTTAGTCACTCTAGAGCACAGCACAAAAAGGGGGGAGAGAGAGAAAATTCCGTATGCTATTGCTACATTACAGAAGAAGTCTTCCAGTTAGAAATTACCAAGGAGTTAGAACCAAGAGACACTGGAATCTTAGAGGAGAAAAAACAATCTATTCCATGTTTTCATCTGAATTGTGAGCTCCTCTGACATACACAACACTCATCCTACCCTGCCAGGACCAAATCATGAAAAACCGAGACTACCTCTGCCATAAATCTTGGGGTTGTCCAGTGCAGGGACAGGATTGGACTCAGTGATCCTTGTGGGTCCCTCCTGCTTCAGGATGTTCTATAATTCCATGGCACGTGCCAACGGGCCGACTGCTACCTCAGCCAGCGCTAATGGACATAATTCTGCCCCATGCACAATGGGAGGATCCTGTGGACACAGAGGCTCCCTCTGGTGGCAGAGGCCACCAGGAGGACCTTGACAAACTCCTCTTCCCAGAAATCAGTTCAGTGCACTCCACTCTTCCTCTCAAGGAAGCTTGGTGCATTAAAATGCCAAGTGCATTTAAATGAATTAAAACCACCACCATCATGCTGCTTATGACATTAATTATTCTTGTTTTAAGAGGTACCCCTAAGGATCCCCTGGGCTGTGGAGTCTATGAGGAATATTCTGGAGACATCAAGAAACAAGATTTCAAAGTAGTTCACAAACATCTGTTAGTATGTCACACATTAAAATTATTCTATGTTAATAGTAATAATATCCTAGTGGGTTTAAACTGCTCTGACCTCATTCAGAATAAAATACATAAAACATTTATTCAATCACCTCCTCATTTTAAGCTTCATAATTGGAGATGGCTTCATTTTTATTTAGAAGATAACTCTGTGATAGCTTTGCTCTTTAAAGTTTTTGCAACAGATAATTCCTCTGGCTTAGGGAAGAATATATCTCTAAACTTCATTAACTTCATATCAGATGAAGAACAGGCCCTGTGTTTCTAGAGATTTACCTGGGCACAAGGACAAATACTAGATGTTAGCTTGCATTTCCAAATAGGAAAATAAATCTGTGTGCTGACAACACTGTGCCACCGACATCCCTGAGACTCCCTGTGCAGTCATGTTTTATCAAAGATGAGCCACTGCAAGTCTATTAATTCTTAGAACATTTTAAATTCTTAATGAAATCAGTGGAGTAAAACCAGGAAATTTCAAGATGAAAAGGACTTGCAGGTTACAAGCTGCATTTTGTGTTATTACCTAGCTCAGCTTTAGATAATCATAAACAGTGAGCAAAAACAATTACAGCAGCTACAGGACTAATACATGCAACAAAGTTTGCTTCATGAGTAATTAAAGACCTTTACACAAAGGGTGTCTCAGCTCCTCCAGGCAATCTGAGACAGGGTATAAATACTCTCTCCGCGTAAGGCTTTTCTCGCTACTTCTTTTGACTTGTTCTCTCCGGTACGCTGAGTAAGTCTGATTTGACAACTATAAAAACCTCAAGTTTATTTTGGTTTAGCATGAATTTTGGTAAAATTGGGACTAAATCCTGCATAAATATTCTAACTCTGAGACATCTATAGAAATACGTTTACTAACATTTTCTATGCTTGATAAAAGATGTGAAAATAAAACAAGGTCTTTTCAAGACTCCTTTGGGCTGCTAATTTTATGGGAGAATTCAGAATTTCAGTCTCTTAGTTCTGAAATTTTCAGAAGAGCTCTGAGAATATATTTTAGAATTGTTTTTGCACACATGGAATGATAAGGGGATTCAGCGGGGGGGGGAGGGGGGGTGCATCTCATAGATAACTATTGAAGCAAAATTGTCATTTGAAGTTAGTCCTGTGTAGCATTGCTGTTGTTCATAGTGTGCCCCTCCATAACTGATTTAATTGGAGTCACAACAAGATACACCAGATGACAGATACTATTACTTAACGTAACTGCAGGAATAAGGTTTCATTTCTAATAATTAAAAATATCAATTTGCTAGTATTTTAATGTGTTTTTACATTGAGGAAATTAAGAATCTTTTTAGGTCAAAGCTATGTTCTAACCTAAGGGTATTTGGGGAAAAATGTTATGCAGGTGCTTTTATTTTTCCCCCAAGAATGATGCATTTGAGGATACTTTTGCTTTCCTCAGAATATAGCTGAGACAAGTAAATAAACCAGAGAGGTCATTGTGCTGCCCACTCCCCTGTGCTGCTGCCACCTGGTGCAGAACAGCACTTGGCTTCTCAATTGGGAGAAAGTAGCTTTCAGGATATTTTTACTTCATGCTTAACAATATAATAGCTTATATATGAGAAAGCGTTGCTGGCTATATATTTTAGGATCCTGTATACCATTTCTCCATAGATAAGGTTTACTGATTTTAGATTATCTCCAAATTATGCACATTCTGCATTTTATGCTTACTTACTGTAAGGCGTGCTGCAAAGCTGCTGTGTCCCATCCTGCTCTTCCAAACGCTCTCGAGTACAGCAGCTCTGGTGCACGGCAGCACACAGGACTTCACGGAGAACAAAGTAATGTTGTTGTTCTTCACCACTGTAAGGTATCTTTGATTTACGAGTTTAAACGTTGTTGTGATGGTATACCATGGAGAACTAGCTTTTATCTGAAGATTTCATCTAAAGAAAGAAATAAACACTGTTAAGTATGCATCATACCCTAGCTGAAACTGCAATTTTCTCTTTCGGATTGACAATATCACCACGATACATATATTTTAAGTGATGTGTCCTAGTTATTAAACTGATACTTTTAACCCCCCATATATTCTTAGCCTTTCATTTTCCTGTATTTTAGTGGAACATTTTACTGCCTGATAATAACAGAAATCTTCAAGGAAAATAATATAGGAAATGAAGCAGATTGCTAAAAAGATTACTCCATACCCAAAGCTATTGAAAATCCGCATTTCTTATCCCTTACCCTCTCACCCCACCTGAGAAACGCAGACTCGGGCTCTGCCCTGGGAAGCCACGTGTGGGAGGAAAAGAGACGCCGTGGGAACAAGTTCTAACTTGTCTCCAAGAAATACAACAAAGAACAGGGAGGCTGTGGAGCCGGAGTCTGTGTTGGAGGTGGCACGCAAAGAAAGGGGGGGAATTCTGCTCCCACAGAAACAGGAGAGAGCCAGCTTAAAGCAGCAGAATAGAGAGGACAAATAGGCACAGACTAAGTAAAAGGTGGCAGATACAAAGAAAGGAGCTAAACTGCTGTCTTCGCCCAAATTATCTCTGTCTAAATATCTCTTGCAGACAAGTTGAGAATTCTCAATAACGAAGTGCAGAGGTTTTGGTGGGGTTTGGGGTTTCTGTTTCTTTGGCGGGGTGTTTTAGTTTTGTTTGGGTTTTTTTGTGCGCTGTTGTTTTATTCTAATTCTGCAAATGAATTGCAGGCACCCCGCTACCACAGCCAGGCGATGGCTTCTGACCAGCTGGCGTGCACCAACCCCTGCGAGGCCAAGTGTCCCCAGCCCCTGGCCACCAGCAGCAACGAGCCCTGTGTCGTGGCCTGCGGTGACTCCCGGGTGATTATATTCCCACCGCCTGTTGTCGTCACCTTCCCAGGGCCCATCCTCACCACTTACCCGCAGCAAACGGTTGTGGGAGCCTCCGAGCCCTCCGAGGTGGCCCTGGCAGAGCCGGCCACTGCGGCACCTCTACCAGCAGAGGTGACAGGGAGGCTGGAGGCAGCAGTTGAGAAAATTGCCCCCCAGGTGGTTGCCAGGCCTGAGCCACGGTGTGCCCCAAAATACTCCTACAGCTATTCTTCCCAATGGACACATCCGTGCAATTCATACCGCTCTGGGAAACGGTGGACATACTAAACCCAGCCACGGTGTGCACAGAGGATTTTAAAGAAGTAGCAAAGAAAACTCAAGATGCAAATTGAGGGTGGAGCTGAGCAGCCCGAGTGTTGGGTGCTGTCTGGCTCCAGCTGAAAAGAATGAGAGCTGCAAGCGCTCAGCACCTGTGAAAGGCAGGCTCGTGTGCATTTTCTCATTCTGCCTTTAGCTTAGATCCGTTATCCTCTGGCTTTCCTGTTTAGTCATCTGCTTACGTTGTGCTTTGTCATATTTCAGTTATATTAGTGACACTGAGCTTAGAGAGGTGACTTAGGATGCTAGAAATTGCACACAGCAACTATACCAAAGGCAAGAAACCCAATTTTTTTTATAGACTGCATCACTTTCACCCTGGTGATCAGCCAGAGCCTCACTGAACCCCTGGACAGATGGTCTTTATATTCTGTACAATTTCATTCCAGAATTGTGGAAAAGCTGTCTCTTTCAAAATAAATTTTGTGTACTGAAGTATGTTTTTTGGTTTTCATTGCCACATAATCATTCCCTTCTTCTTTTACTTATCAATAGAATTTATAGTGTATTTGTCCATGGTCACAGGTATTCTATGTTTCTTCTTTATGTGCGAGTGTCACAAAATCCCAGGAATCCTTTTCTATGCCATCTCATTAAACACGTGCTGAATTTTTTACATTCTCCAAGACCAAGCTGAGTCCCTGGCAGCAGCCACATGTGACAGCAGTTCCTGTAAGGGCTTCAGTAAAGCTGCACTCTGAGTCACATCCATCTCAGGACTGAGAATCTTCCCACCACTTGGCTCCAATCCCAAAACAAGACATGAATACCTGGCCGCACCCAGCAGAGTTGAGAAATGTGCAGACCATGCACAGCCCTGCAATACCTTGTGTAAATGTTCCCTTAGCTCATGGGGGAAGGATGTCCTGGGGCTACCTACAGATGACGGCACTCAAAGGCAGAAGCCACAATGCAGGGTGCGTGCTCAGTGCATCACGACCGACCAGTGGGAGTGGGGTGCAGAGTAAGAATGGGAAAGAAATGGGCCACTAGTTTACCTTTCATTCCTCTATAGACCTCACAAACCACAAAGTGCTATTTCACCTTTGAAATCTATCTTTTGTGATGAAACTAATAATTTGCTACTAACTTCCCTACCTTGCATTTCAAAAGTTTTTCCAAGAGAAATTCAGAACTTCCACAAAGGTTTTCACCAAATGAATTGCCATCCAACATTTCACATCATCCCTCAATTATACACAATTCCAACCACAGTGAGAAACAAATTCAGACAAAAAAAGAAAAAGTTCATGCAATGCAGATTCTTTAATTTGGAAGGAAAAGGCAATAGACATTGACATCAGGAAATAACACAGAAACAATGGATTGGAAACATGACAATCATGAGGCTGCAGCAAGGCACCCACCCCAAAGGTTCCCAAGGGCTCCACCACAATGATTCCCCCTTCCTATTGCAGGCTGAGGGTCTCAGAGCTGGACGGCGCAGGGGACACTCGTGTCTGAGGACGAGTACAGCTTCGTTCTGTCCCAATAGAGGGGAACTTTTGGAGGCAGTGCTAAAGAATCTAAAACCATTGGCTGAAGATCTGCAAGATTATTCTGTGCAAAGTAGCAAGCACCATAAAGTTCAAGTAGCTGCTTTGCTACAGCCTAGAGCGGGGCTGAAAAGCTTTGCTCTGCATCTGGAGGTAGAAGACAGGAGAGGCTACGTGCGAAGACCCAGGGCAGAGGCAGCGCTCAGCTCAATGGATACCTGGGGCTTAGCAGGGCCCACAGTTGCCATTGAGGTACCTGTGGCCTCGGCGCCAACCACCATATCCACAGCTCCCAAGGGCTCCGTAGCCTCCATAAAGCCCATAGCCCCCATAAAGCCCATAGCCTCCAAGACCCCCAAAACTACCACGGCCTCCAAAACTGCCGCCATAGCCCCCTCCAACACCAGGGGCTCCCGCCGAGCCAACAACGCTGTGCTGCGGGAAGGAGCTGAGGATGGGTCCGGGGTGCGTGACCATCACAGCCGGGGGCTGGATCACCACCGTGGAGTCGGGGCACTGCCGCACGCAGGGCTCGTTGGTGGTGTCAGCCAGGGGGGCCGGGGCGGCCACCCCACAGGAAGGGACGCACAGGCTGGAGCAGGACATCCTTTGGTTCAGCAGGTGAAGCTGCAATACAAGGCAGAGCTCAGGATCAGTGCAAGGCTGATCCCAAATCCCTCCTGCTTCTCTTCTACTTGGAACCTGTGTTATCTCAGGCAGTCAGAGCCAGAACACATTCCACAGCTGAAATGCTGGTGTTGACCCCTTGCTTCCTCACGCTCCCTCGTCCTGACACACCCACAGGAGAGAAGAAAAACTTCTTCATCCATCAAAAGCAGATGAAAAGTCAACAAGCACCCGAAGAACTTGAGTGCATTGGTACACTCAGGGCATGCTACCCACAGGTTTGAATTCGCATCCTTTCCATAGCTCTGAAACAGTGCCACCACATCCGCACTGTGCACTATGAAAGAGTAGCAGTGCCTACAACAAAAGATACCCAAAGAGACATCCAAGAGCTGGACTTACCACGATGATCAGGAGAGTCAAGTGGAGGAAGCTGGATAGAGGACAGTGAAGCCCTCAGCTCTTTTATACCTGCCCCAGACTGCCTGGAGCATTGGCCAATAGGCAGTGGCTGAAGCCCCATAAAATCATGAAATCAAGCATACAAGCCTCATAAAACAAATTGTGATGCAGAGCAATTATATCCATCCTCCCTGGGTATACCAACGAGCAAACATGTCCTGAAGGATAAAGGTGAAGGGAGGGACAGCTCATGACACATCACGACATAAAAGACAAGGTGCTAATGCAGCTGACCTGGCAGCACCAATAAACCCCATTTTGTCCCTAATCCCACCACTTTGCCTACATGCCAGCGACCTGAGCATTTTGTAGAGATGCTTTGCAATTCTGTGCAAAGCCATCACACCTGTCATTACATCGCTTTTACAGGCTGTTAAACTGAGGCACCTGGATGTTGGGCAAAGAAAGAAGCTATCACACCCACCTGGGCAGCTCCCGCATTCCAGTCGTCATCCCACACTGACAAAGTCTGGGGACGTTTCGATACCAAGTGCAAGGGGTATCCCTAAGCCTTGAACATTTTACCACGAGTACATAACATGTTGACTTGTGGCTCCCTGAGTCACCTTATGGCCATGCAAAGGACAGAGGAAATGGGTCCCTTGTGGGACAACTCACCATCTATGAAAAGTGCTGGCATGGACTGGGGGTGGAAGGGCGGTGGGATCGGGCACTGGGGACCTGTGTGAGGGAAAATGTCCATGAAGGAGCAGGAGGGCAGGAACAAGACCAAGACACTCTGGGGTCCTTCAGCCACATGCCTGTGAGGGTTGTGCTCCTCAGGTCCTCTCCGGAGGGACTTGGTTACTCATTTGGGCCACAAAAACTGTGCCAGGAGAGGCTGCGTGACCACCCACAGAAAACCAGGCTGCACGTGGCCACTGTCCCCAAAGGCACCGGCACGCTGGACCTGGCACGGGGCTGGGCTGCTGCTGACTGTGCTGTGGTTGTGCACCGCAATCTCCTGCAAAATTCCTGGGACCTTTCCACATAAACAAAGTGTGGGATTAGGAACAGATGGGAGTTTATTGGTGCCTCCAGATCAGCTACAGCAGCGCCCTGTCTTTCATGTCATGATGTGTCATGGGCTGTCCCTCCCATCACCTCTTTCTTCTCCAGGGCATGTTTAAACACCAATGTCCCCAATGAGGACGGATATAATTATCTCACATCACCTAAAATCAGTGTCATGAAGCTTGTTAACTTGATTTTGTAATTCAGTGGGGCTTCTGCCACCACCCCTTGGCTGATGCCCCAGGCAGTCTGGGGCAGGTATAAAAGAGCTGAGGGCTTCACTGTCCTCTATCCAGCTTCCTCCACTTGACTCTCCTGATCATCGTGGTAAGTCCAGCTCTTGGATGTCTCTTTGGGTATCTTTTGTTGTAGGCACTGCTACTCTTTCATAGTGCACAGTGCGGATGTGGTGGCACTGTTTCAGAGCTATGGAAAGGATGTGAATTCAAACCTGCGGGTAGCATGCCCTGACTATACCAATGCACTCAAGTTCTTCGGGTGCTCGTTGACTTTCCATCTCCTTTCGATAGATGAAGGAGTTTTTCTTCTCTCCTGTGGGTGTGTCAGGACGAGGGAGCGTGAGGAAGCAAGGGGTCAACACCAGCATTTCAGCTGTGGAATGTGTTCTGGCTCTGACTGCCTGAGATAACACAGGTTCCAAGTAGAAGAGAAGCAGGAGGGATTTGGGATCAGCCTTGCACTGATCCTGAGCTCTGCCTTGTATTGCAGCTTCACCTGCTGAACCAAAGGATGTCCTGCTCCAGCCTGTGCGTCCCTTCCTGTGGGGTGGCCGCCCCGGCCCCCCTGGCTGACACCACCAACGAGCCCTGCGTGCGGCAGTGCCCCGACTCCACGGTGGTGATCCAGCCCCCGGCTGTGATGGTCACGCACCCCGGACCCATCCTCAGCTCCTTCCCGCAGCACAGCGTTGTTGGCTCGGCGGGAGCCCCTGGTGTTGGAGGGGGCTACGGCGGCTCTTTTGGAGGCTATGGGGTGTATGGAGGCCTTGGGGGCTATGGGGGCTCTGGGCTTTATGGGGGCTACGGAGCCCTTGGGAGCTGCGGATATGGTGGCTGGCGCCGAGGCTTCAGGTACCTCAGTGGCAACTGCGGGCCCTGCTAAGTCACAGGTGACGGAGAGGTGCAGGAAAACCCCCAGCACACTCTGAGAAGGAACTTCCCACCTGCATCTCTGGACTCCAGAGTCTGAACAACCGACACGTCCTTGGGGCCCAGCTCGGCTGCCTTCTTGTCCTGCGTGATCATCCCTTCAAGTCTTGCTCTCCCCTGATGACACAGCCCCGTGTTTGGTGCCTACTCCTGCAGCACGGCTGATGCTCACTGTCTCTGCCCACTGCCAGGAGACGGAGGAAATCAGTGGCCACAGTCCTGCTCTTCTCCCTGCTCCCTTCCTTCCCCAGAACCGCAATAAAATCTCTGTTGCACCGCAATGTTGACCAGTGGATTTTCTTGATCTTTCCCCCCTATCTAATACCACAAGTGGGAGTATTGGCTCCCCGGGTCATCCCCATCCGCTCCCACATGAGGCCTCCCAGGGTGACCTGTAGGAGCTGCCTCCCTTCCTCCTGCCTGCCGTCAGGCGTCACATCGCTCGGGGAGAGGCTCCCCCAGAGAGGGGCCATGATCTTCTGCTCTCTAAACAGCTTGTCCCGCTTTGCCCTCCCTGTCTTCTCCGTACATCCTGCACTCTGCAGCTGAGAAGGAGCTGTTGAGATGCACAGTGGGTTCGCTCTCCCCACTGGCCATTCACCATGGGCTGCCTGCAGCCCCAGGGTTGTGGAGTTTGGTTACCAACGCAGCTGCCTGAGGGCAAAGGTCTAGGTCAGAGTCACTTGGGAGGCCACAGGTCAATAGGGGAGAGGGTGACCACCCCCCAGCACCTCCACAACTGCCTTGCCTCTATCCTATCCACATTCCTGTACCCCTCCTCTTCCTCCTTCTGCTTCTCTCCATCTCCCGCTGCTCCTTGCAGCACTTTTGGTTTGTCCTGTCCCCACCACAGGAGCAGAACTTCTTTGCAATGTTCCCTGTGCCACCCACTTGTGTACCGGGTTCATGGCTCTGCTGAGGCAGTGCAGGAGAGCTCCCTCACCCCGCGCACTGGACCAGACTTTGCTGACCCTTTGCTGCCCTTCCACACGCACCAGCCCACAAACTAGTCCACAGTGTCACACGCCCAGCCAGAGCACCAGCCCACAGCAACCTTGATAGCATCACCAAGATCCCCTTCCAACACTGTGCCCCCAGGAGCACGGATGGGACACCACACAGTCCAGGAAACAGCAGGTGGTTGAGAGTCAGTGCAGAGGGATCTGGGTAGATATGGGGACAGGCAGAAATGGAAGCATCCTCAAGGGGAATGGAAGACATGCAAACTTCTGTTCCAGCAGTGCTCTTGCTGTTTTGCTGCTTTTTCCCCAACCCCTGTGTTCACAGTTGTACGTGACACATCTTTTCCTGAGCTTCCCAGCACTGACGGATGCGCTGCCACACTGACCTTCCTAGTGCCTTTGGCCACAACCGCCTCTGTCCAAGACCATCCTGCACTGCCGAGATCACACATTTAGAAGATGTTTGGGAAGGGAGCGATCTCGGAGGGAAGGCACTCCAACCCCCGCTCAAAGAGTTTTGCAGTTCCTGTGACTGGATACTCATGGTCGTTTGATGGCTCTGAGAGGACACTTGGGAAAAGTTGAGTGTGTCTCTTTTACCCCTTCCAGTGCCCCCAGTTGTACCTTGGCTCGGAGGCATGGCCAGCAGCCCCCTACATGCAGTGGTCAGCTCCCCATTTCCCTGCACCTCCAGATGTGACCATGAACAAGCCAAGAAAAGGTGGCAATGCCAGGTATGCTGGTTGTGCAGAGGATTTGGAAGAGCTTCCTTAAGATGCCTCTGGCACTTTCAGGGTTTTCTACTGTGGGCTTTGGGAAGTCATTGTGCTTATTGGTGGTGGGAGACCAGAAAAAGCTCAGTGGGTGTGCTCCACGTGACCCAGCTGGGACTGTCATCATCATTTGTAACACACTGACCAAACTGCCCAAAAGTCGCAACACACCTTGTGTTTTGGGGGAAACGGGAAAGAACAGGTAAGTATCAAGAAAACTCATGGGTCAACATTGCAATGCAACACAGCTTTTATTGCAGTTTCAAGGGAGAAGGGAGTTGGGAGTAGGTCAGGGCCCTGGCCAGGGCCTCCCGCCTGTCTCCAGGCAACAGGGAGAGACAGCGAGCCTCAGCTGTGCCGCGGGAGCAGGAGTCGAGTGCAGGGCTGTGTCGTCCCGGGCCAGCGAGTCTTGAAGGGGTGATCAGCAGGACAGGAGAAAGGCAGAGTTGGACCTTAAGTGGGCACAAGGGGTCCAGGGTGCAGAGCTCAGCAATGCAGAGGGGAATTTCTTCCTTCAATCATCAGGTGGAGATGTGCCAGGGTTTCTCCAGAGCTCTCCTTCTTCTGGGGCTTAGCAGGGACCACAGTTGCCATTGAGGTACCTGTGGCCTCGGCGCCAGCCACCATATCCACAGTTCCCAAGGGCTCCATAGCCCCCATAAAGCCCATAGCCCCCATAAAGCCCATAGCCTCCAAGACCCCCAAAACTACCACGGCCTCCAAAACTGCCGCCGTAGCCCCCTCCAACACCAGGGGCTCCCGCCGAGCCAACAACGCTGTGCTGCGGGAAGGAGCTGAGGATGGGTCCGGGGTGCGTGACCATCACAGCCGGGGGCTGGATCACCACCGTGGAGTCGGGGCACTGCCGCACGCAGGGCTCGTTGGTGGTGTCAGCCAGGGGGGCTGGGGCGGCCACCCCACAGGAAGGGACGCACAGGCTGGAGCAGGACATCTTTCAGGCAGGCACAGAGACCTGGAAAACACTCCAAGGATTAGGGGAGGCTGTGGGGAAGGGCCTGTATTGAGAGAGGCAGGAAGAGAACGCCAAGAGACTTCCGAGAGCTGGACTTACCCGGTTGATCAGGAGAGTCAAGCGGAGGAAGATGGATAGAGGACAGAGAAACCCTCAGCTCTTTTATACCTGTCCCAGACTGCCTGGGGCATCAGCCAAGGGGTGGTGGCAGAAGCCCCATTGAATCATGAAATCAAGCAGCAAGCTTCATGACACTGATTTTTTGTGATTTGAGACAATTATCTGCCTCCTCATCAGGGTTACTGGCATGTAAACGTGCCCAGGAGAGGATAAAGGTGATGGGAGGGACAGCCCGTGACACATCATGACATGAAAGCCAAGGCGCTGCTGTAGCTGACCTGGTGTCACCAATAAACCCTGATCTGTTCCTAATCCCACCACTTTAACCTACACGCCAGCATCCTGTTCATCTTGCAGAAATGCTTTGCAGTCCTGTATACAGCCATCACGCCTGTCAAATCCTCTCTTTTACAGGCTTGTAAACAGAGACCGGGAGGCTGATCAAAGGGAGAAGACACTCCACCTGCACAGGTTGTCTCCTAAGTGTCCACCGCCTCCCAAGGCTGGCAAGGGTTGTGGGCTCACAGGGCCTGGTGACAGCTCTAAGCCTTGGCGATGTCTATACCCTTGGTGGGTCTCTGGGGCTCGCAGGTCCCCTTGATGAAAATGCAAAGAGCACGCTGCCTGACCTGCGTGTCCCTCTAGAGAACACGGGCACTGGGGACCTGTGTGAGGGAAAATGTCCATGAAGGAGCAGGAGGGCAGGAACAAGACCAAGACACTCTGGGGTCCTTCAGCCACATGCCTGTGAGGGTTGTGCTCCTCGGGTCCTCTCCGGAGGGACTTGGTTACTCATTTGGGCAGCAAAAACTGTGCCAGGAGAGGCTGCATGACCACCCACAGAAAACCAGGCTGCACGTGGCCACTGTCCCCAAAGGCACCGGCACGCTGGACCTGGCACGGGGCTGGGCTGCTGCTGACTGTGCTGTGGTTGTGCACCGCAATCTCCTGCAAAATTCCTGGGACACTTGGTAATCTGCAAGATTACCAAGACACTGGGAAATACGTAAAGAGGTGGGATTAGGGACAGATCAGGGTTTATTGGTGACACCAAGTCAGCTACAGCAGCGCCTTGGCTTTCATGTCATGATGTGTCACGGGCTGTCCCTCCCATCACCTTTATCCTCTCCTGGGCACGTTTAAACACCAATGACACCGATGAGGAGGCAGATAATTGTCTCAAATCACATGAAATCCGTGTCATAAAGCTTGTTGTTTGATTTCATGATTCAATGGGGCTTCTGCCACCACCCCTTGGCTGATGCCCCAGGCAGTCTGGGACAGGTATAAAAGAGCTGAGGGTTTCTCTGTCCTCTATCCATCTTCCTCCGCTTGACTCTCCTGATCAACCGGGTAAGTCCAGCTCTCGGAAGTCTCTTGGCGTTCTCTTCCTGCCTCTCTCAATACAGGCCCTTCCTCACAGCCTCACCTAAAGCTTGGAGTGTTTTCCAGGTCTCTGTGCCTGCCTGAAAGATGTCCTGCTCCAGCCTGTGCGTCCCTTCCTGTGGGGTGGCCGCCCCAGCCCCCCTGGCTGACACCACCAACGAGCCCTGCGTGCGGCAGTGCCCCGACTCCACGGTGGTGATCCAGCCCCCGGCTGTGATGGTCACGCACCCCGGACCCATCCTCAGCTCCTTCCCGCAGCTCAGCGCTGTTGGCTCGGCGGGAGCCCCTGGTGTTGGAGGGGGCTATGGCGGCAGTTTTGGAGGCCGTGGTAGTTTTGGGGGTCTTGGAGGCTATGGGCTTTATGGGGGCTATGGGCTTTATGGGGGCTCTGGGCTTTATGGGGGCTACGGAGCCCTTGGGAGCTGTGGATATGGTGGCTGGGCCCGAGGCCACAGGTACCTCAATGGCAACTGTGGTCCCTGCTAAGCCCCAGAAGAAGGAGAGCTCTGGAGAAACCCTGGCACATCTCCACCTGATGATTGAAGGAAGAAATTCCCCTCTGCATTGCTGAGCTCTGCACCCTGGACCCCTTGTGCCCACTTAAGGTCCAACTCTGCCTTTCTCCTGTCCTGCTGATCACCCCTTCAAGACTCGCTGGCCCGGGACGACACAGCCCTGCACTCGACTCCTGCTCCCGCGGCACAGCTGAGGCTCGCTGTCTCTCCCTGTTGCCTGGAGACAGGCGGGAGGCCCTGGCCAGGGCCCTGACCTACTCCCAACTCCCTTCTCCCTTGAAACTGCAATAAAAGCTGTGTTGCATTGCAATGTTGACCCATGAGTTTTCTTGATACTTACCTGTTCTTTCCCGTTTCCCCCAAAACACAAGGTGTGTTGCGACTTTTGGGCAGTTTGGTCAGTGTGTTACAAATGATGATGACAGTCCCAGCTGGGTCACGTGGAGCACACCCACTGAGCTTTTTCTGGTCTCCCACCACCAATAAGCACAATGACTTCCCAAAGCCCACAGTAGAAAACCCTGAAAGTGCCAGAGGCATCTTAAGGAAGCTCTTCCAAATCCTCTGCACAACCAGCATACCTGGCATTGCCACCTTTTCTTGGCTTGTTCATGGTCACATCTGGAGGTGCAGGGAAATGGGGAGCTGACCACTGCATGTAGGGGGCTGCTGGCCATGCCTCCGAGCCAAGGTACAACTGGGGGCACTGGAAGGGGTAAAAGAGACACACTCAACTTTTCCCAAGTGTCCTCTCAGAGCCATCAAACGACCATGAGTATCCAGTCACAGGAACTGCAAAACTCTTTGAGCGGGGGTTGGAGTGCCTTCCCTCCGAGATCGCTCCCTTCCCAAACATCTTCTAAATGTGTGATCTCGGCAGTGCAGGATGGTCTTGGACAGAGGCGGTTGTGGCCAAAGGCACTAGGAAGGTCAGTGTGGCAGCGCATCCGTCAGTGCTGGGAAGCTCAGGAAAAGATGTGTCACGTACAACTGTGAACACAGGGGTTGGGGAAAAAGCAGCAAAACAGCAAGAGCACTGCTGGAACAGAAGTTTGCATGTCTTCCGTTCCCCTTGAGGATGCTTCCATCTCTGCCTGTCCCCATGTCTACCCAGATCCCTCTGCACTGACTCTCAACCACCTGCTGTTTCCTGGACTGTGTGGTGTCCCATCCGTGCTCCTGGGGGCACAGTGTTGGAAGGGGATCTTGGTGATGCTATCAAGGTTGCTGTGGGCTGGTGCTCTGGCTGGGCGTGTGACACTGTGGACTAGTTTGTGGGCTGGTGCGTGTGGAAGGGCAGCAAAGGGTCAGCAAAGTCTGGTCCAGTGCGCGGGGTGAGGGAGCTCTCCTGCACTGCCTCAGCAGAGCCATGAACCCGGTACACAAGTGGGTGGCACAGGGAACATTGCAAAGAAGTTCTGCTCCTGTGGTGGGGACAGGACAAACCAAAAGTGCTGCAAGGAGCAGCGGGAGATGGAGAGAAGCAGAAGGAGGAAGAGGAGGGGTACAGGAATGTGGATAGGATAGAGGCAAGGCAGTTGTGGAGGTGCTGGGGGGTGGTCACCCTCTCCCCTATTGACCTGTGGCCTCCCAAGTGACTCTGACCTAGACCTTTGCCCTCAGGCAGCTGCGTTGGTAACCAAACTCCACAACCCTGGGGCTGCGGGCAGTCCATGGTGAATGGCCAGTGGGGAGAGCGAACCCACTGTGCATCTCAACAGCTCCTTCTCAGCTGCAGAGCGCAGGATGTACGGAGAAGACAGGGAGGGCAAAGCGGGACAAGCTGTTTAGAGAGCAGAAGATCATGGCCCCTCTCTGGGGGAGCCTCTCCCCGAGCGATGTGACGCCTGACGGCAGGCAGGAGGAAGGGAGGCAGCTCCTACAGGTCACCCTGGGAGGCCTCATGTGGGAGCGGATGGGGATGACCCGGGGAGCCAATACTCCCACTTGTGGTATTAGATAGGGGGGAAAGATCAAGAAAATCCACTGGTCAACATTGCGGTGCAACAGAGATTTTATTGCGGTTCTGGGGAAGGAAGGGAGCAGGGAGAAGAGCAGGACTGTGGCCACTGATTTCCTCCGTCTCCTGGCAGTGGGCAGAGACAGTGAGCATCAGCCGTGCTGCAGGAGTAGGCACCAAACATGGGGCTGTGTCATCAGGGGAGAGCAAGACTTGAAGGGATGATCACGCAGGACAAGAAGGCGGCCGAGCTGGGCCCCAAGGACGTGTCGGTTGTTCAGACTCTGGAGTCCAGAGATGCAGGTGGGAAGTTCCTTCTCAGAGTGTGCTGGGGGTTTTCCTGCACCTCTCCGTCACCTGTGACTTAGCAGGGCCCGCAGTTGCCACTGAGGTACCTGAAGCCTCGGCGCCAGCCACCATATCCGCAGCTCCCAAGGGCTCCGTAGCCCCCATAAAGCCCAGAGCCCCCATAGCCCCCAAGGCCTCCATACACCCCATAGCCTCCAAAAGAGCCGCCGTAGCCCCCTCCAACACCAGGGGCTCCCGCCGAGCCAACAATGCTGTGCTGCGGGAAGGAGCTGAGGATGGGTCCGGGGTGCGTGACCATCACAGCCGGGGGCTGGATCACCACCGTGGAGTCGGGGCACTGCCGCACGCAGGGCTCGTTGGTGGTGTCAGCCAGGGGGGCTGGGGCGGCCACCCCACAGGAAGGGACGCACAGGCTGGAGCAGGACATCCTTTGGTTCGGCAGGTGAAGCTGCAATACAAGGCAGAGCTCAGGATCAGTGCAAGGCTGATCCCAAATCCCTCCTGCTTCTCTTCTACTTGGAACCTGTGTTATCTCAGGCAGTCAGAGCCAGAACACATTCCACAGCTGAAATGCTGGTGTTGACCCCTTGCTTCCTCACGCTCCCTCGTCCTGACACACCCACAGGAGAGAAGAAAAACTTCTTCATCTATTGAAAGGAGATGGAAAGTCAACGAGCACCCGAAGAACTTGAGTGCATTGGTATAGTCAGGGCATGCTACCCGCAGGTTTGAATTCACATCCTTTCCATAGCTCTGAAACAGTGCCACCACATCCACACTATGCACTATGAAAGAGTAGTAAAGCCCACAACAAAAGATACCCCAAGATACATCCAAGAGCTGGACTTACCACGATGATCAGGAGAGTCAAGTGGAGGAAGCTGTATAGAGGACAGTGAAGCCCTCAGCTCTTTTATACCTGCCCCAGACTGCCTGGGGCATCAGCCAAGGGGTGGTGGCAGAAGCCCCACTGAATTACAAAATCAAGTTAACAAGCTTCATGACACTGATTTTAGGTGATGTGAGATTATTATATCCATCCTCATTGGGGACATTGGTGTTTAAACGTGCCCTGGAGAAGAAAGAGGTCATAGGAGGGACAGCCCGTGACACATCATGACATGAAAGACAGGGCGCTGCTGTAGCTGATCTGGAGGCACCAATAAACTCCCATCTGTTCCTAATCCCACACTTTGTTTATGTGGAAAGGTCCCAGGAATTTTGCAGGAGATTGCGGTGCACAACCACAGCACAGTCAGCAGCAGCCCAGCCCCGTGCCAGGTCCAGCGTGCCGGTGCCTTTGGGGACAGTGGCCACGTGCAGCCTGGTTTTCTGTGGGTGGTCACGCAGCCTCTCCTGGCACAGTTTTTGTGGCCCAAATGAGTAACCAAGTCCCTCCGGAGAGGACCCGAGGAGCACAACCCTCACAGGCATGTGGCTGAAGGACCCCAGAGTGTCTTGGTCTTGTTCCTGCCCTCCTGCTCCTTCATGGACATTTTCCCTCACACAGGTCCCCAGTGCCCGTGTTCTCTAGAGGGACACGCAGGTCAGGCAGCGTGCTCTTTGCATTTTCATCAAGGGGACCTGCGAGCCCCAAAGACCCACCAAGGGTATAGACATCGCCAAGGCTTAGAGCTGTCACCAGGCCCTGTGAGCCCACAACCCTTGCCAGCCTTGGGAGGCGGTGGACACTTAGGAGACAACCTGTGCAGGTGGAGTGTCTTCTCCCTTTGATCAGCCTCCCGGTCTCTGTTTACAAGCCTGTAAAAGAGAGGATTTGACAGGCGTGATGGCTGTATACAGGACTGCAAAGCATTTCTGCAAGATGAACAGGATGCTGGCGTGTAGGTTAAAGTGGTGGGATTAGGAACAGATCAGGGTTTATTGGTGACACCAGGTCAGCTACAGCAGCGCCTTGGCTTTCATGTCATGATGTGTCACGGGCTGTCCCTCCCATCACCTTTATCCTCTCCTGGGCACGTTTACATGCCAGTAACCCTGATGAGGAGGCAGATAATTGTCTCAAATCACAAAAAATCAGTGTCATGAAGCTTGCTGCTTGATTTCATGATTCAATGGGGCTTCTGCCACCACCCCTTGGCTGATGCCCCAGGCAGTCTGGGACAGGTATAAAAGAGCTGAGGGTTTCTCTGTCCTCTATCCATCTTCCTCCGCTTGACTCTCCTGATCAACCGGGTAAGTCCAGCTCTCGGAAGTCTCTTGGCGTTCTCTTCCTGCCTCTCTCAATACAGGCCCTTCCCCACAGCCTCCCCTAATCCTTGGAGTGTTTTCCAGGTCTCTGTGCCTGCCTGAAAGATGTCCTGCTCCAGCCTGTGCGTCCCTTCCTGTGGGGTGGCCGCCCCGGCCCCCCTGGCTGACACCACCAACGAGCCCTGCGTGCGGCAGTGCCCCGACTCCACGGTGGTGATCCAGCCCCCGGCTGTGATGGTCACGCACCCCGGACCCATCCTCAGCTCCTTCCCGCAGCACAGCGTTGTTGGCTCGGCGGGAGCCCCTGGTGTTGGAGGGGGCTACGGCGGCAGTTTTGGAGGCCGTGGTAGTTTTGGGGGTCTTGGAGGCTCTGGGCTTTATGGGGGCTCTGGGCTTTATGGGGGCTATGGGCTTTATGGAGGCTACGGAGCCCTTGGGAGCTGTGGATATGGTGGCTGGGCCCGAGGCCACAGGTACCTCAATGGCAACTGTGGGCCCTGCTAAGCCCCAGGTATCCATTGAGCTGAGCGCTGCCTCTGCCCTGGGTCTTCGCACGTAGCCTCTCCTGTCTTCTACCTCCAGATGCAGAGCAAAGCTTTTCAGCCCCGCTCTAGGCTGTAGCAAAGCAGCTACTTGAACTTTATGGTGCTTGCTACTTTGCACAGAATAATCTTGCAGATCTTCAGCCAATGGTTTTAGATTCTCTAGCACTGCCTCCAAAAGTTCCCCTCTATTGGGACAGAACGAAGCTGTACTCGTCCTCAGACACGAGTGTCCCCTGCGCCGTCCAGCTCTGAGCCCCCCAGCCTGCAATAGGAAGGGGGAATCATTGTGGTGGAGCCCTGAGTTTTGCATTGCTGCAGCCTTATCATTTTCATGTTTCCAAGTCATTGTTTCTGTGTTTTTTTGTTTCCTGCTGTCACTCTCTATTGTATTTTCCACCCCCATTAAAGAACCTACATTGCAAGAGTAACTTGGCTTTTGATTGGTTTGTATGATTTTGCTCTTCTTATTTTCCATATGGGTCAGGAATATGTTGATAATGAAACTCAAACCGCATGATTAAACATCCAAGGGGCAGTGGATTGGCAAACAGGGTTTGCGAGAGTTTCAACATCTTGTGAAACACAACCTTATGTTGTAGCAAACGATAAATACAAAGCAGCTATTAGCGCCATTCGGGGACAACTTTTGAGGGGAAAAGTGTCAATGAATTTATTTGTTACTTAGTGGGACTTTTCTGAAGCAGGAGTGTACAATGTCTCCACATTTTTCCACATGAGAGTCTGAGAAGTTCAAAGCACCTCTCAGACGCTTGTAACTGTTTTATACGCTCCTACTGTGCTATTACTTGATTAAAAGCTTACTGCTCTTGTTAGGTGAATAATAGTCACTTCAAAAGTACACGTTGAGACATTTTAATGTATGCTTTAGCCAGAATTTCATTTTATAGCCTTCAAATTTTTCATTCAGATGTGGCTCTGTATGACCAACCATAATAGATCCTACAGTTAGTTACTTTGCCTTGTCATCCCAGAAATCTGTATTTATTTCTAGTCTTATCTTGAGCTTTCCTGGAGTGGAAGAAACATATATGTGTGTGTCAATCCATGAATTTCTAACTAGGTCCGCTGTACACAAACAGTCTGAACTACTGAGATATTAACAATTTTTTTAAGCTAACATTGATTCTTACTTGTGCACTCCGAGACACTTAGTACTATCCAGTTTTTACTTTCATAACTTTCCAGATTTTATTTACATAATTAGTTAATTTAAAAAAAATTGAAAGGATGACCAGTTCCAGCTAAATTTATAGACCTTAATGTCAAGATCCAGGTTGAACAGTAACTTGCACCGTGCTGCTGCAGGGAACAAGTGAGGCAGCGAAGTCAGTGAGTCCCTTCCCAGGAACAAAGCTTCTCAGAAACCATGAGAAAGCTGCATCCCAACAGCTGCCGAACGTGTCACCCACAGCTTTACTTGCAAAGATTTTCAATTAATTTTGTAGTCATGTGCACAGGTGAATTGTAGCACAACTGAGCTCTGTCCTCTTGTGAGGTTGCCCTCAAAAGTGCCTCTGTGTGTGTTCAAAGGACAGCAATTACATTCACAATGAAGGTTCTATGGTTTAATAGGGCTTTCAAAGCACTTCGCTGGCTATTTTATGCCTAGACTCTGTTACAGCACCATACTATTAAAAGGTTAATACTACTGCCAGTTGGGTACTTCAGTCATGAAGTCAATTCACGCTCACGTCATGGAATCTCACCCTAATAACACATGTGTGATTGTGCAGCCTGGGAACTTCACGCCATTTCATTGACATTCAAGCGGAGCCCAGCGGTTACACTTGCAAACTGTTGTTCTTATCAGCACTTAATAAGGTGACCAGGAAGTGTGCCATTTTCTGCTCTGTAACATATCAGGTGTCTAAATCCAGAAAGCACCCCAGACGCTGCCAGAACAAAAGCACTTGAGAAAGAGGGATTTTCTCTCAACTTCTTGGCTTATTCCCCAGCTAAATTTGGTTTACCCGCATGCAGTCCGTGCATTTACAAATCACAAAGGTGTCACGCTGTTTCGTTCAATGCCTGCACATGCACTGTGATGCTTAGGTAGATTTCGAAGACCATTTCCAAATCCTCCCTAGGAAGTTCCAGAACAGAGGACTTCATTTTCTGAAATACTTCTGGGTTATCGGTTTGTGTGCTCAGGTTCAGCTGACATTCATAAAAGCTACAGGGCACAGTACGTCTCTGTAAAACGCATCAAGTGGGGGACAAAAATCCATTGCCATCGAAGTCAGAAAAGGAAAACCAGGGACATGTAATGATGCTATAACATATTTAATAAGAATAATGCTCCCTATCACAATCTAAAATAGAACAGAAGCTAGAAGCAGAAGGAATGCATACAGAGATTAATGTATATCTATAGAAAATCTCCCCATTTCATTGGTGTCATTTTTGTTGCTACAGCTGTAGCATTTTACTATCGATATCGATTTTCAAACTTTGGCACTTGCTTTAAGTTCAATGAAATTAACTGGATCAGATGATTTACAGTTTCTTTGATGTAGCTTCAAAAGCAGTTAAGTCAGAAACGTATCCATAGGAAGGCTAGTGCCGGTTCACTCTAGATTCCAATAGGGTTAGCTGGGAAAGAGCTATAAACGAGTTAAGAATTTGTTTACTCATAATAATCCATGTTAATCCCTGTTTTCTTTCCACCTCCAAAGCTACGTAGAGTAACGAAGTCAGTAGGCAAAAGAGAAGACAAAATATTTTGACAGGACATTGAAGAAGATTTGCAGAAACACTGAGCTCTCCAAAATGCTGCAGCTTTCAGTCACAGTCCTGGATTCAGAGCTTCTGCAAATTCTCCTCTGACAGCAGCCATGAATTTGGTAATTAATTCTCAGTCGTCATTTCCCGTGAAATCCTTCTGGGTTTAGCAGGGGTAGCAGGGGTAGCGGGGGTAGCAGCTGTATCTGCGGGTGTAGCGGGAAGAGTAGGGGTAGCAGTAGCTGTAGGAGGGGTAGCAGGAGCTGTAGGAGGGGTAGCAGGAGCTGTAGGAGGGGTAGCAGGAGCTGTAGGAGGGGCAGCAGTCCCGATAGCTGCGCAGGCTCCCGTAGCTGCGGTAGCTGCAGGGACTCCCACAGTCGTAGGTCTGGCAGTTGTACACGGTCCCGTAGTTGCAGGGCGAGTAGCAGACATCCTCGCACTGGTTCTGGTAGTAGAAAGTCATCTTGGTGTGATGGGGGGAGGCAAGTCTGGAACACGGCAGGGGAGGAAAAGTCTGTAAGGCGATGCTCACAAGTAAATCTCAAATAAAGGCCGTAAGGAGAGGAAAGACTCAGAAAACCCTGTCACACTGCCCGACACCCTCTGTGTTCATCTATTGTTTGATCTTGATTTTCAGTACGGGGTTCCCTCCCTAATCCTTCGTCATGACCAGCCATTCTGAGCTTTCCTGCGCAGCCTCACTGGCTGTGCCCATGGACCGTGAGGGGAGATGTGATTGATGTGACACCTGTGTCAAAAAGGAGCTGTCAGGAACTTAACTGGAAGAGCCTTCATAGCCGCACCGAGATAAAGACTTTAAGTGAAAAGATGGGTACGCACAGGATCGACACATTTTCAAACACCCTGACACTAATGAAAACTCAGAGAGGAAAGAATGTATTACATACAAATAATTCTCATAAATCGCAACCTTCATTCCCAATACATTAATCTACAGCATTTGTAGATTAGTAACCGAGGGGCTAGGGAAAGAGAGGGGAAGTATCAAATACATGTTTTCCTTATTTACCAGCTTTTCTAAATCTATTCCAACTTACCTATTTCTTCAAGAAGGATAAGGCAGGAGAAGCGAATGCACTATTCTCAGCAGCGCGGGTTTTTATAGAGCTCCCAGTCCCGCCCAGCACGTGAAAGGAATGTCTGTGCCCTGGGTCGGTTCTAATTACCAAACGCATTTTGCTTCCCTTATGACTCCATCTCATTGATATACCGGTTCTCCCCAGGGTTTCTGATTATTGGTCCAGCACTGTGACATGCAGGCTACACCCTCCAGGTTTCTTTCATCTCAAGACTATATAGGGCAATTAAGTCTTGGTATCATCGTGCTGAATTCACTTATTTAGTACAGCAACAAGTCAAAAGAATATGCAAAGTTGTACAAATTACCAAACATATCATTTTTGGAACTCCAGCCTCATCGTTCATGTTGGCTCACACACTTCGTTGTGCATTTTTCTTCTGAAATAGCTGTGGAAGGGGTAGTCCCTGCTTTTCATGTGTCTCATAACTTCAGTGACATGTGAAACAATATGTTGTTACCATTCCCTTCCAACATTTCCTGTGGCTGGCAAAGGGGGAAAGACCATTTCTTTGATTTGATGCTGTCATGCAATAGGATACTGCTGTGCCAATTGATTCATCTAGAAAATTGGTTTATAAGCATTGAGATGGTATGTATATGACGTATTTTCAGAGAAAAAACTTTCAGAGACCCAATTCCGAAGCTATAAATTACAACATGAATAAACCATAGAAACAGGATACCCTGATACACATTTTTAGAAACTGTGTTACATAACACTGGGGCGTTCTCCAGTAACATAGTAGTAATATTTAAATAATAAATCTCTTTGTACCTGTGAATCTTTAATAAACATTAATGAAGGCTTTGACATTCAAAATTTAGAGAAAGGCCCAGAACACCTGACATGCCTGTTATTAACCTTCCTTTAGATGCAAGTAAACAGCGATGTTTGGAGTTGAAGGTCACCAGGAAAGACCGGGATGTTGCCGCTCAACAGGTCACATGCACAGGGTTCAGCATTATTCACTGTCATTAACAGCATTAGGTTAAACACCTAAACATTAATAAGATGTCACATTAAACCATATTTAGCATTTGGTCGAATTCTCATGAAAACTACAGTTATTACAGATATATGTTTCTGTTTGGTTTATTTTGTTCCTTTTAATGAACCCCTGAGTGATTCATTTTCTGATCAAAGCATAAACAATCACTAAGCAGATGTTTTTGGTTCCAATTATATTTGCCTTGCTCGAGTTGTCTCTCCTGAAGACCGAGTCTGTAAGCTGATTTCACGTATGGTGCAAAGCCTGGGAATTTCAAATATCATTGTTTCTGCCTGAAAACCTTTAGATTTATTATTGATTGCTACCTGCTTTACAGTTCTGTTATAACTCAGATTTCACCACACTAATTCAACAACTATAATTGATCCAGGAAGTCTGAACATGAAAGAAAACTGCAATGCAATGTCATGCTTTTGGAAGCCAAGAACTGACTAATATTCACAAACCAAGGAAAACAATTACACCAATAGAAAGAATGACGTGCATAAGAAAATTTGTTTAGTGATGAGTGTGAGTCTAAAACACGGTAGGCTCAGTCAGGCAAATATATAAAAAGGAGAGAAATTCAGGCCTCTCTATTCGCATCTCTGAACTCACATCCTCACTGAGCTTGGTAAGTCGGACTTCCTACAACGTCTTTACTGCTGTGTAGATGCTGTACTTTTGCTATATTGCTATACAGATGGCAGTTATAGTTTAAAAGCAAATTCCACAGCCATGCAAGTACAATTCTGGCTTATTTAAAAAGGCATAAGCTCAGAAGATCGTCTCATCTGGCCATGCATTTTGAGAAATTTTCCTATTTTATGACATACTGAAGCGTTTCAGGCTTCTTCATTTTGCAGCAGTCGGTGTGCTACGTTTTTTACATTTATTTCTAACAAAAAAGTGAGCATATGAACTGACTGGCCGTTAAGGTACAGACACATGACCAAACAAATAGGCTGTTTTTTTCAGCAAAGCGCTGCTGATTTGCACAGGGAGGATTTCCTCCTGGTGTCTTCTCTCAGCTGTAAAAACGGGATGAATTTGTTCCTGAACTAGAGTCTGTTCACCTGCAGACTTTAGTGAAACATCAGACATTGGTACAATGAATTTAATCCTAAAAATGTACTCTCTAAAATTCTATTTGCTAGAAGAAACAGGCTGCCACTTGGTCTCTGCAGCAGACCTGATCATTTTCTTTCGGTTGTGTTCCAGACTTGCCTCCCCTCATCACACCAAGATGACTTTCTGCTACCAGAACCAGTGCGAGGACATCTGCTACTCACCCTGCAACTACAGGACAGTGTCCAGCTGCTACCAGAACCAGTGTGAGGATGTCTGCTACTCGCCCTGCAGCTACCAGAGCTATGACTGCGTGACCCCCTGCAGCTACCGCAGCTACGGGAGCCTGCGCAGCTATCGGGACTGCTGCCCCTCCTACAGCTACTGCTACCCCTCCTACAGCTACTGCTACCCCTCCTACAGCTCCTGCTACCCCTCCTACAGCTGCCGCTACCCCTACACTTCCTGCTACACCCGCAGATACAGCTGCTACCCCCGCTACTCCTGCTAAACCCAGCCACGTAACGACCTGATAGGAAAAGTGAAATAGTGATTTATGGCTCCTGCATGAATTTTACCTTTGCTAAGCTCCCATGACAATGACAGCTGTCAGGAATGGTCCTGAGTGCTTAGCATCTCTCTCCACTATCTGCAGCTTTTTCAAATAACCTGCTTTTAGGATCAGCTCTTCCTTCACAGCCTTTTTGGTGGCTGTACTCTGTATTTTGATGTGTGGCTTTGCAACAGGAGGTGCAGACAGAGCAGATGTGTCACCTCGCTGCATGCTGAGCTCGCAGCTCTGCTCTTCACCAGGTACCACCATGGTCCCAAAACAAAGCATCTCCTGTGAAACGTCATAGCTCTTCATTTAAAGTATGTGTGAATCTCTGGATACTCCAATTCTGTAACTGCTGTATACTTTGCTTCTTCCTCTTATTAAAAGATCTTGCATCACAGTACTGTTGTTATATTTTTTCTGTTATATTTGACTTTACTAATTATTTACCTGACACATGGCAAAAAACACCTCAATTTCTGTCTTCTCCAAGACAGTCTTGAAAACTCACATCTACCGTGTGTTAATTTTGCCTCTTTTCCACCAAACACAACAGCACACTGCTTATTTCCAAAATACTAGCTCAGAAACGTGAAGATTTCAGAAAATTAAGTCAGCACTTGCTGACGACATCCACCCAAGCTGTGCAACATTTGAGGGTCCAAACTGCACTGGGACACACAGAATGCCAGATCCCCTAAGATTTCTGCAGCTCTGAAATAGATGCCTGATACGAGAACACACAGGAGCTCACAAAAAGCTCTTCCCAACCCAAATCTTGGTTTAAATATTGCCGTTTTTCCACCAGAGGTTACTTTGCACGCTGTGTGTGAACTGTGAAATCAGCTCTGCCCATCGCTGCCCTGCCCGGCCCGGCTTTTGGGCGCACGTTCTGCGAGCGTCCGCCAGCCCCAGCCATAGGGAAAGTCACTTTTAGACGGGAAGATGAGAAGAATGCAGATCCCAGATAAGGCGAAGCTTCAAGGGGAAGCCATTCTTCCCCGTAATTAACAGGAGGGCCCATGACAGGGAGGGAGAATACCTTCTTGTATGACCTTCACTGCAGTGAGACATTCCTCTTTTGCATATTAAATTAGGATAATAACAGCCATTCTAGAGATGCTGAGACTCATCAGAATTTAGGGTATCAATGTTCTTCCAAAACAGTCATTAAAGACTTACTTTAGCAATGTTTGTATTATTTAAATATATTACTGGTTTGTTACTGAAAGGTGCCTCGGTGCTGTATAATAAACGAGAGAACGGGGAAGGGAACCCCTGAGCTAAGCAATGTTTCTCTTCATTAAAACTAAGGCATCGCAGTTGTCATCACTCTCCCGTGGTGCAGACTGGCAGAGATAGAGTCGTACCTCATAGGATAACGCCACCACAAAAAATCAGAGATGTGATTCCTTCTTTTACAGCTTAGAGACATCCCTTTTAGCACCTCACCAGCCTTTTTATTCTGCTGAAGCTCATTGCAAAGCAAGGGACTGTAAGACCCCTCACCAGTAGCAGCTTTTCCAGATACCCTGCCCAGCAAATGCTCCCGACCAGTCAGGAATGCGCAGTCTCCATCCTATTGGTTTCCACGGCCTTCCTAAAAGGCTGCTCTCCCCCTTTTCTCTACTCTGGTCTCTTCGGTAGAACAACAGGAAACCCAGATTTGTTCTGCATTGCCAGATCCTGCAGCAGTACTTGCCTCAGTATTATATACATATATATTTATCTCAGATATACATCATATAAATATATCATATGAGTGTATGGTATCATGAGACATTGATTTAAGCAGGATTATCGAAGTATTTCAACCAGTAAAGTTATGGGGCGGGGGTAGAAAAAAAACACACAACAAAAACAGTCTTAGACACATTGCTCAGATGCTCATTTAATTGATCCTATACATTGAGCCATCCTTCTCATGGTGCGTATGCCAAATTATAGACAGAAGAAGAACCTAAAGGAATCAGTGGAACGCCTGTCATTAATAGTGACGGAAATGAATCAAAATGGTTGGTGAAAACCCTGAGCACATGGTCTAATACCTCTTTCTTCCTCAGGTGTTTTACGTCACACCACAAAGTGCAACATCACCTCCCTTGTAGGGGAATAATGTAAAGAAACAGCCTATGGACTCCCCAGCTAGGGAGGCAAAGTAGCTAGAACTGTTCTGTGTATCCTCCAGTTTCATTCCAAGTTGTCCTTTGGGTGAATTCCCAGAAACTCATTTATCCTGGAAAGTTTTAAGATGAAAGAATATCACAGGATATTAATCACAATGTGGTACCAGAGGAATTTGAAAATTGTCCTAAATGTGGAGGAAAACAATTACAGCAATTGGACCGGTGATGTACTTCCGAAATTTGTTCCGTGACCAGCAGGTAATTGAAGCACACGAGGAATTGTACCGACTTTCACAGGTCTACAAAACCATATAAAAGTGCTCACAACCCCATGCTCCTCACACCGCTCTTCTCGGTTTACTCTGCTCAGTGAGCTTGGTAAGTTCCTATCCCATTCTCATAGAGTATATAAGCTTGACTTCCTTGGCTTTATTAAATGGAATAGAAATCTTCTTTTTTTATTTGGTGATAACTAGTACTGTCTGTAATTTTGGCTCGTGGACATAATTGTATATTATGTAAAGTGGAAATGGCTTTTTGATGGAAAGATATTGCAATAAGGAATATGGAGAACACATTAATTGCCTTGGTGTCTTTGCGGCCACTAGAGCTGCTCTGACATGTAGCAAAAGAGGATTAAACCTTAGGTCTTAGTAAACAGCAGAGTATTTTCAGTTCCTTGATAGAACTGGTATTAAGGCATGTGAACCGATGTTATACAGGAAAAGGAACGGATTGCATGCCAAGATTAAAACCAGATCAGGAGGCTGACTTTCATGAACTTGCCATGTTGTGTATGGATGCTTCTGAAAACTTTTGAAAATGAGGATACCTATAAGTGCTTGTTCTGAGCTGCAGTCGAGCTGTCGGGACTGATTTCAGCTGCCTGTGCTGGGAACTTGGACACCAAGTGCTCACAAACACATTTTGATGGATACCCACAAGGTCAATCTTCTGTATCCAAAGTCCAAAAATACAGAATATTATGTTCACTTTTAAGAGGAGAAGCTAAAGAATAGAAACTGTCTCACAGTCAAATCTAACAAGGAGGGAGCACAGAGAGGGGTAGGATAAGATGAAAGTCAAAATCACATCCAAAGACTGAGGGATTTGCTCAACTTTTCTTGCCAAATCCACCACACTCATGCCACCAAGGCACCGCTGCTGCTTTTCCCTGCAAACCAAGCCTACCTTTTACCCGCTGTTTTGTTCCAGGTTTGCCTGCATCCCTCCACCACCGCACCAAGATGTCTTGCTGCTACGGGTACCCCTGCTACAGCGTGTGCTACTTGCCCTGTTACAGGACCGTGCGCCGCTCCCGCACCTACAGCTGCTGCAACCCCTGCAACTACCGGATCCTGTACAGATACCAGCGCAGGTACAACTGTGGAGACTGCTGCAGCTACGGGACCACACGCACGACCCGCTACTACTACCCTTCCTGCTGCAGTTACGGCTACAGGTGCTGCTACCCCTGTTGCTGAACTCAGTGACAATATCCCTGCACCAAGAATCAATCTCGACCCAGCAAGCAAAGACGTGTGGCTAATCTCAGAGGCAATGCTTACACAAGGGCGAAGCCCCTGTGACAGTGACTGAAGTTACTGAGAACGGGGAGCTTGGCTACTCTCTAAAATTTCTTGTTCTTTCTGTCTCGTCATATTTCTGAACTATGAGCTCTCTTTTGATATTCTGCATTTAAACCCCTTTTAAACCCTTCAGCAACAGGAGCAATGATCTGCAGTTCATTCGAAGCTTCTTACAGTTGCTACAGTGGTTTTAAAGGACTTCTGTAAAATTAACTTTTGTGTCATCTGCATTTTCAATAACTGCTTCCAGTAAGGTGCTACAGTGCTGTGTAATGGAGAAGGATTACGGCTGTGTCTCCTTTGATCTGGATTTACAAGTGCTCAAAGGATGAACAGCACGGCTTCAGTAAAAAGGAATGTTCTGTATAACACAGTGCAATGACTCATCTACTGTAGCTCTTCCCAGTATCCCCCAAACTATAATCTTTCTGTATCTGTTCCAACTGCTTTTCTTATTGCATCAAACCTTTTCTGCATTAAAAAAAAAAAAAAATCTTTTGTACTTCCATTCGTGTTCTTCCCTCTGTCCCGAATTCGCATTGAGACACTGAGAGCAGCAGCACCCTGAGGGACTTCTGTCCCTCGTGCTGATGGAGCACTTCATAACCCTCCGTTGTCCAGAGCAGCTGGTCCCACTAAATACACTCTTTTCTGCCTTCTGTCCCCCAGAAATTCCAGAAATGACACTATTTCTCCCTTTACTTAATTGAATCTATTACCAGCCTTAAGGTTAACATTTTGGAGCACAACAGGGTTGTAGTAGTCTTTACAATGATGTTTTAATGTGTAAAAGAGTTATTCCCAGGCATCTATAGAGAGTATATTAAAATGTTCAAGTGAGCAGAATATTGTCCTATTCCTAGAAACCAAATTCAAATGCTCTGGTTCCACAGGCACGATTTCCTACCACATTTCAATTTAATGGACAAATTTCATTACCAGCCAGTGGAACGTAAGAAAAAATAAAAAACTATCTTAAAAGCATTGGGAACTATCTTGGGCCCCTTTACCTTCACGACTCAAAACACTACCTGGATCTTCCACACAGAAACTGGGTAGAATTAAAGAAATTTCTACCAGTGCAGTTATAATAATGATTAAATCCAGAGACTAAAAGATAGGAGACAGAATGAGAGATGGAAAAAAAGAGAGGCAAACAGTCTTACAAAACAGCACCACAAGTGCAAAGCGCTCATCCTCCCCAAGGCGTTTTGGCAGCTCTTGTCTGTCAGCTGCCCCTGGCCAGGGAAGCAGCAAGAAAGTGTCACCACCTGTCTCCCCACGCAGCCACAGCCGCTCGGTTGTACAACCAAGATGTTCCACAACCTGCCCGTAACATCCAGTGGAGGGCAAGGGGACAGGGAGGTGGAGAGGTCAGTGAAAATCAGTCCTGACTCTGCCTCCTTCCAAAACGTGGGCCCTGAGTACGTTGCCCTGAACTGACAGAAGGAAATGCCCTGCCGCAGTGCCCGCAGAGGTGCTGGTCACTGGATACCCGTTTCTCCTACCAAGTGATTTACACTGCAAAGGGCAAATTCCTCTGACTTCTCCATCGGGGAACCCCTTATCTTTCAACCCTGATCTTTCCAGGTCCCTTCTAACCTGAGCAGTTTAATGATTCTATGGCAATTTATAAAATATAAACTTATTTAAAAATTGAAATCCTTATTACAAGGAAGTCCACGCATTTGCAGTTAGCTATGACCTCTTCAATATCAGATCACAGCCAGTGATGGATTATGCCCTAATCACATCACATTAGCACAACAGCAGCACTGAAGTGTCTTTAATGAACCATGTGTTTGGAATACACCAAGCAAAAACCCAGAGTTGTAGAAATAAGCATAACCAGAGACAGAGCTGAAGTTTCTTGCAGCTACCTAAGTCCATATTTCTCAATTTGAGGAGGGCAAGTCTCTACGAGCAAATACCTGAGGTCACAGATCAATAACTTTGTCATCCTATCTGTGTGATGCTATTGATTTCAAAGTATTTATGAAATGCAAGTGAAAAATAAAACCAGAAATACAGAATTGATGCAGCATAAGTTTTAATTTGAGTGAAAGGCAGAAGACTACATTCCCAGATACACATTACACCCCGTCTATACCATTCATTCAAGGTAATGCTTTGTACATCATTGCAACAAACATAAAAGCCAGTTTACCAAGAACTGCAGTACCAAGAAGAAGTAAGCTTTCGATCAAGAGGAGAGTTCGGGTGGCAAGAGAGCAAGTAGACGCAAAGCGGAACAAAGATGGTTTGTCGCAAGCACTTCGGCAGCAGCACAGAGCTCTCCACGCCTCTGTGGAAGGTGGTTGCTGTCACCAGGGCTCTGCACATCAGGGACCGCTGCTGCCAAGGTTTGGCATCAATCCGTGCTTGCCAGGTCTGAGTTGATCTTCATTTCAGGGAAGTTCCCACTGGGTTTAACAAGAGTAGCAGCTCCCGTAGCCAAATCTTTGGCCATATCGTGAACCAAAGGGGTAGCCGTACCGGCCAAGGTAATAGCCTGGGTAGCCACAGAAGTCCCCAGAGCCATAGAAGCCCCTGTAGCCACCATACAGACCCCCATAGCCGTAGCAGTCCCCAGAGCCATAAATGCCCCGGTAACCATACAGACCACCATGGCTGTACCGGTCCCCAAAGCCAAAGAGGCCCCGGTAGCCATAGAGGCCCCCATAGCCGCGGTAGCCACAGGGACTCCCACAGTCATAGCCCCGGTAGCTGTACAGGTTCCCATAGTTGCAGGGGGAGTAACAGTCATCCTCGCACTGTCCCTGGATGAAAGTCATCTTTCTGTGGTGGAGGCAAACCTGAAATGCAGCAGCAGGGAGGAAAGCAAAAGTAATATATACTTCCAGTGTCATTAAGAGTCTTGGAGCCCAAAGATCTCTTCATGGGTCCCATGAAAACAAGGACAGAAGCAAAATTGTTACCAAATTCCTCTGTCCACGACTACATCCCATTTCTATCATTAACTCTCTCATTTACCCGCTCTTTTTACACTATTTCTTTTCTCGCTTACCAAGATTGTTGAAAACGCTGACTATGGAATATACCTGCTACAGATCAAAACCTCCTTGCTGCCATTTCAGAATTTTTCTTAGAGGATATTTTTAGCAGTTATCAATCCTAGATTTCTTTTAGGATATCAGCTTTGCATAGAGCCCTACATTACAAAATCCTTCAAGAAAGCTTAAAGCACTTGGCATTTGCCATGATAACACACTGCAGCTGTTGGATCCATTGCTCCAAGTCCCATTTCAGTAATTAACACATGTGAGAACATCTGCTCTCCTGCCAAATAGACCCAAATGTCTCCCTCAAAATAAAACAGAAGGTTTATGGAAGAACCCACTGAAAGTGAGGAAACCCTTCTCTAAGTCTGCTGGAGGCAGCTCTGCAGACCTGTCTAATGACCGCTGATCCTTATCCTGGAGCAGATACCCCAAGCACCAACAGGAGCAGTAAAGTCTCAGACCCAGCTTGGAAACTCAAACCCACCAGCTCCTGCGATGCAGAAATCCCTACGAAGAGGTTGGGTGGAGAAGAGGCTTACCAGGCTCACCGGAGGAGGAAGGCAAGAGAGCTGATGAGGAGCCTGGAGCTCCGAGCCCTTTTTATACTGTTTGTTTGCCCTCCTGGCTTATCTTAGACGCCCTGTATATTCAAAAGGTTTGTAGCCTTATTGGTTGGAAAACAAATTTGCCTGTACACGTCATATCTTCAATTAATATAATTTTCATTGTTTGGGATTATTAGTGTGTTCTCAGCCACCCATATGTCACATATATTACAGGTTTCTTTCATCTTAAAATTTTCTGGGCCAACTACATTCCTGATACCAGTTTATTGTCTTCACTGTCAAAACTAAAGTTTATTTTTATGAAATATAAAAGCATTCGTACACTTCCAAAGCCATTGGAAGGAGAAAAAATTTCAGTAAGAAGGAATAACTTTTCCACATACTTGAAAACATCTGTTGTTCACCAGAAAACCTGATGCACCTTGGCACAGACTTCCTGCTTAAAGGAAACTTAAACATATATTTATGTATTTTATATCAAACTACACAGAAATTGCAGGAAACAGGACCAGCATGAGCTATGAACAAATCTTAATTGCATTCCTCCAAAATGCTCATGGTGAATAAAAGTCATGTTGCTGCATGAGCAGAAAGAATGTTTTCCACAGAAATAGGACTAAGTCATTGTTTGCCGTTCGGTTCACCAGAGGGCTTGTCTGCAAGTTCAGCAAAACCAAGTGGAGAATACAAGTATTAACTTGGCCTGGAAAATAATAAATGATAAGGGCTTTGTGAGATTAACTAAATGCTGTTTTTGCAAGGAACCGTGTTAATGTTTTCTTTGCAAAGAATCAGTCACCTGTATCAAATACTACGCAGTAGTGAAGAATGCTTCAGTTTACTGCAGAACTCCTTGTATGACCTTCACCTAATTTCTGGCATTAATTTGAATACAAAATAAGGGCAATAATGAGCAAGCAGGATGTTGAGGCTTCCTCAGAATTTTGAATACCAAAGCATTTCATAAACACTCATTAATGCTTTCAATTTGCAAAGTGTTGCATTATTTAAATATTAATAGTTTGTCACCGAAAGACACCCCTAGATTTAATAATATGGTCACTTGACACACCAAGGTCTCCTTTTTCTGTGTCCTGACAAGGTGATGCATTTTATGTTTTATGAAAATCAAAAACTATTAAACTCTTCTAAAATAGGAAGAAATATTTGGGGTCATTCATAAGGCAGACAAAAAATTTCTTCAAATTTGCTGTTGCATCACCTAAGACAAAAAAAATCAAACAAAGCTGCAAGGAAGAAACGCCACCAATGTCACTGGGCAGTATGCACAGGTCATATGATGCTGAATAGAAGCTCTTCTACATCTCGGCACACCAAAGAAAAGCCTTCTCCTTCCTTATACATTGCACCTTCCGTGCAAAAGCCAAGCCAACGGAGTACCTACAAGCAGATTGCACAACCAGTAATGATCTGAACGTCTCCTAGAAGTATTCCTACCCAACTACAAAGAATTCCATGCAATTTTACTGCAAATGTGCTGAGCCCATTTCTTCTTGTTTTAAGATGAAAGAAATTCTAAAGGTATTACATGTGCATCATAGCATCAGACCTTGAAAACATGAAAATCACTGACTCCAATTACATCAATTGAGGGAATAATGTACTCAAAAAAGATACGTTGTATAACAAACACCGAAGTTGAAGAAGGTATATATATGGACCTACAACTCCGAAATTTCATTCACTGCTCTCGAGTTACTCCCATCGGTGAACCAGGTAAGTCAATACCAACTCTACTGTCTTTCTGAGATCAGTATATTTGTTTGTGTATATGTCCATATGTGTTTGTCTGTATAAATATGTGTGTGGACATAGATATATGTATTTAAAAAGGCACTGGTGTGTACATGTGCAATATATGACATATATAGAATGTGTCTCTGTATTTGTACAGATATTCTGTATGCAAGTTTTTGTCATTTTGGAGTTAATTCCAAACATAAGAATCTCTGCAATATTAAGGAAATCCTTAATTTAAACTTTTTCGCTCTTCTCATTCTAGTTTAATAGTCAGCTTTAAGGCACTGAAAATTCTAAGTTTACTGCCACAATTTTTAAGTCATAAGTAATTTCCAGTTCCAGATTATCTTCATTAGGAGATGGGAATTCAAACCCCCAGATAAAAACTTTATGGAACACGTGTTACTTTAACTAGACATCCTGGAAGGAAGTTCCTCCATTTCATTGCATTCTTTGCGTTTATCCCATGCTGAGTGGCACACAGCACCATGGGATACAAGGGGGTGCATTTGATAGGCTGTTGGTCTCATCTGAATAAGAATCAGTAATGAGCACCCGAACTAGCATATTTTTCTTTCATTTATCCAAATTTCTCTGACTTCTTGAGTGGTAAATTTCAGTTCTCAGTTGGCAAAACCCGTATTTTCTATGTATAGTCAGCCACTACAAAAAGTCGTGGGGGAAAAGCACCTAAAATGTTGCTTGGGATTCGGGAGATTAAATAAATGAGATGGTCAAGAGGATGAAAAAGACCTGCAGGAGGGAGCGAGTTGCTTCTCCTCAGCTCCATCCGAGCTTTGAGCTTTTCCTCCTGCTCTCAGCAGCCCAAAATCTCACCTGGCTTCTGGGTGTGTGTTTCAGGTTTACCTGCATCGAGGAACCATGACTTTCTACAGGGACCTCTACGATGATGGGTGCTATTCACCATTCCGCTATGAAGACCTCTACGGATTTGGGGGCCTGAATGGCTACCGATTTGGGAGCCAATATGGGTACTACCGGGACCAGTACCCATACAGCTACAGAAGCTTTGGGAACCTTTATGGGAACAGAGGCTTGATTGGTTCTGGTGGCTTCTATGGATATGGGGACTTCTATGGATTTGGGAATGGCTACCCCTTCTTTTCTCGTTTTGGCAACAGATACAGCTATTGAAAGTGCTATCTATGCTGAACCAGCAGAAATAGCAACCAAGAAATGAAATGCAGGACACGGATTCATGGCTAGGTTTATGATGCTGAGGAACGCTGAGCACCCACGCCTCTGGCTGTGTTCCGTGGGACATGTGGGTGCCAGGGTGTGTAAGATTACCCCATACATAACCCTCTCTAATATCTCCTCTTTCTTCAACTATTACTCTAAAAGGTAACTTGAATTACAGCGAGTACTGCGGCATCTTTACAGCATGTTTATCTAGTGAAGACTTTGAGGTGTGAGTAAATTGATGTTTAAGTTAATTCACAGCCACTTTGTCTTGTCATAGCAACAGGAATTTCTACAACCATCATGAACAAGTCCACTATGCTTAGCTATAAACTCCACCAAAGACAACATCTAGTAGAGGGTCTCCTGTTATATACCCATGCTGTGCCTCATCTGCCAATGTATATGATTTATCAGCAGCTCTGCGAGAAAGAAACACGTCTGGACTGTCAAACTCCACTGTTTCCAGAAGGACAAGGCGCCATCCAGCACAGGACACACTCTGTTTCCTGAAGAGCCTTCTGTAAAACTGCAGACATACTCTTGCTGTTCCTCACTGTTTCTCATTTCCATTAAAGTTTTTTCTGCTTCATACTATCAGACGCCCAGTCTTCTTTTGTCTGTGCTCGTATGGCCCTGTAAAGGGACCAGCAGCACCATCGCTTTAACCAGCCATACAGCAAGAGAGAGGTCTAAACTCCAGATGTTAGAGAATACTGTCCCAACCCCATCTGAAATGCTCCGTCCCTAACTCATTTCCCAGAGCAGGAAGGAGTTCTAGCTCATTTTAACTAACCCGTGACCCTGGGTTTACACAAACACTTCTCCAGAAAAGGGCGTCAGCTGCCTGCGTTAACAAACACGCACTCCCGGAGCAGGACGGGCTTTGTGCTTGAAAAGTTACTTTCAAGATCAGGAGACTGAGTGCAAGTCTGGTGGTCTGCTGAGGAGAGGAAACAATGCCGCTCAAGGTGAAAGACACCTAAGAGAAAAGAACAAAGGCAACCAAGCCATGGCCATCAACTGGAGAGATCATCTCCTTTGCAAACTGAACAGCCAGGTTATTCAGGGAGTTCCTGTCAGCCTCTACCATGTCACCTTGGGAGACTGAGTCTTGATTTAGATTTATAATATTTAAGATTACAGTCTGGCATGAAACAAGGTGATTCAACAAGCATAACCTAGACAAAACTGCATGGATCCCATGCGAGCCAAGTTATACTTCAAAGACATCACTAAGAGTCAGAAATCTTGTTGCAGAAGTGGCTGCGAGGGGACACCTCTGGGCTGATTTTCAAGAGATACCACACATTGCTAGCTCTTCTCTTCTCATGGTGGCCACCTACACAACCATTTCTGCGTTCTCCAGCTGACAGAGTAAAGTGGAGGAAAGGGTCAAGAAAATAACTAGTGGAGCAGATTGGAGAAACACTTTCAAAGGCAGAAAAACATGGATAGTTAGTATAATAGTTCTCGAGCTGTAAATGCTCTTCCTCCAGTCCAAAGTCCTCTTCTTCACGTCCATGTCATTGCTTTCACTTAAGTCATTTGACCTTGAGCAGGACCGAGAGGATGGGCTCCACAGATCCATTTTCTTGTCTGGGGAGGAGCAGCCACAGCCAAGAGATGGGCCCAGTTTGCTGCCTCATTGCTCAGAGTTCACCTCTTTGTGGCCTAGTTTGAGCACGGCAGAGCCAGATCGGGACACCCAGAAAGAGGGTGAGGGCAGCAGCCGCCGCCCCAGCCTCCCAGCAGAGCACGTCAGCAGTAAATCAGTACAGCCCTTTGAAATTTGCTCAACTATTAAGACGTCTTTTGCAACCCTGCTGTCTGCTAGGCTTTTCCCGCCTGCACAGTGCTGAAGGGCTTGCACAGAGATGCACGGGAAGAGACTCGGAATAAAACATGGAAAGCCAAAGATGTGGATGAAAATCTCAGGCTGCACAGGATCCTTTGGCCCCACCTTAATGTCAGGTCCCTGTCCACATTTGCCAATGCAGCAGTACTGATGTTTCTTCCCTCAACTACACCCCACTCACTTCATTGCCTGAGGCACTATCGCTTCCAACAGGGGGTGCAATCACCGCCTGATGCCTGGGGAACAGCCCACAGGCCGGAATTGCTTGCCAGCCCCAGCCTTCTCAGACATGTCACCTGCCTTGGGGCCACCTGGGCACAACGTCACTTCGCTTTTTGCTTTGAAGATGCCACAGTTCAGCTGTGATGCCAGGTCTGCGCACAGCACTGCGGGAGCCCCGATGCACATCACTGCGGCCGCTCAGCGAAGCAACCTCAGCCCACCCTTGCTCTCCTCCTGGTCCACAGATCCAGGGCACAGCCAGGATCTCCTGCTCTGCTGCAGGTCAGCTTTATGCAAACACTGGAGACCAACCACCACACAGCCAGGGAAACCTATTCTTTGTCCCAGGTGCACCTACCACAAGGCTGTCAGCCTTTCATTACCACAGAATCATTTCTGAATCATTTTATTACCTATTCATTCAAGAACATCAGGGTGATTCAGTAAATCCTAGACCATTGCAGAACTGGGATCCAGACCGTTCTCTGAACCCCTAAATATCAGTCAATAACATGGATGCTTGTTCCCCATGCATCCATCCTAACATCTCAGAAAGCTTCAAGTTTCCCATACACCTGTCCAGTGGTGTGTGAAGAGCATTTTCCCTGCTTTATAGGGGTTTATGCCCTATGGCTTACAAAAAGTTGGGTGATTAGAGGAACTTTGTGCCTGCCTATGAGATATTATAATAATAGATGACAGATGGCTAATTTAAGTAACAGAAAATTAACTCCTATAATTTCATTTAAACTTTCTGTATGCCAGTGTGAAGCAGGATGTATTTACTGCATGCATGTGGGAAACCACCAATTCAGATGCAGCTGGTGAACAACCCACACAAGGCACGCTGCAGGACGTGCCTCCAGCATGAAGATTTGCTGCAAGAGGGAGAATCATTTTTGAAGAGCAACCTTACCCCAATTGAGAAATCGGGCCCCTGACTATTGCATGAGCTGGACTAGAACATTTTTCAAAATATTTCTTTAAAAGCACACTATGGCAACAGGACTCTTTGAAGAAAAGGGAAAGTGGAAGTGGACCTGTGAGATTTTTCCACCTTATTTTCTCCCCAGCTGTCCTGCTGAGGAGGGGAGTGACAGAGCAGCTTGATGGACACCTGGCATCCAGCCGAGGTCAACCCACCATGTGAGCCTAAGTCATTAATGAAGTTTCTACAATCTTAATATATGGGTATCTTTTTAGTAAGATACAGAATCACAGAATGTCAGGGATTGAAGGGCCCTGGAAAGCTCATCCAGTGCAATCCCCCTGGAGCAGGAACACCCAGCTGAGGTTACACAGGAAGGTGTCCAGGCGGGTTGGAATGTCTGCAGAGAAGGAGACTCCACACCCTCCCTGGGCAGCCTGGGCCAGGCTCTGCCACCCTCACCCCAACAAGTTGCTTCTCATCTTTCAGCAGAACCTCCTTTGTTCCAGTTTGAACCCATTACCCCTTGTCCTGTCACTCGTTGTCACTGAGAAGAGCCTGGCTCCATCCTCCTGGATGGAGCATTAATGAGGTCACCCCTCAGTCTCCTCCAGCTCCAGAGCCCCAGCTCCCTCAGCCTTTCCTCATAAGGATGCTTCCCCTTGGTGAAGCCACGCTGACTGCCCCAATGACCCTCTTATCCCTGATAAGATATTGAGGACAGCTATTGAGGAAATTGTTCCTCAAAGCTGAGCAAGACCAGGAACAGTGAAAGCAAAGATGTGGGCAGTGGTTCCATCAAGGAACAGTTACTGCATAGAGTTTGCTGCGGAAAGGAGATGAACAGGCAACCCACTGCCAGATCTCTCACGAACAGCCTTGTCCTGAAGCAGGAGAAAGGCACCTGAATTAGGCAGAGTGATGGGGAACACACACAGACACCCATACATGTGTGGAGGCCAATAACATGTTGCAAGGTCATGTTTAATGAGAAAGCAGCAGATCGTACAGAGGCAGAATATAGTGCAGATTACATATTACCCACAACCTGTGATTTGATGCAAGATGATTCATGTAATAACTGATGTCGCTTCCCTATTGCGGCTCTGTGATAGCAAGACATGCACAGTACAGAGACAGCGTAGACTGGTTGGCTCCATGAGCCTTTTTTATACATTTTCAACCACAGAAAGAGCTTACAAAGGGATCTAAAATGGATGTCATACCAGATCCCTTGACATTGCCATGATGATACCTACAAACACCCAAGGAATTAGCAATATAGTCCATAGCACTAAGAGCCAAACACTTAAATAGAAAGGCACTAGAAAAATAAAGTCCGGAAAAGTAACAAGAGAATAATGTAAATGGATTTGTCAGATGATCTGAGCATCTACAGGTGCATTTAACGTCAGCCTCAAATGCACAGCACTTCTGAATGCTGCGTCCTGGAGCTCAGCCACATAGCTGCATCCTTCTTATCATGTCCTGGACATTCCCCTCTCAGTAGCAACTCTCACTAGATTTAGCACGGTCCACAGCTTCCAATAGGGTATCCCAGTCCCCATCTGGCACCACCATAAACACGCGAGGCCCCAGGAGCACGGGCACCACTAAAGCCGGTTCCAACTTCAGGGGCTCCTGCAGACGTCACGACACTCTGCTGCGGGAAGGTGCTGAGGATGGGTCCGGGGAAGGTCACAACCACCGGTGGGGGGTAAATCACCACCTTGGAGTCAGGACACTGCCGAACACAGGGCTCGTTGCAGCTGTCAGCAATGGGCTGCGGCACAGCCACCCCGCATGGGGAGGCACCGCCCTCAGTGCATGGGCTCAAGGAGTGCACCATTTTTCAAGGATGGTTAATCTGAACTGCAAGAGAATATTATAAAAATAAAGCACAAATTCTTATAAGTTTCATGATCAAACATTATAAGAGAAGACTATCAACAGGCTAGGAGGAAAGGTAGACTTTTTGTACCTCAGTTCTCAGAAGACACCTATAAATATTGTATTATACTCAGTAGCATCGGACAATGAATTTTCATGAAAAATTTGAGCTCATCCTCCAGATTCGCCCTCACTAAAGCCAACAGCTGAAGTCACAAATTTATTAATTTTAATCAAGAAGCATTCATATTGATATTAAAGGATATTGACACACTATCCACCTGACTTAAAACTACAAAGGCTTTGTTAGAAAGAGGAATTCGGACTAAACTTACCTACTTCACAAGAGAAATAAGGCAAGAGAAATGATCATACAAGGCCTGATGCTGAGTGCTTTTATACTCAACCCCAGATTGCCCAAGGCATGAATCACCTGTGTCTAACATCCTAATCAATTACTAAATGTATCTCTTTCAAGACTTAAGTTTATTAAGGAATGTCAATTGTTTCAATAAATCACTCTTTGTAATTACTAGTTTGTCCTTCTACCCTGTATTACCTGTACTGTCTTCCCACCTCTGCTATTTCAAAACTTTATTTAGAGGGGATGCTCCACATTTGCATGTCAGGGAAAGACAAAATGTTTATATGGTGCATATTTTATGTCCTCCATGAACGGACTTGTCCCTGGGCAGGTGGTAAACAGCCCTTTGCTTGCAAGAAAATGCACTTTACTCAGCCTTGAAGAGTTGCAAAAGCGAGGGGTGACCCGTGCTCCTGGCCCGCAGGTAGTCGGGTTCCGGTTCTGTGATGAAATCAGGCTCATACAAAGTCTGGAAAAAGCTCTGGCACAGAGCAGAAATCCTGAATTTTATAGAGCAATATATCCAAAGAAGTCAGTGCAGGTCTTCCAATTAGACGCTAAGAGAGCATTTCTTTAAACACGCAAGCTTTAACAATTAAAAAAGAAAAAATAAGGTCATATTTTATAGAAAGTTAAATGTCCTATACTGTGAGGCTACAAATAATTACCTGATTAGGGGAATGGCAAAAACACAATAAATAGGGCTTGGATTATGTAAGACCTTGTTGGGCAGTTTTTCCAGGGAGTTGCTTCTTCAATAAAAGAGCACCTAAAGCCATTATAGTAATAACAACGCAGATTGCACATATAAAGCAATGAGTGGAAGATGCGTTTTGGAACCCCAATTGCTGATGAGTTACACCTGCCAGCGTGGGGTTATCATCCGTGTTAATCAGCAGCGTGAGGAGGGTTTCCGACAGCCCTAGAGTCAGCAACAGACGCCGGGGATGGTGACTGCTTTTGCTGTGCAAACACGCCTACCAAGCCGTGGAGAGCAGCAGCTTATCCATCCCGATTTACCTCTAACTTTACAAAGATATTTTGCTACTTCTGTAGGAACAGAAAGGACGTGTCTGGGCTGTTCTATTATGCCGAAGCTCTCCCCGTCTCTCAGCAGCAACACGTTCTTGCAAGGACAAACCTTCCTTTGGTGGAGTTAGGGTAACGCTGCAGAACAAAGTTCCCACCTGTCAAAGAATGAATCCCAGGTGAAACCTCTTACATATCAGAGTGGCAGCAAAATGGCTTTGAAGGGCAGGACCAGACCCCATTGCATTATAGGCTACTGTGGAAAATAAACCTCAATCAAGTTTTCCTTAACAATGGGAAATGGCTTTGATGCTTTCCTACTTAAATTGCATACTGAGATTCACCTTCATAGTGTGATAATGTTTGAGGATGACATAGGACATTGTTCATTCCTTTGGAAAATTTGCTCTAATCTTCTATAATTGAGGATAAATGCGTGAATTGCAACGTAAGTCTTTACATCAGCTTAGATTGGGTAGCAATTTAGCCCTGAAGTAACTCAAACTCAGAACCTGAAGTAACTCAAAACCTCCAAACCAATGTCAGGAGTCCACACCACTGGGATTCGTTTCCTTCTGTGCTGCAGTCTGCCTGAGGTTAACGTCACTGTAAGGTCCATGTATCCGAACATAAATAACAACGCTGACAGTGGGCATGACGATGCTTTCTGAAAGCATTTTCAAAGCACATCGTAAAAGCTCATTAATGTTCTACACAACTGGTGTTGTCATATGGATTATTTTTTTTAACAAGCATATTACAACTGCCTACTCAAGCACCACCAAAGAAGACAAGGAAATAAAAGCAATGAGTCAGCTGGTAAACCGTAGCCAAAACCTGCTAGCTAAAGGATATATCCACGAGGAAGAAACACAGCAAAACAGTGCACGTGTCAGCTTAATTTACGCGTTTAAAGAGGCTTAGGAGTGCCAAGCTTTGGGTACATCTTTCCCATCCTCACCTTGCAAAGCTGAATTCCTCAGTACCCCCCCTGCCCACCTGCATTTAAATGAACAAAGAAGAGAATGGAGTAAGGATGATCACCGACCACTCCCCCGCTGCTTCCTGCTTGTCAGTCTGCTCAGAGCAGCTTTGAGAGGAGAGGGATAGATTTCTTTATGTAAATAATGAGGTCAATGGAACAAAAGGCAGATTTTCCTTCTCCCATAAAGATGTAAATAGGAAAGAACCCACAGGGTGTGATGTGCATTTCGTGGTATTGGGGGATAACAATATACCAACCATCACAAGTAAGCAAAACAATTACAGCCAATGAAAACGTTACCTATGAACAAATTCTATCCTGTAGCTAATTAAGATTTGAAACACAGTGGCTCAAGTTTTCCACACAGTCTAAGAGACCTTATAAAAACACACATTTCCAGCCTTTCCATCCAGTTCTTACTCTCCGCTGTGAGCTCGGTAAGCAATTTGCCTATTTCTATTTCTAACTAGCATAAATGTACTTTTGTTGGTACTTTGAACTTGAATCTAGATCCTGCAGAAATACTCTGACACTGCAAATTAAGGGGTTTGTTGCTTTTAAAAGATTTTGAGTATTTTTTTTTTTTTTAAAGCTTTTGAAGTTGTGCCTGAGATTTACAGAACCTCACCCAATTTGGGATGTGATGTGTCCATGTGATCTGGCCATTTAGTTACCTCTGTCTTTAATTTGCTTTGAAAAAAACCTGAATTCTAGGTGTCTGCTGTATTAGACACCACTTACTTCCATAGTCCAAGTAACTATTTTTGTTAGCAGCTGATCTTTACCAAACTGAACAGAGACTGATGTAGATTACTTCTATGATACTAGAGGCTAATTTTTATCTGTAAAAAACTCTTACACACACTTTTTGGGAGGTGGTTCTTTACAATATATTATATTAACTACCTACTTTCAAAATATAGCAAGAAAATCCTAACAGGATCCTGCCTGGCATTTCTCTTGTGTCTGCAGTTAAGTGTCAGCTGAATCTTTGTGAACAAATCATGCTGACCTACAGCAGCTGTATCTGACCCTTGAGAAGCTTGTTCTTACAACAGTCCTGTACAGCTGCAAAAGCAGCTGCCACCAACTTGTAAACTACAGACGCCCAAGTGCCTTTTACTAATGCTGAGCAAAGCTGATTGGCAGTCAGATTTCAAATTTTAATTAAGAAATCCAAGGTCTCAGCATTTTTCCACGCTCAATCACGTCTTTGGAATGGACACCTCATGTCCTTCGGGTAGGGCAGGGACAGCTCTGCACCCCACGGCCTCTCCCGGCAGCCGGGCAGACCCTGCGCCCTCGCAGGGGTCCCCGTGCCCGGAGCGGTTCACCCCGGCCCCACGGGGCGCCCGTGGGCTCGTTCGGGCAGCTGAGAGCAGACGTGAGCGGACACCTCCCGGGATTCCCGCAGCCCTTTGCTCCCCAGCTCCTGCTGGAGCAAACTCGGGGGAGAAAGAGCAAGAGACAGCAGAACCAGCAGAGCAGCTACACAGCTGCGTGGAGCCATGTTTGACTTTCTACTCATATGTGACACTGGCAGCTTGAGCCAGGCTTTGAAAAGTTGCTCTGTCCTTAATGAACATAAGGCTTTTTAAAATACAGCTCTGCCACATCACCACACCAATTACAAAGATAACAATCCTCTGTTCTGCAATTTAAATTAGCATAAAGGCAGCCAATACTTTCTTTTGCTTTACCTGGTGCCAGCAGAAAGCAATTTGTTTTAAAATGATGTGTGTGGAAAGCAAATAAATGATAGCCCTTGTCACAAAAGATGAGAACCTCAACTCTAATCCCCGACAGGCCATTGCCTCACTAGTTGAAACACACAGGTCATTTTGCAGCCATGCCCAAAACACCCCTTGTCCTCAGGATAACAGCTGCCTGTTCCATACAACATCTGAAGCTTTGATAGAGATGGTAAATGCAGCTTCTGCTACAGAGATGATGGCTGAAAGTCAGAGCAACAAACTCAAACAGCAGAAAGGCCACTTGTCAGATACAAGCAATGATCTGCAGGGAATTGATTTACCTGTCTCCCCTACTTTGCTTTTTAGGTCTGTCTCCACCCCAGAACAATGGCTTGTTACGGGTACCAGTACAAGCAGCACTGCTATATTCCATGTGGAGTGAAGTACGCCACACCAGTCCTCACGCCATGCCACAACCCCGGTGCAGTGAAGCACGTGTCATGCACACCCTGTGCTTCCAAAGGCGTCGAGCTGTGCACTGTGAGGAAGACCACGCAGGGCAGCCCCAAGTGCTCCACACCGTGCTCATCGCAGTGTGTTCAGACACATGTTGTGGCAGACCACTCTTCCTCCTGTAGCCACAGGTCTCCTGCTGCATGCACCATGGCATTCCCTCAGCCACATGTGCAGGGCAGGGGACATCTCTGCGTGCCACACTGTGTGCAGCCGGGCATTACAGGATATCCTCAGGCATGTGCGCCGTCTCACGTGTACCGACACAGCTCACGTCCTTACTCATACCAATGGTCCAATAGCTACCACTACCACTGCGGCCAACAGTGAGCTCCAGGGAGGTGCCCACAGAACAACCAGGTGATGAAGAGCAAGGTGCACGTCCATAGCTGAGTTAACAGTATAGCTTTCAGAACTGCAAGTCTTCTCTTGCTGCCATCACTGGGGCTTGTGGACAACTCAACAGCTTTACAAACCAGCCCTTATTTAATCCTCTCCGCAATACACTCTGCATTAGGTTTAGAGGTCTCACAGCTTCATACCTACAGCTTCCTATCATCTATAGTGGGCTCAGATCTCAACTGCATGAAGACAGCTTTTCCATGATGACCAGTGTGAAGGATATGTGAGTTTTACCATGGGCATAATCACTCACATACATAACATTGCACTGCCCAAACAGTATCAGGTAGCCCAGACACAACAAAAACCCGGTTCATCCATGCTGATGTTGCTAAGAACACACATTTCTTCCTGCTTTCGACTTCGTTCCGTAGGAGATGTTGTAGAAGAAATCGGGTTGTAATCCTGTGCTTTGTTCTGTGTGCAACCGAGAGAAATAAGACAAGCAAACGTAAAATGGTGGAAAATGAGACTTGACTTTCAAGTCAAGAGGTTCTACTGTGTGAAGCAACTCACTGTGGAAGCATGTACTACTTGGTACCTCTGATGTACCAAATGTAAGCCAGAGGGCACTTGCTTTATAGTCTGATTACTTTATTCTCTATGGTATATAACCAATCTCACATAATAAATCCTCTACTGCATCGAACTACCTGCTTTCTGTTTAGTTTCTTCCTCCATCCCTATTCACACCCAACTCAGTAATGAAAATCTCCGCTGTACAGAAAGACAAGCTCTGCTTCCGCCTGTGCTGGTGACGAGCACCCAGCTCCCCACAGCGGCTCTCGAAACAACGCACAGAAAAGCTGAGACAGCTGGGGGATGATTAACACAGTGAAACCATAAACCACCAGTGAACACTGGAGCTGCCGGGGCAGCTCCCGAACCCCCAGACCACACTGCCACACGCAGTAGGACATTCGGCTATTCACAAACTGAGGTGTTATGACCCCAACCACCAATAAATCCCAATTAAATTCACTCAAAAACATTCCCTGCTCATTTGTAAATTGTACCCCAGCAATTCCCTGTGCTCCAGCGCGGGGCCGATGGACCCGGGGAGCACGCGGGAGCCGCAGCAAAGCAAAACCGCTCACCACACGCTCCGCAGCGCAGCAGCCGGGTGCTGAGCACAGAGCTCTGGGGCTATGATGGACTCAGAGTACCACAGACAGACAGACAGCGGAATGCATTGGTATCAGAAGAAGGTATAGCAGAAACATTTTTAGATTTGCAGTGATTCTTTTTTTTCCACGAGTTGTGACACAAGCTGGAATTGAAACTCCTAAGTGGCATCTCACTTGCTAATCTAGGCATGGCGAGGAAGCATTTTTTAAAAGAACGAAAGGTTTGAAGCCAAAAAATGAAGCAGGTAGATTGTCTTGAAGCCAAAAAAAGAGAACAAAAAAATTAGAGACAACCTCTCCTAAGTGGTGCAACTTCTCCGGAGTCAGCAGAGGGAGGAGGACTTACACCGGCCCCAGATCTGCCTCATGGAGAGCAGCAATAAAGTTATTCTCCACCAAGTAGCCAAGGGGCATGTCTCTAATGTGGTCGCATTCAAAGGAGGGCGAAGCTGTTTGGTGATACCCAAACGGGGAGCGCTCTCCCATTCCCTTTGCTGGCTGCAATACCATGGCCTGCAAATGCAGCACATCAGCAGAGCAATGTTGCAGCAGCAACATGGGCAAAGGAGCCTTTCTGTTCCCCTCTTCATGGTTTTTTATCCATATCTTTTTCTACACACAGGTTTAAGTGGTCCTAGACAGCCAGTTTTTCTCTCTCCTGGTCAGCTTTGGCTTACCACATACCTACAGGTCAAAACCTAGCAGGAAAAGCAAGATACAAGCTGCAAAGAGGAGGACAGAAGTGTTATTTACTGAATAGTGGCACCATCTCTACCAGGTAAAAGCTGAAGCCAACCAGGAGCATTGCAGAGCTAGGAATTTGCTCTTTAGTCTCTTATTTCTGGCGCAATTCAAAAGCATAGTAGTTTCCCCCATATAATAAAAAGCACTCTGCCTCCACCATCAAAAGTAAAGCATCCAGAGCCACCTCTAGCACACAGGAACCAAGAATTCACAAGACAGCAAACCTGCAGGCTCCTCTTCCAGCCCTGATGTGACGAGAAGCACATTCCATGCAGGACCAAACCACCCATTGCATCAGAAGGGATCAGAGGAGACCTCCCCAAGACGGCAGTTCCCTGCACATCCCCTAGGCGCTGCATTCCTTGGCCCAGACCAGCACCGGGTCAGCAGCTGCAGCTCATCTCTCATCATTGCTAGCACCTGCAGCTCAAAGCCTCTCACTTAGCACTGTTCCAGATATGGCATTAGTAGTTTACTATTACTTTTCAGACTTTTTATCTTATACTTGGTGCCCATTTTGTGTCAGCTAACCCTACAAAGCACTGTAGCTGCTTTTATTTCAGTGCATTATCCAGCTGTTCACTATTTTTAAGGCCAGCTTGCTGCAGACAGTGATGCACACTGGAGCCCCTCCCTGCCGAGCTCACAGCTGTCACCCGGTGGATGTGGATAGGTACTTCAGCCACTTGCACTAGAAACAAGGCTCAGGATTTCCAGAGAGCACCCCAGCTACCCCAACACCCAGCCCGACCGCTGCAGCTCAGCTGTGCCCTCCTCTGGGCGCCACCAGCTTACACAGACACTGTTTTTACATGACCTCCAGCAGCAATAAAACCATCAGCTGTTCTCTCGCAACTGGCTGCGCTGCTTCTCTGGAGCACAGAGAGCAGCTCCTCCTCTCCTCAAAACGGGCACACTTGGTACTGACAGCCCAGCACCCAAAATGCTGGGCGTTGGTGACAAGGGAGAGCAAGCAGAAGGGTAGGATGTTGTTCTTCAAGATGTTAGGGAAGTGCTTTGATACAACAAAGGATCAAAGAGAAGGTAGAAGCCTCTCAGGCTTTCCTCCTGTAGTCTGTAACACAAATATCAGACAGGACACTACAAGCCAAGCTTTCACTCCTTAAACTCCTGAAACATCTGGTAGACAAAAACAAAAGCTAGACCACCCCAAGATTACTCCAGTTAGACATAAAAGCAGCGAAGCACAGTCCTCCATAATATCACAAACCATCTGAAGCCATTTCTCACTCCAGCTCTTGATATAGGAATTACATACCTGTGGTGCGGGAACTTTTGAAGTCTGTGAGATAGGAAAGGTCCTTCCTTTTTTGAGATATAAGTGATAAAAAGTCTTCTTCAGAGCCAAGAGAATGAGCTAGATGGTCCTAGAGCACCATCCTGTGGCAGTGCAGGCGCTGAGCTAGAGGAATGTGCCCCCTCCTGACTCACCTCCCTTATACCCGGTAGAGGTACAGGTTCTTGTCGTAATTAGCTGATGAGCTCAGCTCAGAGCTCAGCTGATCCCCAGCCCAGATACTGCTGTGGATACAAGCCAGTGAAGAGTGAGACAGGTGGGTGACCTGTTTGTACAAGAGCTGTGGAAGGTCTGGAGTTCCCCAGGGACTTCTGTAGGGTTCAGCCCTAGACCTGCATCAGTAAAAGAGGCAACACTTCACCTTCATCTTTGTCAGTTTTCCTTCTCCATTTTGAAGGAAAAACTAGAGGTGTTGCACAAAGTGTTTTTGGCAGAGAATTAAAGAATGAACGTGGGTGTGGGAAGGACAAGCAGCACGGGAATGGTGTGTCTTGCTGTTGAAATTCCAAGTTGCTGCGCTGATGACGAACTTCGGGCTGTGAAGTCAGTGATAAAGTGATGCAACACTCACCAGCAGTGGAGATGTAGAAAAGCTGGTATATGATGCTAGGGACTCTTATCTGGTGGTACTGGCTTGCCCATGACTGACTGACGTGTTGGAGAAACAGGTTAGCTTTAAAGGGAAAGAAGTGGTAAACCTGTTAAATGTTAATATCACATTACTGTGAGTAACAAAGGCCAAATGCTACATCTCCCTCAGCTGTGGAGGTCACAAAGCTTGCAAGATCCCTGAACCAAGTGCGCCAACTCTTTTCCATTCCTGAGGGACTTGCTATTTGACTTGCATTTCTGAGAACGTTAACGTCAGTTGATGTACGTGCCTTTCTTAGTGTTGCCCTGCTCGTGTCCTTTGGGGACGTCAGCAGGGGCTGGAAGCGTTCAAAGGAGAAAATCTCGTTTTATTGTTGCACTTGGTGTCTCTCCATGAAGAACCTTTTCACTACAAGAAGGAATAAGATTTAATGCGGTCTGAAGAGACTGCGTTTCTCCCTCTCCACCCCAAGTCCCTTTGCTTTCTCTGGGTGGTGCTGATGAGGCTGAGAAGAGTGGGCTGAGCAAGTAACTAAGAATCAGCTGTGGGTGAGATGAACATCCTCCATATTCCCCAAAGATCGTCATGCCCTGGAGCTGTGGAGCCATCATGTCCCTGCTCTGAAGGTGCCAACTTAAGATCAGTGCTGGCTCTGGCATACTCTGTGTCCTAATGCAGGAAGGTGCAGTAAATGCGCAAATGGTACCGTGAGGGGGGTCATTGCAAGGGGTCCCCTGTGTTGGTGGCATTCCTGACTGTCAGACCAGCTCGTCTTGATTTAGTCTAAAAGCTCTCTTGTGAAGCCTGTGGGGAGTTCCCAGGCAAATAAATTAACTGTCGGATATGACCACTGATGATAATGAATGGAGCAATTAAGACTTTCCATTTGATGACTGTAATTTTAATGGGCTGGTACAAACTAGCTGAATAATATGGAAAGGAAGCTGCATCAGTGTCATAGGTAGAAACTGGCAGATGACCCACTAAAAAGCTGGGTGGATCATAAAAATAGGAAGCTATGCAGTTAGACTTGCCAGGGGATAAGCAGCTCCAATTGTATTCCCAAGGAGTTTGTCCTGCACACAGCCATTGTCACCATGGGTCCATATTGGACATGAAGATGAGGTTGGCCATGACACGTTCTGAGTGCTGCCAATGCCTAGGTGAAAAATGACATGTTCTTCAAGCAGGCTCTCCTGGCACCTCAGAAACGCTTCTATTCCCTGTTGGAGTGGAGAGAATGACAGCAATGCCTGCTGCTGGACAGCTTCTGCTGGGGAATGAGGTGCCCAGGCAGTGACCACCACCAGCCTCCTCTGCAACGCGACCTCATGGAGTGCTGTGCACAGGCTCTACAAACACCTGCATGTGGGCACAACAGGTCTGGGGCAAAGTCGGGTACAATAGAAGCTCACTCCAACATTTAGTGCTGCAGGTAGTGAAACAAGATAAAAACACATGGGTTTCTCGCTCCCTTTGTAGTGGATACTGTTCTCTTTTAGATGATCTTGAAATGCTGAGTTGAGTGTATGATCGGCCTGCTTGGGCTTGCTGACAGCAGAATTACCCTTCAAGAAGAAAGCCTCTTGTGTAAATAAGAAGTGAACAAATGAAGGGCCTGGCTCTTCTCACACTGTTACAACCCAGGAACAGCTTTATTAAAGCCAAAAACTTTAAAATCTTGCTCACACCCAGTGCTAGTGGGTTGGACAGCAGAGAGATGCCTCCCATGGACGTCCTGTCGCATGTCACATTTGTGACACATTTGTGTTGAAATTAGGAAAAAGACTCACAGAAAGAGCCCTAGGTGTGATCATAGTTGGTTAAGTATTGTAATGAGGGTAAAAGGGCCATTTCTGGGGAAGAGCTGGCACTGAGCAGAGGCAAAGATTGAAAGCTTTGATCTCCAACATAGAAGCAGAACCTGAGGGATGGAGGCAAAAACACTTCCAGATTGAAATAATCCTTCCCTTTCACCTCCTGTGCCCATGGGACACCAAGGACGAGGTGGGTAGAGAGATGACAGCGCCTTATCTGAAGAGATCAGGAGTGAGGAAAGAGGTATGAAAAGAAACTGATTTTGTGGGAAGGGGAAAAGCGACTTCTGCTCAGCAGATGTGGATCCGTATCCTACGGAGGAGAGTGCTGACTGCACCAGAGGAGGGCCCAGCACCTCAAGCAACACACGGCACCAATCCTGGCCACAGCTGGGGACTGTCAACCATCACGACACATTGTCACCTGCTATCTGGGTGTCTGTCGTACCCTGTAGCAAGACTTGCGTCACCAAACCATCTATCAGAAAGGGCAGGCTGCCCGACAGGGGACAGCGGGCAGGTCCTGCTTCGGCAGCGGTGAGCTGATGAAGAGATAAACTGTTTTGGATACTCTCCATGAGCCACTGCCCTTCTCTAGGACCACTGAACCCAGTCCCTGAAGGCTCGGAGCAGGTGGAAGCACAAGCAAGATATCATGTTCCTGTAGCCCTGAGAGCTGCCCAGGGTGTGCAATGCTCACCAGTGGCCACCTCACCGGCACCCTGTTGCCTCAATGTACGTCATATGGGGATGACAGATATCACAAGTTTTGTCCATTAGGTCGTTTTATTAAAAGTTTTGCCATATTAACCTGCTGAGGGAGAAACTGAAGTGCTAAGGAAACAGAAGATAATCCTGTATCCCACCAGCCACATTACCTTTACCTCACCACCCTTACACACCAGCCTGCAATGTGCACAAAGCACAGCTGGTATAGAGAATTAAACAGAACACAAACTGAGGGCTTCGGAAACTGACCAGATCTCCAGTGTCCTTTAGTCACACCAACATCCGGCTCACCTGCCCCCCAGCAGAAGCGTGACCCTCTCCTACAATCGGGACGGGTGTCAGGATCACACCTCTTTCATAACCCGTGCAGAGGTTATAATCAGGATGTCCTGAGCAAGCGTATCATGAGAACACGTACGCCTCTGTGGCAATTTTACTCCACCCTACTGATCCAGGTTTGGTAGCTACAAAGTGAGCTCCATAGTGAACCAAGATATTCAGTGCACACAGTGCTTGGGGGGGTTTCTGCACTAAACTGATTAAATATCTCCAGCTCCCAAATACTGGGTATCTCTGCCTCTGCAATGTGATTTTCCTCCATTAAGAGGGGCTTTATCTGGTGATGAGACATTAGGCTGCGGTTTAGAAGCTCTGGGTTAAGTCCCAGACTTACCTAAATCACTCTCCCCTGTGCATAAAATGGGGAGATAATTCTGCTTTGTCTGATTGTCTTTGTCACCACAACTCCCATTTATAGGCCTGGGAAAAAGGACTTTCAGCATCAGGAAGGAGCAGTTGGTTGGAAGAAAACACTTATGTAACTAACAGATTAAAGACTTCAGATAGCTTGCCCAGGAATGAGACCAGCTGAAGCTAATTTCAGTTAATATGAGCCTTTAACTTTGCTGTTGAAGCAGCTGAATGTGCTGCCAAATTCTGATTTTCTTGATGTCTCTTAGCAGTTTGCAAATACTACTCTTGTACTGCTTACAATGAGTCCTTTAATGAAGCAGCAGCATGTGCCAGCAGCTCCATGCTGCTCTGGCCTCTCCAGCCAAGTTAACAAGCCTCATTTAGACCAACCAAAGCAAGCTTTGTTATGCCCTGCTCCCCAGCACACATACCTAAAATCCCAGGACTCATATTTTATGTGCCAGAACATGCTAAACTTCTTACTACTGCATCCTGCCTGCCCTTGATCTTAATAGCAGAGATAAACAAGCTGTTCTAGATATGCTAAGTATGCACTACAACCACAGCCCTTAATTTGATCTTCAGACAAACAGTGAAACCCTTGACATCTTCCCTGCCCTACTTACCTCCCTGGCCCAGGCACAGCACAGAGAGGCTTGGGCATTACCCATGGTTGTGTCCTCACCACGTTAGCAGCTGTATGGTCTCAGGTGGGTGCTTCTAGGTGTAAATATCACAGTCAAAACACTGCAACAAAACCTAGTGAAAGACCGAGTGGGAAGGGGAGGTGATTTTTGTTTTATTTCACTTTATTTGGCTCTGCCTACTTGGATACTCATTGACATACTCACAAGCAGCTGGATGTGCTGCGGCTGCCTCAAGCAGCTGTATCTGAGGCAAAGATCCTGCCAGCACCAGCACTTAACAGCTCGCCCGGAGCTGGAGGGTTTTATCAGAGGAACTTGTTGCTACTGTTTGCAACCATTCCAGTTTGGCAGAAGAAAGACAGGAAAAGTATGAGCAAGCTGCATAGCAGCTTTGCAGCATGAATTCCCCTGCGGCCCTTAGAGTTAAGGGATAAGGTGCTACAAAAGAAGAATGGCAAAGCAACTGTGTGCAACATGCAGTAAGTGACAGTCTCTCACAAAGAAGGGCTTTCCCTATTCTTACATTCTCCCGAGCAGTTTAAAGACAGCCTTTTGTATACGTATCTGCCCACTGAATATAAAACTCCCAGTATTGTTCTGGTTGTTTTTTCAAAACTGCTCCTTTTCTGTCATGTTCACTTTCCCTGTGACAACACAGTAAATGTCTGGAGCATCTGAGCATCTCTCTCTGCTATTATGTATATAATGTACCAGTGAACTGGCAATGAAATAGCTCTTGGACTTCCTTTAAAGCTAAAATTATGTAAGCTGACCAAGTCCTCTGGCTCTGACAGGCACAGTCAAAGCAGAAACACTGGGAAGTGCCAATGAAGTTATGACGGTCCACCACCCTGAGGGCAAAGAGCTTCTCCAGTGCCTGCAGGGCTGTGGATGACTCCCATGATGGGGTGGGATGTGGTGGCCATGCTCTTGTAGTGCCACGAGGTCACTGCTATAACTGTCAAGGAGTCCACCGTCCCCTCTTCTCTTGTGCCAAGGTCTCTGCAGGCCAGCATGGTAAAAAAGAGAAGTCACATTGCTAACCCTGGCTGCCCTCACACAACTGCAGCTCTACACGGAGATCACTCCTCCTTCGGCTGTTTGGGTTTCTTTCCTCCATCACTCTGTAGGCCAAATCCTCCAAGGCTGTAGATCACCTGGAACCTCCCAGGTTTGCATCACTTCAGCCTCTCGCTCTGTAGGCATGTGTTCTCTTTTCAGAGCTTAAACTCATCGGACCAGAGTCCAATGTGTGTCCCTACAGCCCCTGGCAATAACGCGGGTGTCATTAGAAACATATAATGTGCTCCTACTGATCTGTCAGTTACGACACAATATAATGACATGACAGAGCCACGTCTGGGTGTTCAGAAACATTTTATAGAATGAGAGATAAATTATCTGTGACTGTAAAGACAAAAGTTCCTCTTTCCCCATCACATTTCTGTTCTGGAATGCTGAATTCCTGTGTAGGGGGATGTGAAAGTAAATCACTTGTCTTTTTGGAAATCCAAGAGCATGTCTGCTCTTCCCCATTGCTTCACTCTACTTGTAGTAGGTGGAGCCATCCAATTAATTTAATACAGCTGAAAACAAAAGAGGTGGTGGAAGGGAGATAACATCAGAAATGACAAGCCCAAGATTATGCTAAGTAAGTGGGTAGTTGTGTTTGGATTTGGTTGGTAAATAAATCAATCATTGTTTCTTTCCAAGAGGAGGACTAGATACTATATAAAAGTTCTCACACACCAGGTTTCCTCACTCCAATTGACTTCTTTCCACTGGTTCGTGCTGTGGGACACGGTAAGATCTTTCACGCTACTGATGAAAACTAACTTGGCTGCTTAGACTTGGAATGCTAAACTGGAAAAGGTGGGACTAAATATGGCTGCTGGGTCTCATTGTCCAAAAATTCCTCCTTATTACAGTATTTTTTTTTCTAATTATTCAGTATGTGAGATTACTTAATCACGCAGAAAAGGAGGAGAGCCGGGAGATAGAAAACATGATTTCTGGAGCTGCTTTGATTTCTCTGGGCCCAACGCTGCTGTATACAGGCAGCTCCTAATTCTATTGAAATACAAAGCTTAAGAAAAAGGTCAAGAAAGAGGTTTTGCAACTATTTAGCAAAGGATGGGAAACAAATGAACTGAAATACAAAATGAGAGACTGTTTTCATTTTCCAGCCTTTTGTCTAAGTTGGAAAGGGTTCTCTTGGCCACCTTGTTTCTCAGAGGAACCGTTCTCTCCTGTGGTGTATGTGGCTACCTCAGCCCTCTGGTTGTAGATCCTGTCACTTGCCTGCTGGAGGCACATAAACGACCGCTGCCAGCAGATGAGGGCTTGGGCTGCACTGGGTGTTAAGTGCTAAAGAAATGTTCAAACTTTGCAGCACCCCTGTAGGTTTCTGGGCACCCATCAGGCCCCCGCAAGTGGTGACCTAGAGCACCCCACTGACGCTTTGTGCAGCTGCTCTTCCATTTCACATTGCTGATACCTTTTCCAGTGGCTGTTCCTCTTTCTTCCAATTTTGAAGAAGAAATGAAACAGTCACTGTGCTTTTTTGAAATCAAGAGTGAAGAATTTTGAAGTGCAATGAAGTTATTTTTGTGCAAATTATGAGCCTTGTTCTTTATTTCTTGTATGGCAGGTAATGTTAATACCTAGCCCCAGGCATTGCAGACCTTTCAAAGTTCCCAAATGACATTTGGGCAAGGGTAATTCTGGTGTACACGGCCTCGTGTACCTCTTACAGTGGCATGTCACTGTGACAACCTTCTGCAAGAAGGAATTATTGAGGAATGATTACTGCTGCACCTATCCTAGAGAAAGATAACTGTTACATATGGGTAGAGGAGGCCCTGTAGAAGACTTGATCAAGGGATATGGAATGAGACGAAAACTTCCCAAGTCCTTCCTGGTAATAATTTGAATTTATAAATTCCTGAGGCTGACAATATCCTTTTGCTTTAACTACCAGAGGTGGATGGGGGCCAGGGGGCAAAAAGGCAACAGAAGACATTTTCCTATATCAGCCTGCCTTTGGAAGAGTATGGGGAGGCAACGTAATGCAAGATTTTCTCCCCCTGGGTTTGCTAAAGTCTGTTTTCTCTTTCTCTTGGAGGACTTCCCGAGGCCTGGGACGATGGGTTCCCGTCAGCAGAAGGGCGATGGCCATGGGATCTCTGAACAGTCTGGTGGATGCCATGGGAGCGGTGGAGGAGGAGGTTCATGCCACGGGAGCAGTGGAGGAGGAGGTTCATGCCATGGGAGCGGTGGAGGAGGATCTATAGGATACCAGACCCAAGGATCATCCTGCCATGGAGGAGGCGGCAGCAGTGGCGGCGGTGGTGCTATTTACCAGACCCACATATCATCTTCCTCCTTTGGAAAAGGAGGAGGTTCAGGCCAACAGAGCCAAGGATCCATCAGTGGCAGTGGAGGAGGTGGAGGAGGTGGTGGTGGGTCAGGCCACCATGGACACGGATCCATCTGCATTATTGGAGGTGGTAGTGGTGGAGGTGGAGGTGGTGGTGGTGGTGGAGGTGGTTCAGGCCACCAAAGTCAAGGTCCCATCTGTATTGGTGGTGGTGGAGGAGGAGGAGGTGGAGGTGGTTCAGGCCACCAGGGCCAAGGCCCCATCTGCATCGGAGGTGGTGGTGGTGGTGGAGGTGGAGGAGGTGGTTCCAGCCATCAGAGCCAAGGTCCCATCTGCATCGGAGGTGGTGGTGGTGGAGGTGGCGGAGGTGGTTCCAGCCATCAGAGCCAAGGCCCCATCTGCATTGGAGGTGGAAGCATAGGAGGAGGAGGAGGAGGTGGTTCAGGCCACCAGGGCCAAGGTCCCATCTACATCGGAGGTGGTGGTGGTGGAGGTGGAGGAGGCGGTTCCAGCCACCAGAGCCAAGGTCCCATCTGCATTGGAGGTGGAAGCATAGGAGGAGGAGGAGGAGGAGGAGGTGGTGGAGGTGGTTCAGGCCATCAGGGCCAAGGTCCAATTTGCATTGGAGGTGGCAGCATAGGAGGAGGAGGAGGTGGTGGTGGAGGAGGTGGCTCAGGTCACCAGAGTCAAGGTCCCATCTGCATCGGAGGTGGTGGTGGTGGAGGAGGTGGCGGAGGTGGTTCAAGTCATCAAGGCCAAGGTCCCATCTGCATTGGTGGTGGAAGTGGTGGTGGAGGAGGTGGTTCAAGCCACCAGGGCCAAGGCCCTATCTGCATTGGAGGTGGCAGCATAGGAGGAGGAGGAGGAGGTGGAGGAGGTGGTTCAGGTCACCAGAGCCAAGGTCCCATCTGCATTGGTGGTGGTGGTGGTGGTGGAGGAGGTGGCGGAGGTGGTTCAAGTCATCAGGGCCAAGGTCCCATCTGTATTGGTGGTGGAAGTGGTGGTGGAGGAGGTGATTCTGGCCACCAGAGCCAAGGTCCCATCTGCATTGGTGGTGGTGGTGGCGGAGGCGGTTCCGGCCACCAGAGCCAAGGTCCCATCTGCATTGGTGGTGGTGGTGGCGGAGGTGGTTCCGGTCACCAGAGCCAAGGTCCCATCTGCATTGGAGGTGGCAGCATGGGAGGAGGAGGAGGAGGAGGAGGAGGCGGAGGCGGTGGTTCTGGCCATCAGGGCCAAGGCCCCATCTGCATTGGAGGTGGCAGCATAGGAGGAGGAGGAGGTGGTGGTGGAGGAGGTGGCTCAGGTCACCAGAGCCAAGGTCCCATCTGCATCGGAGGTGGTGGAGGTGGTTCCAGCCACCAGGGCCAAGGTCCCATCTGCATTGGTGGTGGTGGTGGTGGTGGTGGTGGTGGTGGTGGTGGTGGTGGTGGTGGAGGTGGAGGTGGTTCCGGCCACCAGGGCCAAGGCCCCATCTGCATTGGAGGTGGCAGCATGGGAGGAGGAGGAGGTGGAGGAGGTGGTTCCAGCCACCATGGTCAAGGATCCATCTGCATCATTGGTGGAGGTGGCTCAGGTCACCAGAGCCATGGATCATCCTCTTCTGGAGGAGGTGGCAGTGGAGGTGGTTCATCCAGTTCTGGAGGTCTGTCCATTCAACAGCAGACCCAGCCAATCTCCTGGCCACCGCAGACTAAACACAAGTAGCGCCTGCAGAAGGGACTCTCGGATCAAGAAAGCCCAAGATGCAAACATGCATCACATTTCTTTCTCTATTAAATTTAAGAATATTTACAGTATTTTTTTCTCCTCTTCCTTGGATTTTTTCTGTTCAGCTCTCCAGCTGACCAGTGCCTCTGGTGTTATGTACCAATAACCTTCAAATGGCATTGTTTCATATGTCTGCTTTCTGACTCAATTTTCTAGTGCTTGCACAAGACAATAAAACTTGCAGTTCTAGAGCGCTTCAGTGTCTGAGTGGTTGGATTTTGCTCTATACCACAACATTTGCACTATTTCCAATATTATGAGTTTATTCTGAGCTGATGTTGTAACAAAGCCCCAGAACAAAAATGCATTAGAAACCCACCAGTAGAAGAGATGGCGTGTTGCTGTTGTTACTCATCGTCCTGACTTTTGTCCACCAGATAAGGTACCACAAAGTTAAACACTGCAGTCTTTCTACCACACATTGCCCAAGGACGTTTTAAATGGGTTAGGAGAGGAAAGACATAAAAACTCTTACGCTCTAATGCGACAGATTACAAGGTACTCTCAGAGGTGTGAAGCTGAGGTCCTTGCATGTGCATGGTGCCCGAGCTCTTAATGGAAGGGAAATGAGGGATATCTCCAACTCTTGCTCCAGCTCTGACCTCCAGCAGTAGGAACAGCACTTCAGAAAGCGGCTTCCCAGGGCTGGGATGCTGAGTGTGGGGCAACCAGGGATCTCCTCATTCCACAGGAATAAAACACTGCTCCAGGTATGAGTCTTCAGAGGGAGTTTCCCCATGGGAAGTGATTTCTTTGATGTGGTGTATTCTGGCAATTAGCAGGGAAAGGAAAATTAACCTCTGCCTGAACTATGTGAGGCAGATGATAGATGCTTGGAAGTGTCCCAGCAGAGAGAGGAATGACCCACACCTACACAGGTAAAAGAGCTTCATGTTTACATGTCTCTCTGCCCTCTGTCCTTCCCCTGAGGGACTCCAGGGATGCAAGCATTCTCAAAATACTTCTGGACACGTTCCTTCAGCCCGTGCTGCCACTGGAACAGCTGAGTTCCCTGGCATTTTGTTATGGAAAACTATAGGGTACCAGAACACCAGTGTCTGGGAACTGCACAGACACTGCTGCTGCCTGCACGGTGCTGACAGAAAGGTTGGGGTCCTGCTTCGAGGAGGTGGGAATGCTGTTGTTGAAATACCCTCGCACCCAGAAATGTCCCAGCACCAAGGAAGTGGGGAGCCAAGTTTCAGAGGCTCTCGAGGTGACAGCAGGAACGCAGGGCATCCTCAGCTCTTGTTGCTTCTCCAGAAACACCAGAAAGAGAGAGAGACAAGAAGATCCCGACTCTCCTTAAATATGAAGCATGATGCTAATGGGATGGAATGCTCTTACTGATCAGTCTGGATGACAGTCAAGGTCTGTCCCATCCATGGCCCCTACCTTGATGCCTCACACCTGTGGGCAGAGAGCTCAGAACATCCTTGGCTCTCAGATCAAAGTAATTAAAAACATTAATTCTGTGCTGAGGTGTTCTCTCTTATTCTCAGATTAAGTCCAAATAATGACCATGCTAGCTATGAAAAAGAAAGGTCTCTAACTGCATGAAGAAAATTAACTCCTTTTCAGCCAAACCAGCACACGCACTCAAATAAAAATCATGATGGACACTACACTGGCATAGTGGGAAAGTCCAGGCGTATGACATTCCTTTGCTTGTCCCAGCAACATCAGTCCTACCTAGCGCAGCCCTCTGTTACAGAATCACAGAATGGTTGGGGTTGGAAGGGATCTCTGGAGACCATCTGTCCAACCCACCCGCTAAAGCAGGTTCAGCTGGAGCTGATTGCACAGGAACGCATCCAGGCGGGTTTGAACGTCTCCAGAGAAGGAGACTCCACAACCTCTCTGGGCAGCCAGTTCCCCTGGACATCTCCATCGTCTGTGACACAAAGGGAAGATGGTTCTCCCTTCCGCTGTCAGCCACCAGCCCAGCAGCATCCCCCAGCTCAAGTGCCACAATCCTGTCTTGAAACTCAACTGCAGGAGGGAGCTCACAACCGATACCTGCGGCCAAACTGCGTATAGCCTAGGAAGTGATGCACTAGAGAGGCATTGATCCGATTCAATGAGTCAGGACAAGTGGGATGAAGGAGCACAACTTGTTTAGTAAATAAACCTATCACCATTCCTTTGGATGCCTCACTTCCCAGTTTGGGGACACTGGGAACAGTATAAAAGTTGCTGGATCTCACAGTGCTTCATTCGCTCAGCTTTCCTCTATCATACTCATCGTCAGAACCAAGAAGGGTAAGTCCATTTCTGCCAAAGGGAGTGGTTCTTCTCTTAACTTTTGTGCTTGCAAATCGTAAATGCTTATATAAAGTACGGCTGGTGGGTGGTGGCTTGAAGGTGAGGAAGGTTGCTTTGACAAATTTACATCTCCTGTGGATGTCAGCAGAAGCAGGATCATCTGGTGATACTGGGAGTCCCGTTTGGTAGGTATAGAGATGGAGACGGAACAGCTATGGGATAAAAGACTTTAAATGATTAGTTAATTAACTTTAGCAATCTTCCGTTAGCAAAAAGCTCTGTGTGTGGTGGGGATCCATGGATCACAAAGTGCTTAGAAGAAAGTTCATTGAGTCTGAAGACTATCTGCTGATGACATTGGGCTGTACACGGGTCTTGGCTGGGGAAAATTTGTGTGATGGCAGTGACTGCACCTGAGTAAAACGCACACTGTTTCTCGTAGGGTCACTGCCAAAGATGTGCTCCAGACAGACCTCCGGAGGCTGCCATGAATCATCCTCCCAGTCCCACGGGTGCCACAGCGGAGGCTCCTCCTGCTGCGGGGGCAGCTCCTCCAGCTACCAGGCCCAGGGCTCCTCCTGCTGTGGGGGCTCCGGCTCGGGCAGCTACGGCGGGAGCAGCTGGGGCTCTGGCAAGATCATTGTCAGCTCTGGCGGTGGAGGAGGTGGATCCTGCTGCAGTGGGGGCTCCTCAAGCTACGGCATGGGAGGGGGATCCAGTGGTGGGTCTTCAGGATCGAAGAGCATAATTGGAGGTGGAAGCAGTGGAGGATCATCCGGATACTGCAGTGGGGGCTCCTCAGGCTATGGCATGGGAGGAGGATCCAGTGGTGGGTCTTCTGGTGGCAAGATCATAATTGTAGGTGGAAGCAGTGGAGGTTCCTCTGGATGCTGCAGTGGGGGCTCCTCAGGCTACGGCATGGGAGGAGGATCCAGTGGTGGGTCTTCAGGATCAAAGAGCATAATTGGAGGTGGAAGCAGTGGAGGATCATCCGGATACTGCAGTGGGGGCTCCTCAGGCTACGGCATGGGAGGAGGATCCAGTGGTGGGTCTTCTGGTGGCAAGATCATAGTTGTAGGTGGAAGCAGTGGAGGTTCCTCTGGATGCTGCAGTGGGGGCTCCTCAGGCTACGGCATGGGAGGAGGATCCAGTGGTGGGTCTTCAGGATCAAAGAGCATAATTGGAGGTGGAAGCAGTGGAGGATCATCCGGATACTGCAGTGGGGGCTCCTCAGGCTACGGCATGGGAGGAGGATCCAGTGGTGGGTCTTCTGGTGGCAAGATCATAGTTGTAGGTGGAAGCAGTGGAGGTTCCTCTGGATGCTGCAGTGGGGGCTCCTCAGGCTACGGCATGGGAGGAGGATCCAGTGGTGGGTCTTCAGGATCAAAGAGCATAATTGGAGGTGGAAGCAGTGGAGGATCATCCGGATACTGCAGTGGGGGCTCCTCAGGCTACGGCATGGGAGGAGGATCCAGTGGTGGGTCTTCTGGTGGCAAGATCATAGTTGTAGGTGGAAGCAGTGGAGGTTCCTCTGGATGCTGCAGTGGGGGCTCCTCAGGCTATGGCATGGGAGGAGGATCCAGTGGTGGGTCTTCAGGATCAAAGAGCATAATTGGAGGTGGAAGTAGTGGGGGTTCCTCTGGATGCTGCAGTGGGGGCTCCTCAGGCTACGGCATGGGAGGAGGATCCAGTGGTGGGTCTTCTGGTGGCAAGATCATAATTGGAGGTGGAAGCAGTGGGGGTTCCTCTGGATGCTGCAGTGGGGGCTCCTCAGGCTACGGCATGGGAGGAGGATCCAGTGGTGGGTCTTCTGGTGGCAAGATCGTAATCGTAGGTGGAAGCAGTGGAGGTTCCTCTGGATGCTGCAGTGGAGGATCCAGTGGTGGTGGTTCCTCAGGCCACTCAATCATCATCAGCTCCGGAGGGGGTAGTGGAGGTTCTGGCCATTCCACACAGCAGAAATGCCCCATTGTCATTCCCCACATCGAGTCACATCAGACCAAGCAGTCCTGCCACTGGCCCTCCAGCCACCACAAGTAATAGCCACAGGTGGCCCTGGCACTCAGCAAGAACAACCCTGCCTCTGCCATGTCACCTCTTCCCTCCAGACCCGGGTCCGTCAGCCTGTTTCCTCCCAGCATGTCCTTTTCTCTTCCCTTGTTGCTGCAAACCGGTGCTGAGAACTCCAGGATGAAGAGCCTCGTGCCCTGCTGCTGCTGTTGGGACTCCTTTGATGAGGCTCTGCTACATTTTCAAGGAGCATTGTTGATATCTAATAAATGTAATAATCAAAAAGCTGCCTTGTTTGGGATTTTGTTTTTTCTTGTATTCTCAAACACCATCTTACTGTCTTGGAAGCTAGAAACCTATCTGACGAGACATGTCACTCCTCTGTGTACAAAGATGATGGTTTCAATAGTACATTGCTGCACACACAACTCTAAAGCCACCCAGTTCATAGCCCCAGAGAGTTTGCACCTCCATTCTCCCCCTGGGCTCTGTGATAGAGTAACAGCACAGCCTAAAACATCGAGCACCCACATCACAGAAAGTTCCTGTGCCACCTGCACATGGTAGAGCCATCCCAGCTCATGTCTCCGAGTCCTCTGAGGTAGCAGCACCCAATGGCAATGTCTGTGGAGCAGCGTGGTGCCACTGGGAGACACAGCCAAGCCCATCACGCCCGGTCCTTAAGAGCAGGGATCGCTCCATCCGTAGCAACTACTGCTGCCAATGGTGGCCAAAAGCACTAAGTCAATGTCCACTTCCGTCCCAGCTTTGCAGACCTCAAAGCTTACCCAGAGAGTAATCTTTGCGCGCTCGGGCAGTCAAATCAACCTTGGGCCAGGCAGAAGGAAGTAAAACCAGCAGCAAGTCCCTCACCCAGCTCAATACACTCCAAATCATGCCTCCAGGTCTTAAAATCTCCTTGCCCAAGCTTCTGAAATCTGCTTTGGAATGCCGAGGGCAGCACCACCACCCCCGTGCGCTGCTTTCTTCTCAGCGGATGTGGCCTTTTGCCAAAGCTGGCACTCGCTGTCCTCATGGCAGAATTGCTCCCAGCTGAACAGACCCAGTCCAGCCCGCAGGAGCCGCGCCGTGGGGCTGAGCTGGAGCCGCAGGCTGCAGCGCGGACATCGCGCGGGGCAGCACGACAGCATGGCCACAACACGGCCATGCAGCCCTCCAGATCAGCCTCCCTGGAGTCCCTGGTGCTTGGTGCTCTTTCCAAGCTAGAGGAAAGACACATCAGATGAAAATGCAGGAAGGCATTCGGAGGCATGTTCAGTCATTAGAGGAGTAATCCGACCACAGTGGGTTTAAGTGTTAGAACATACACACTTCCGCAATGCTCTCCAGGGCCCCTGAGCTTTCTCCGAGCATCTCCAGCACCCTTGCAAAATGCCCAAGACAGGTACTTCACTTTTGATGAGCTTCAGGTTCTGATATAAATGTCTTGCTCAGAATATCTCTCACTGCGGCCACTGGCGAGATGCTGAAGGCATCAGTGTGATATGTGGCCACTAGATGTTTTCTGAACCTTCATCATCCTGTCTCCAAGGTGCCCGTGATTCACACCCATCTTTGCAGTGATGCCCCAAACCATGAGAGCTACCACGTCACCGAACCGCAGCCTCCCTCTGCTCCCTGCGCCTTCCCCGAGCGGGACCCTGCCACCGCCACCGCCGCCCCACGCTCATTAATCCTCTTGCTCGGTGTTTCCCTACACCCGTGCTCACACCCGCCTCCCCGGTCTCCGCCAGCATCGCCACCTCGCTGGAGGATGAAGCAGCACTCCATAGGTCAGGACAGGAGCACAGGAATAGGATCATTAAGCAGAAGCGCCAATTACTGCTGCATGCAATGCAACAAGCAGCAGGAAGAAAAGATATTGATCAGATGCCATGAGTCAAACACTGAAATCAGAGGTTTGGGAGGTAAATAAATCCTTGCCATTCCTCTGAGTGTCTCACTTCCCATATATGCTAAACGCCATATAAAAGTTCCTGCCTGATAAGGCTCCTCAATCAGTCGACTTTTATCTTCTAAATGTGTTTCCAATGGATGAGGAAGGTAAGTCTGCTTTTTCTGAGACTTTATTGACTCGTATTCATGGGATACTGCTTCATCTCAGGTCTCGATGCTTGCAGCGGCAGCCGCGCTGCCTGAGCATCCACAGCGCAGTTCTCGGGGTCCGTATGACTTCTTGCTGTGGTGCGGATCAGATCACTAGGAGGAAAGGTGGAGTCAGGTCACTGGACTCAAAGCCGTGGGGTTGAGACACTAAAACCCCAGAGGAGCCTGTAGGGACCAGCACGCAGTGACTGCGCAGTCGTTGCAGTTTTAAATATGTTTGCAACGTGCTGGACACTTTTTTAATACTATTTAACAACAAGCCTGTACTGCACTTCACAGTGGTTATGTGCCTCTACGGCTATGCCGATATCCTTATGTAAAAGACCTTGGGGATGAAATACAGTGACAGCAATCATACAGCTGGCAATGTCGGCTCGCACGGAAACTTTGATCCACCACAATTGCAGCAGTTTGAACACAGAAAGCAGTTTGAACACAGAAGCAAGGATAATCCTTGCTGTTCTTACAGCTCTGCAGTTACAGTCCTGAAGAGCAGGGAGAACCACGGCAGTTTGTGGATGCTAAAAGAATATACTTCAGATTGGAATTCTCTGGAAATATGTCCTGGACATAAGAAACAGAAAAGCTATCCCAGTAAGAATTAAAATGCTCTTGCATTTGAAGAACAGCTCTGCAATGCCCTGTTTCAAACCTGGTATTGTTCCAGGCCCTTTCTGACCACACTGCCTGAAGCCCCCACCTGCCATGGTGCAAAAACGAAGGAAAGTTGTACAGGTTTGGTTTGTTCCTTTCTTTCCTCTTTCAGATTTATCAGTATCTCCGAGGCAGATGTGCCCACCGGAACAGGGGCTACAGCAATGAGATCTCCTCGCACCACAGCGGCAGCAGGGGCTTGTCAAACGTCCATGGACATGGCTCCTTCTTTTGTGGTGGGGAAGGCTCAGTCATCTACAGCCGGAGACCTTCATTTGGGCAGCCCATCCCAACGTCGTCCACCTACAGCATTGCCGGGGGCTACACATGTGGTGGGGATGGATCTATTATAATAGACAACAGCAACAGTGGGGGAACGTCTGGCTGGGGCACTGTGGGGGGGACGGTCCCAGTCTATGGCAGCGGTGGCGGATCCACCTGCCACACTGGGACACTGGGCAGCACCGAAGGAGGCGGCTCCGCATACGGGTATGATGCGTCACCAAGAGAAAATGCCTTAACAGGTGGGGTGAGTGGTGGGTCAGGGTATTGTAGCGCAGGATCAGGCTATGGCATCAGGGGACACCCAGGCCCAGAGCTCAGCTATGGAGATGGTGGTTCCTTCCAGGACATGCAGCAGAAATGCCCCGTTGTCGTTCCCAACATCAAGGCCCAGCAGAGCAAGCAGCCCAGCCAGTGGCCACACAGCCAGAAGAAGTGACCGTCCCAGCAGCCACCCCTGCTCAGCAAAAGTGCCCTGGATGTGCCATGATGGCTGGGGAGGTTTGCCGTCCTCGTGGCGCGCCGTGCTGGCGGTGCTGCTGCGAGCACCGCTCGGGAAGCGCTTTGGTGACAGGAGAAGAGCCCTTCCTTCAACTCCTTTTGCTGATGGGTTGGAAAATAAAGATTCATAGTCTGTGGGAAACTCCAGTATCTGAATGATTTCTTTGATTTCTGGCTACTTCACTCAAAATACGGATAGATACCAAGGAGCCTACTTGACAACACAAGATTTATCTTCCAACATTTTTTATATGTATTTTACAACCATACTCAAATGTAATATCTGTTCTAATAGAACTAAAATACATCATGTTCAAGAGCAAGGGAAGGTGATTAATTCTGCTCTTGTGGAAGTCAGAGGTTCCCTCGCGCTGTTCCCACCCGATGGAAACGCTCCGCCGCGCTGAGACCCCGCGCGGGGGTCCCAGGCCGGGCCCCGCAGGCTGATTTAGGGAGAGACACAAAACACCCGGTGATTTCCAGCTGATTATTATTTACATCGTGACCTTGGGAGCACCAGGTTGTTTACTTGGGAACAATTACACACCAGGCTCCCATCCCAGAGAGATTGCAGATTATGTTGTAAGCTGGATCACGTAAACCTTATGCTTGCACAGCGGCATGAAGCAACTCGAACAAGCTCGTCTGCTTCTTCACCTTAACCTGCTTCATGACATTGTTTGGTAGGATCAGACTCCAGATTAGGCAGAGGAAGAAGACGATTCCTCTGTGCTGCGCTGACGGGACAGCACCAGCGAGGCCTGAGCATCCAGTGCCAGTTGTAACTTGGCGTTTGCAAACAATCAGTGCTATGAGACTGCACTCTGGAGGTATTTTGACTCCTCCAAATATTGATAATGGAGGAAAAAGCACCCACAGATGTGTGCCCGTTCAAAAGGGAGCAAAGGACCACAAGACTCCTTTGTAAAATATTTTTTACCGTTGCTGCCTTCATCCACCTGTGAGGATTTTGACCTTTTTACCTCAACAACAATCTGTAAAACTTTGTCCTTCAGTTCATAAACCACCACAGCTTACAAAAACCAAAACCGTCTGAGCTCCAGATCCACGTTCAGTGCCACAACGAGTACCTTGCATGGAGTAAAATGCTGTGAGACTGGAGAGCTGTGGTACAGAGAACATTACACAAGATTTTTGTCACCAAACATATTAAATTCCATTCTAAAATTAGACGGCATTATCATACTCCGCTATTGATTTCTGTTGTTGTCCCTACTTCATCTGATAACACCAAAGGCAACACAACTCATAAAGCTCACACAGCTTCCAAGAGACTTCCAGAAAACTGATCGAGCCTGGAGTATTCAAAAATGTCTTGTCTATTCAACCACCTGACCAAAAATCATTCAAAAATTTTGGTTCCCTACACGCACACACAAAAAAAAACACCTTAAAACATTTTAAAAGCACATCTCTCATTCACTGGCCCACCTGCCTGGTTCTTTGAGGCTCATATCTAAAAACCCTCCTCAAGCATCAACGATCACCAAGCTGGGTTAATGATACAACGATAGAACCACCGGAGATGCCCTTGTCTCCAGAGCGTGGACATGAGGAGCCGGGGCCGCATCCCACGGCCTCTCTCTGCGCGGCAGGGCGGACGCAGCTCGTCCCCAGCACGACGCCGGGAGCGGGCAGAGACCGCGGTTTAGAGGCGGGACACACTCGCGCATTTGCACATGCGTATTTCCTTCCTGCTCATTGCACAACAGGGAAGGAACGATTCGTCCTTCGTGGCTGATGAACTGCGATAACACAGGACGTGTATCCACAAGCATGTCGGTGCTTGCAAAAGCCATGGCCCCCCCGGTCCAGCTGTTTGTAAACAGGCAGAATGAACCGTAAACACGAATCTGGCTCCTTGATGAAAGTCGCCAGCTGGCGCCTCTGGATAGAAACTAAAAGAATTGTTTTAGAAATAGCAAGCAGGAGCCACCCTTCTTTGCTTTAGAGTTCAGCCGATCTCTGCCCAACAAAACCTCGTGGCTCCTATGTTGGCAGAAGGAGTTAAGATGCAAAATTAATAAAAACACAGAGTGAACCTTGTTGCATGGTCAAGTTGCTAATGGGAGGGAAGAGGAGAAACCGGGGCTGTTGCGAAGCGACGGTTGCACAGCGGATTGCGCCAGGGACAGACGAGCGCCGCGGGCTCGCAGCGCCCGCTGCTCGCGCGGTGCACCCATCCCACCCCGGAAACGCTGCGCGGTGAACTCAGACACGCGGTCTCTGAGCTATCGCTTTACTCACAGCTTACTCACGAACGCAAGGTTTGCCCAAGTGCCCTCCCTAGGCACATTTCCCATGGCAGAAAGCGGCTCCTTCCTCTGAAGGTTATTGAAAAAGAATCAAAATAGTAGAAAAACACAAATTTTAGAAGATCAGCTCTGTTCAGGGCTTTTCAGTATCAGCCAGGAAAAATGTCAGCAATGGAAACTAGTCGTACTATGTCAGTATCAGTACCTGGCTTTGAGACACTTCCCAGCTGTAGCTCTTGGGCTCTGCCACAGGTTCCGTTACCCTGGTTTCATTGCTCTGGAAAGTGACACAGTCAGAGAGAAAGGATCAAGAGGGGACCCCGGGCTGCTAAGCTGCTGGCACCTGCAGATGTCTTATGCAGCGAAGGGTAACGGTAAAGATGCTTTCAGAGGACGTGTGATGAGGACTTCCTAAAAACTTGCCACCTTTCACGGTGAGGGTCTGACGGGGTAGCGCTTGTCCACGGCACGGGACTCCGGTCCTGCCAAGAGCGGTCGGAGGCAGCCGTGACTGCAAAGTCACGACCCCTCCTCCCCACCGGACCTTGGGCAAGAGGTTTCAGGAGGAGAGAAACCCAAAAAGCGCCACCTTTGCCATCTATTTTGCAATATAAAACTCATTCTGGCATGACAGTGAGACAGCCAAACCACCCACACGGTTTTCACTCTTTGTGCATTACAACCTGTGTGGACCAGGGTGGCAATTAAAGCTGTGTAACACAAGGAAGACAATCTACTGTATGACAAGTCAATCAAAGAAACGGGGTTGAATAAGCTTTTGAAGGTGGTGGGTAATTAGAGGTGTGGTTGTTTGGTAAATATGTTGGTCATTTTTCCTCAGGGGTTTATTGCATTTTCAGGAAGAGAGCTAGGGACCATATAAAAGTTCTCAGATGGGAGAGCATCTCATCCACTCAGCTCCGCTCCCTCTTCCGAGCCTTTACAGCCAAGGTAAGTTCTGACTACACTGCTAACATTTCAATGCTGTGACAGTCTGGGGAGCTGAGCTGAGCTTACAGAGATGGGTCTGTCTGCAGGCGCTGGGACTGTCGAGAGCCGAGTTCTGCCTCGGCGCCTGGGGCAGTTTTGCGCTGTCAAAATTGGTCTCAAAATTGGCTATGCTAAGAAAAATCTATTGTTCTTATCACACGTAAATGTATTTGGATTACTTCAGTGTTCAGGATTCCTCGTTTCCAAAGGTTAAACAGGGAAATAAAAAGTAAAGAATGGGATGTGGGAATGAATAAGAGATGGCAGGCTGATCTTTCATGAGAAAATTTGGGTTTAAGGTGGGGATTTTAATTGCACTTGCAAGCCAGACTCCTTTCCCTTGGAAAATATCAGGACCTGGAAGTATTAAGGTGCCCTTGAAGAAATTTGGGAAAGAACTGAGAAGGAACTGAGAAGGCAGCGTTAAGCTACGAGAGGAAGGAGTAGCAGGAGCCGCTCTCAGCTCAGGTGGCCGCATCCTGGGCGCCTTCTGCCTCCCTGAAGTTTCAGCTCCAGAGGCTCGTCTCCTCAGAAGGGGGTTGGATACGCTTAGGAAATGCCTCAGGAAATTGGGCAATTGCCAGTCAAGAGTCCACAGGGCACAGAGGGAGGAAAGGAGGAGGAGGACACAAGGAGGGGGGAAGCACAGCACAGACAGCCCAGCAGAAATGGAAATGGGGGCTGCCAGGGGGCTTGTGAGGTTGTGCAGGTGGTGGATGCTGATCTGGAACAATGGGATGAAACCCCAAGCCAAGGAAACAGGACAGGTGAACAGGCAAATCCTGCCAACCCCCAGTAGGCTTATAAACATGTCGAGGAATTTTGAACCCGAAGTACAGTGGGGAAAGCAGGCTGCACTTCACGTGTCTAACGACAAAGGTCTCTCCTTCCAGGGATCCCCACAGCAAACGAACAATGTGCTCCCGTGGAGACAGAGGCTGTCACAGCACCGAGAGCTCCTCCTGCCACCGCGGCGGCTCCTCCTGCCATGGCTCTGAGGAGCTCACCTGCCACGAGGTGACCGCGGTGCAGGACGTGACGCCAGTGGTGGTCCTGCCCCCCCAGGGCCCCGTGGTCACCGTGCCGGGGCAGGTGCCGGTGCCTCCCGCTCCCTGCCAGCAGCAGCAGCAGCAGATCAAGCAGCCGGCGCAGTGGCCCCCGCAGCAGCAGAAGTGAAGGGACAAGGACCAGTCGACGGTCAGCGCACAACGCGGGGCTGCGCCTCCCCCTCCGCAAGACGCAGCCCTGAGCTTGGGCAGACCCTGCCCCTTCCCTCCAGCACAAATTACCTCTCCTCGCTCCTGATAACGCAAAGCGGCATTAGCATGGCAGAAATGTGATTTGCCTCGCGCACAAGATGATTTGAATCCGTTGATTTCCTGCTTCTGTCTCCAGCAGCAAAGATGTGATATTAAAATATAAAGCTCACAAAACTTGGTGTCCTGGTGTTTTTCCACCATTATCCTCCTCCATATCTTTAGCATCGTTCCCAAGCCCACCTTTACTAACAAGAGCTGCTTTTCCCAGCTTGAAAACAGCTTCCTCCCTTCCCATTGCATTTCAAATCTCAGCTCTTCAGTCCCTACATCTCAGGCATCTGCCAGATAAAGCCAGGTTCTGGATTTGGAAAAGCTGTCCGGGGCTGAAGGTGTCACCAGCATCTCTCTTTAGTCCCAGCCCTCGGCTCTGAAACAACTGGCCCTGAGGCTCAGATCCTCAGGGGAACATTTCAAAGGAGATGAAAGCAGAGATTCAGCTTCTTAATATGTACATGGCTGCTGAGTACCAATGCAGAGGCTACCTAGGAAGTCCAAAAATCACTGATCACCAGAAACAAGAGGAAGGACTACATTATACTTAGCCTTCTTTCTGACCTGTTCTAAATAGAGAATATGGGATTAGATAGATACTTTGTGCAAGGTAAGCCTATCTTCTTTGAAGATCCCAGAAAAAGTCCATATTGCCCACACAAAGAACTGGCTGATGCAAAATAAAATTTGGTCTAAGTCAGGCTACGGGCTGTAGCGTTGACTCCCATTGCGAACGCTGGTCCTGTAAACACCGCTCACGTCTGGAAAACAGGAGACAGATTGCAAAAGAAAAAGATGTTCCCAGTTCCTACCCAGGTTCAAGCTAACGTCTCAGCAGGAAAGTCCGGAGCTTCCTCATAGATGCAGAAAAAAAGGAATATCAAATGGAAAGGTGGCTGTAAAACCAACAACTGCATTTCCCATTGCACTAGATTCATCCCCAGGTTCTCCCCCAGTGCCCGTAAGCACAGAGCCAGATTGCTGCAAGGATTTGTGCCTCTGTGGGGTGAGAGCAGTATTGTGTGTAATGCTCTAGACATTTAATTAACAAAGGGTTTGCACTGAATCTTTGAAATGAACTAGAAGCTTATTATTAGCACTTGTTTTATTATTACTGTTAATTAAAATAACAAGGAACATCATTCCCATATGTAAGGTATGTGATTGCAAGCACAAGGGATGAATGCCAGGGTCAGAGACGCACAGCTCTGACTTTGCATGAAGGTTTCACACGGTGCTACCAGTGGTCATCGTTCCCCCCAGACACCCACGTACCCCCCGCCAGTGCCAAACCCACCTTGTGCCAAAGGGGAGGCTGAAACCAAGCCAGACTGGAGGCTCCAGCCCGACTTGAGTCTGACTGAACGCATTAGAGGGAAGGAGAGATAAAATCTCCTATCTTAGTTCTTTCTAAGCAGTCCAAGTCCTCACCTACGCTCTAAGCTGAAGTGCTGCAGATTGTGTCATTCATTTAAGGAAAGACTTAGGAAGAGCCTGAGGAATGGAGACAGCAGATCTGTCCCCAGCTGGAGTGTTGTTATCTCAGCACACACCCTGGGAAGTGAAGCAGGAAAGCAGATTGCCCAAATTCAGCAGGAAATCGTCCCCCTTCCCCCGCCACAAAGGCCACAGCAGCAATGGCGCCTGTGCAAGGGCAACCTCCGCAGAGGACGCCTTCTGGACGGCACCTCAGGAGAGGTGGGACAAGATCGGGTGAGAAACAGACCAAAACAGCATGATAAAGTATTTACAGGTTCATTCTGTACATTGTGATACTGAATCACCAATGTGAATGGACCTGTTTGAGGGATCCCAGTGAGTCAGTGGAGCATCACCCAAAATCACTTGTGCCTGATGTCTAATCCACAATGCCAGCCTGGTGTTGACACATTCTTGCCTTTTACATGACCAGAAAATGTAATTGCTGGGTTAGATGGGCACGACCTGTACAGAGACGCAGAAAGGAAGACTGAAGTCCATACACGATTCATGGGAAAATCCAGACTTGGAAGCATCTACCTTCACCACGCTATGCTGCTTTGTTTGTTTTCCGTGAGCTACAGTCCTGTCTAACGTGTGTTTCCATAAGAGCTGCAGAGGTGCCATGGCAGCAACACTGGTGCTCTGTCACGGTTAGTCGTCCAAATATCGTCTTCAATATTACCATGGAATTCAAGGTCTTACTCTGGAGTAGGCACACGGCCCGTCTTCTCACAACCTCAACTGGTAAAAATGTCCAGAAAGAAAACTAAAGACATTTTTCTATTTAAAATGCTGGGAGAAAAATTAGGAGTACACAAAAGAAGGATGGAGGAAAAGAGGAGGGAAAAGAGCTACATCTGGAGTGTGAGCAGGACTTAGGGTGCAAGGTTGGCCTTTAATCATTCCTTCTGGGGGTTGATATCACTGCCATCGACAACACAGCACAGAACTAGACTGAAACAGCATTTGTATCAAGAATAAAAGAAATCCTTGGCAGGACGCACCAGGCAAGCAGGTTGACGTTTTCAATGCAGGATACCTTTGTGCCAGTGCTGAATCTCTTACTAGAATATCAGGTACCATTGGGCAATTCAGCTAGAGTATTCCTTCCCGAAACACAACCTGCATGAGTTAGCATTACTAATCATTTTCCTTTCACATGGAGGTGTGATCACGTTTAGCTCTTGGTCCATGTGACATCCCGGCACAGCTTGAGGAATCAGTTCTGAATTACAGACATCTCTTCCACTTGATACTTGTTGTCCATGACCAAATCCATTAGTTTCTTCGATACCGGTGTCACATTGCATGAAATACCTTCCAATCCTTTTCATAGGGAGGTGAGGAATTAGAGTGCTATTAATAACCTAAGGGACAATTACAATGCTAAAAGAACAGTGCATCAAAGGGAAAACGTCGGAAGCTGAATATAGCAGACAGAAATGGGCTGGGATGTATAATTAGGTTACACTGGCCAAAAGATGTCTCATGTCCCAGATAACCCTTTGGAAGAGTATAAAAGGTTTCTCATCCCAGTTGCCTTCATTCACTTCTCTGCTCCTACACACATTCATCCCTGTTGCTGAAGAGGTAAGTCAAGTCATTTTATTTCTCTTTATTTTCTTCATGAAACAAAGTGCTTTCCTACAAGCTTTGGTGGAGTTGGAGTATGATACTCAGTCCTTACCTCTGGACCTTGGTCACACACATGAACTGTTTCATTAAGGCAAATGATAAGCGGGATATAGTCTTGGCAGCCGGAGGCTCAAACCAAACCAAATAACAGAGAGACTGGAAAATACAGGGAGAGGACAGTTAGAGGACTTTCTGGAAAAGAGGCTTCGAAGTTTTTGAGCAGAAGGCACTGGAGGGTCTGGGGCTGCATAGGAGCGATGGATGTTGGGAGTCGTTTTCCTCCAAGAAGCCAACTGCATCTGTAAAAGGTCATGTTTTCAGTGGGTGATAGAAATCCTCTCCCAGTACCCAGGCAGCATTGAAATAAATTTCTTACCCTAAAGAACTAAAAAGTAGGAAGAAAATGGGGAATTCCAGAAAGAATTGTGGAATGCAGTTATGCTCGTGTACATTGGTGATGCTGTACTAGCGTGATGGTCTCTCTTCCCCACAGCTTTGCCGGTACTCCAGGAAGATGTGCTCCCGCGGGTCTTGCCACAGCCGTGAAACCTCCTGCCACGAATCCCAGCCTTCCTGCCTTGGATCCTGGCTGTCCTGCCATAGATCCCGGTCCTCCTGCCATGACTCGGGGTCCTCCTGCCACTACGCCATCCAGAGGCAGCCTGTGCAGAAGTACAGCTACATGCAGCCCTATTGCCCCCCGGTGCAGACCTATTACCCCCCGGCTCCCTACTGCCCCCAGTACACCAAGAACATCTGCAAGCTGCCGCCGACGTACCCCAAGTACTAACAGCAGGATCCAGCCCCGGGACCCGGACCCACCGGCTCGCTCCTCCCGTGGATGCTCTCGATGCCTAAAGCTTGAATCACTGGTTCTCTTTTCCCATTTTGGGTCTGTGTGAATCCTCAAATATCTCTTATGTGATTAGAATTTTCTTCAAAATATAAATCTGATCTGTTTTAATTTATTTAGCATGCAAGACCAAGCTTGTGTTCCTTTCCAAAAGGCTGAGAATGATTTCTGCTGATAGTGGCTTACGTATGATGTGTCAGCCTCTGAAACATGCAAATGAGACAATAAAATTTCATTCCAAAAATAGAAAAAGTTTATGATTGGTTTATTCTTTGACCTCTTTACTCGGGAATTATCTTTACTTCTGATTTCTTAGTCACAGCTCCTCATTCTTTTCTTCTCAAACTTACCACAAAATGCTCACATCCTGAAATTTCAAAGTGAACAAAAGGCGGCCATTCCAGATACATTTCTGTGGCAGATTAACACATTTATGGACAACATACAGGAGCTCATCCATACCATATTTAGCCCAGGACTGTCTGTCACAGTTCCCTGCTGCAGCAGCACCTCACACTTCGTTTGTCGGTCTCATCCAGAATCACAAAATCCCGAGGTGTCTGAAAAATGCCAATGTGCACCTAGAGGACTTCTAAACCCTCCTTCTCTCACTGAGCTCCAGATTATCCTTTTCAATGAAAACTGCAGGCATTTAAAAACAAAAGCTAAATGTCTCTCTATTTTTTACAACCTAAGACTGTTCTTATCTGCCCCGTCGCCAGCCCATCTGGCTGAGACATCTGTTCTGGAACAGGATCGCTCACTTCCCTCTGCCAGCGCTTGTTTCTCTGCACCAGAGTCACAAAGAGCTCAACAGCCGCGGTCAAATTAAACAACTTACGTAGAGTGTCTCAAAAAGGGTGAGACGAATGCACTTTGCACAACAGAGAACTGACACAAGGGCCTTCTCAACAGCATGAAGACCATCCCCATAGGGTTAGCTGCTTACTTGTAACTCAGTAAGCAACTCTCCGACCCTCTTGCTGTCACTGCGTCAGACTGACCACGGGATGCTCCGGGGAGCTCCTGGAGCGTCTCCCTGGATAAAAGTCACAGGAAAGGAACAGTTACCTGTTTCATTGTCCTAAAGTAAAGTCCTACATCACTGTGAGATAAACTTGGTAGTAAATAGTGAAACACTGGAACAAGTGAAAAATTACAAAACCGCTTAATTAAGACAGGAGCCCAAGGTGATTTGTGATCTGAAAACAGAATGTCAGTGGGTGATAGTTTCTGAGCACAAATCCTTCCTGTTTAGGGTTTGAAATCCTCTTCTTCCAGGAGGAATGTAAACAGAATAACATCATTGCACAAGGGAAAAGCAGCTGATGGTTGGTGGACTCACAAAAGGAACAAAAATCTGGCATTGGAGACGTCCTTCTAACATCACCTCCAGTGCTGAAGCACTCGGGGCGTTCGAGCCAGCCAACGCAGCTTCCCCGCGGGGAGCGCGCCTGTGTGCTGTGGCTGTAATTACAGTCCCCTGTGTCACGACAAAAACATATCAATCAAAACGTGAGTCTGCCATAGAGACCAAGGGGCAGCGTGCAAATTGAGAGTCAACAATTTTGAACTGTGCGTTGATGCAATATTGGTTGCTCAATGGCAAATCACTTAATAACTCTAGGGTTAGGTTCATTTTTCATATGCAAATATGCAACTACCTTCAAAATTCCCTTATAAAGCAGATTGGGAAATCCATTGCCTATTAACATACTAAGGAAAAAGTCATAATTGTTTTTCCTGACTATGTCAAACTGTAAATGCTAAAAACTAGACACAGAAGATAAATATGAATGTGACTAATTAATTGCCAGCATCGCCAAGAGGTGCGTAATTTATCAGGTAACTCTTTGGAAGATATAAAAGTTCGCCATCCCCTGTTCCTCGTTCATTCAGCATCAGCTCTCAGTGCTCTTCGTCTTGCCTGGTCCAAGAGAGGGTAAGTTGGATGATGTTGATTTATCTACTACTGAACAGCAGGACCTCACAAAGGACTTATAGTTGACAAGTTCTGCATTTAGATCTTGCTTGTGTCTTAGAATTTTCTTGTTCTTTGTGAGTGGGTTGTTGAACATGTAAGCTACGCAAAGGGTGCTCATGGTCTGCTCACAGCAAAGGGTACTTGGTGGTGTTAGGTTAATGGCTGGTCTTGATGATCTTAAAGGTCTTTTCCAATCTAAACCATTCTATGATTCTACAGCAGATGAGATGACAGAAAAATTGGAGTGATTGAAGACCAAATCTTCAAAGACATTATGTCTTTGGGACCCAGCAAGGAATTAATTCTCAAACTAGATGGTGATGGAGGGGAAGATATCTCAGATAAATCAGTGTAGAGTTTTAGAAGTAAATTTTACCTTAAAAGGCCAACAGCAGCATCTTGGTAGGGAAATTCTCATCAGAGCTGTACCATGGCAGAGTATCCCCCAAAAGACAAGGCAGTATTGCTCTCGAGGTCAAGATATCCCATACATTACAAAGCAGAAGAAAAAGAACTTTCCCAGAGTGATACAGAAAAAGAGACAAGGAAAATTCAGGAGATTACAGTATAGCAGCCACTAAAGCCTGATGGTCTCTCTCTTCCCTACAGCTTTGCTGACACTCCACGAAGATGTGCTCCCGCAGGTCCTGCCACGACTACGAGTCCTCCTGCCGGGAATCCCGCTCTTCCTGCCTTGGATCCTGGTCCTCCTGCCTTGGATCCCGCTCCTCCTGCCATGACTCGGGGGCCTCCTGCAACTACACCATCCAGAGCCAGCCTGTGCAGAAGTACAGCTACGTGCAGCCCTACTACCCCCTGGTGCAGCCCTATTACCCCCCCGTGCAGCGCTACTGCCCCCCGGCTCCATACTGCACCCAGTACCCCACCAACATCTGCAAGCTGCCACCGACGTACCCCAAGTACTAACAGCAGGACCCAGCCCTGGACCCGGACCCACCGGCTCGCTCCTCCCTTGAATGGGTTGTCTCATCCTTGTTGAAATCCTGTGTCTCTGCCTCACTACCGCGCTGGATGAAGCATTCCTCTAATTATCATTCAAGGTGTCATTCTTTCTAATTATTCAGGAAATGTCCTTTCTAATTATTTAGTGTGTAATTACTGTTGGGAGTCTTTCTATGCCATGCACTTCTGCTTCAGACTCATCTGGGTGTGGGAAACAATAAATCTTACAGTTCATGAGACCCACATTGTCTTTCAATTCCTTTATTCACATTTTTGCTTTAGACTTTTTTTTTTCCTGGATTCTTCAGTCAAATTTCCTCATATTCTCTAAGTGCCCCAACAGTCAGTGCCAATAACAATTGCCACATTCATTTGGGGAGAAAACAAATGCATTAGTAGAGGAAAAATGTCTCAACTGTGAAAAATCTATATGTATGCAAAGGGCTGAGCAGAACAGAATCCCCCAGCTCACATCAGACGATGAGCTGGTCCACACAGTTTTGTCACACTGTTTTGAAAACAACGAGGTCAAAGACAGTTGAAAAGACAACTGAGAACGTGGCCTCAAGCGGTGCCAGGGGAGGTTTAGATCGGATATTAGGAAAAAGCTTTTGCTGAAGGGGTTGTGAAGCTTTGGAACAGGCTGCCCGGGGAAGTGGTGCAGGGGTTTAGGAGACGTGTAGATGAGGTCCTTGGGGACATGGTTTCATCGCTGAAGGTTGGTCTTTCATTAGATACTCCCCGAATTTTTCTGGAAGTGATGGATGACAACTCTTCAGAGACCACGTCGTCTTTAGCAGAAACTGAATTTGAAAGATTCAGAAGCACTTTCCGAGTGGGTGTAAGCGGATGGCAGCCCGGCTTTGCAAGGCTGTTGAGGTGGAAGGAGTTTGGAGGAGCGCTGGTTTGACACTCCAGGCCAAAGCCCGGAGGAATCGAGAACCGTGAACGAGCCCCTGGTTCAGCACCGGGGCAGCCGCAGCCGCGCTCGCGTTCGGACCCACAACTGAGGCACAAAACATCCCTAAAGAATCCATGCAATACTCACTTCTACACAAATCTCACCATAAGCAATTACGGTGCCTCTAGCCTGAAGAAAAGGTGTAGCACACCTGCACTTTAGAGAAAGGGAAGGAGCGATTCTCATTAGCAGTTAGCAAATTAGTCTAATGGGCAACATTTTCCAAAATTGGTGAGTTACAGGCCTCATTTTCTTACACTTCAAAGACTGAGCCAAACAGGATTATAAATGCAACTCCAGTGCCCATCACTTCGCCGCTAGAGACAGAACCCAAATTTGCTCAAACTTCCACTCAAATGCTCCCTTTGAACCCTTTGCTTTCTGGACACCTCTGAGGTGACGTCAGGCAAAAAAGTATAAGAAATCAGTGAAGGGAAAGAGAAACCAAAGAACGGGAAAACTCAGCACACTCAGACCTTCCACATTGCTCCTCGCTACACTGCTTTCTCTGACCTTAAGGACTAACTCACCTTTGCTGCATGTGGAACAGCCTGGCGGGGTCAGCCAGGTCACCTGGCAGGTCAAGGAATATGTGGAGAATCAGAAATATTTCCATTCTCACCACACCAGGGAGCTGAAGAGATCACACCGGACTTCCCAGCGTCGTGCCGTACCCATGGGGTGCAGCTGGTAACCCCATTTCCTTTTGGCTCCTGCGAGGAGCACGTCAGGTTAATCCCTGTTCTAACCAAACCCCTGCACTGAGCTCAGCACACACAGAGGGGTTCAGAGCCGCAGCCCCGCACGTTCCTGCTTTTACTGCAGACACAATCTTCAAAACCACAGCTCTGTTTGGAAAGAAAACAAAGCAAATCCTGCAAGGTTTGGAACGTCCCTCGAAACACCTTCAATTAACGAATTTCTGCAGCGTAAAACAAGACGAGGCTTCCCTGACATGATTCACCCATCCCAGGGCAGGGATGGGGAACGGGCTGGAGGAACCGGGCACCGCAAACACCTACTAAATAACCAGTTGGTGTGTAAGTAATTGGAATTAGTTATTTACAGGTTACAGAGAAAATTGTCATTATAGAGGAACAACCTGCCGAAAAGGAAAAGTTGAAAACGACGCAGAGAGCAATTAATTACTCACCGACAGTCGAGCTGCTGCGATTGCGAAGAGATGGCTCATTTTCACGTGACCCTTGGCAGCTGCATTAAAAACACTTTTTCTTGCTCATTTTACACTTCTCTGCAGTTGGGTGCTGAGTCACTAAGGACTTCAGTCCACAGGAGCGGCTTTGTCTTCAAGTATATACGTTCACTTTCTTCTGCTGCCCCAGGCCACCAAATTTCTACTCATTGATTAATCACAGTAGATTTTGTTTCCTCTTCCTTTCCCAAGTCCCACAAGTCCCATTCTCCCAGCTGCCTATGGACCTGACCCGTGTCCTTTAGGCAGCTCTGGAGTGCACATCCAGCTCTAGGAGCAGCAGTGGGTTTTGACTCAGAGGGACACTAGGTGAAACTATGCACCAATTTCCTACAAAGTCACAGTGAAAACTGCCTCATTTTGACCAATGTCTCTTACTTTATTGCGCTGCTCAGTGTCCCTCCCATTTCTAATGTTGCAGTCTCCTGTTGTTTCTCTGCAGGCTCAGAAATCCCCTCCTGGTTGCCATGAGCCTCCTTTATTTTCAGCTGAGATGCACATACTCAGCTGGTGTAGATCTGTGTCACTAATTAGATGATAACATGCAGCTGTGACCTGGTTTGATTGGGTCATTAGCATGAAGCCAAACTCCATAGGAAATGAAATGAAGCCTGTTTTAGCAGAGAGGAATATTGACCCTGGAAAGAGCTTTCCTGGAGAAGTGATGACTTCATGGTCTTTGCAGTTCTGCAAAGCAAGACTGGGTGGCTTTCTAAAAGCTGGGATGTAGCCAAATAAAAACAGCAGCTACCAAACGGAAACTGGGTGGAAATGGATGTTGTGTGGCACAAAAAGTCAAACATAAGGTTCACAATGACTCATCCTGTCCTCAGCACCAGTGATCTGGATCGTACTGTATGACCAGAAACAGCCTGAACCGTCTCACCTGCTCCTCAGCAGAAATCAGGATGTGTCCAGTGGAGCTCTGTGCCGTCAAGGGTGGTCAAGGGTGCTCCCCAGACGTACAGACCCCCAGCAGCGGGACCATCCTCCTCCTCCGGGTGACCTCAGAAACAAAGCATTAGTCACGTCAGCCGTGGTCCTGGGTCCCGTGAATTCCGTCTGACCAGAGAGCGACAATTTGTCAAAAAGACGCAGTTTAATTTGAACTCCTGAAGATGATCAGCGCATCACGTCAGGCCTTCAGGCTCCCACGCAAAATAAATATTAACCCATTAATGAATGACTGCAACATGATCATTAACATCAGCACTAATGACCGCCGGTGGCTGACTGAGAACTGAGCGCGGAGTTATTCAAATAAAAACATCCTTAGGTGGATCTTTCATTACTCGAGGGCATATTACCCTTTAAAAAATGGAATAGGAATTTTGCAGATCAAGTTATGTTAAACATAAACAGGATGCACAATCTCCAGACAAGTTTTATGTTTCGCTTTTACTTAAAGATGTCAAAAAGGAACTGGAAAAATATGGGCTCTGACTTGACCAAACCCTATTCCCAGTTTCCATGATGAATTTTCATAGTCCTCTGCATCTAAAATTCCTCATTTTGGCAAGGCCACGGGCAAGTATTTTGCCGTCCAAGGGTGGGATAAGGCAACAAGGGATGAGACGTAAAGAGCTTTCTGTTCTATATTTGCTCTTCTGATGACCAAAGACCCAAAGAAGGCCATCGAGCTTCACCCTTTCTGCATTCAAACACAAAACACAGGGCTACAGAATCACACTTGCGGGAATTCTGTTTAATAAAATCGTATTGAAGAGCAACTGACATCCATAAGGCCTCTGCATTCCTTTGGAATCCACCACTCTTCAATCTTAATTATGATTTTTATGATAATTGAGCACTCGCTAGCTCTGAACAAGCCACCTAGCATGTCAATGCAACAGCGTTCCCGTATGCAAAACCATAGGAACACACCTCTTAGGGAGACCACAGGCATCACACGAGAATTAACTTGACATTAAAAAATTGTAAAAAATTTACTGAACAAATTGATAATTACACAAAATTGAGGGACTGGTCAAAAGCAATGAGACAAAAACTAAATAGATGAAGGAGTATTCAACAAGTAAGTATAGGCTTAGTGCGTAAATCACAAATTGCTGTGGGGTACCTCATTTCCGGCAGGACCATTTCGAGCTAAATAAAAGGTCTCCCTGTCCCTTTGCTCCTCACTCATCTGCACCTCTCATTCAGCGCAGTAAGTGTGACCCATTACCAGCGTCCCTTGGTCGCAATGGTTCTCATTTGGTTTTGATCAAGCAATTAGTCAAAACGTGTCTTTGTATCTGATCTACAGCTCGCTCTGAAACCCGGATTTTTCCAGCCTGTTGGTTTATTTTGAAAGACGGTTGGTAGAGAAAGAGCAAAGGCCTTGGGAGTGGAAAACAAACTCCTCGGCATGGAAATTCAGGGACTGAGGTTCACGGATGAGTGGACCAAAGTTAGTTCCTAAGGTGGTTCAAAAGATGCACAAATATTACTGGGATACTGAGCTTGATTTCTGTAGGGATCTGTTTTTGCAGCTCCAGACAAACAAATAGGAAGAGGTGTGTGATATGGCCACCACCTGCGGACCTAGGCAGCAGGATTTGTGGCCGAAATGAAACACATGTAAGAACTCGGAAGGAGGCGTTGTGTCTGAAAGTACCTTGTGTTTCAGGTCTTCAGTGCTTCCAGCTCCAGCCACCACATCAACATGTGCTCCACCGGATGCTGCCCCGTCGTGAAGAGCAAGACCGTGTGCTGCAGCCAGCCGTGCCAGAGCGTCTGCTGCGACCCGTGCCAGAAGAAGACTGTCTGCTGCAGCCCATGCCAGCAGTCCATCTGCTGCGACCCGTGCCAGCAGTCCTGCTGTGACCCGTGCCAGAAACGGTGCTGCGACCCGTGCCAGCAGTCCTGCTGTGACCCATGTCAGAAACGGTGCTGCGACCCGTGCCAGCAGTCCTGCTGTGATCCATGTCAGAAAGCTTGCTGTGACCCATGCCAGCAGTCCTGCTGTGACCCGTGCCAGCAGTCCTGCTGTGACCCATGTCAGAAAGCTTGCTGTGACCCGTGCCAGCAGTCCTGCTGTGACCCGTGCCAGAAACGGTGCTGTGACCCATGCCAGCAGTCGTGCTGTGACCCATGCCAGCAGTCGTGCTGTGACCCGTGCCAGAAGACCTGCTGTGACCCATGTCAGCAATCCTGCTGTGACCCATGTCAGCAGTCCTGCTGTAACCCATGCCAGCAGTCCTGTTGTGACCCATGCCAGCAATCCAGCTGCTGTGACCCATGCCAGCAGTCCTGTTGTGACCCATGCCAGCAGTCCTGCTGTGACCCGTGCCAGCAGTCCTGCTGTGACCCGTGCCAGCGGTCCGTCTGCTGTACCAAGGTGTGCCAGCAGTCCTGTAGCCTGCAGCCTTGCTGCCGCTGTGGCTGCTGCCCCTGCTGCTGCTCTGGACGTCTGTCGTGCTGCTCCTACGTGGTGAAGAAACCCGTGGTGGTGTGCTGCAGCCCCGTGCAGTACTGCTCCCCGCTGAGGAAGTGTTCCATACCCATCCAGCAGTGCTGCGCCTCCATCAAGAAGTCTTGCTGAGCCGGCTCCGGGTGGCAACAACAGCTCTGCTGGCCCCCGTCTCCGGCGTGCAACAAGACCAGGCACGAGGAGGTGAAAACCTGCTCATTCACTTCTGGTTCACATGGTGGCGGAGTAAATGTCTAGTGATTTTCTTCTTGTTTTCAAAATTCTTCTTTCTGTCCTTCAATTATCGAACATCTCCAATGCGCTTGGATATTTTATCCACTGTGTAAGGCATGTATTAGATACTAGTGTGGCTGTTCATTCTCTTCTTGGTTATGGGACTTGGGATACCTTTGCAGTTAATGTGATTGTTCTTTGTTTTCCCTCTTGACTTGTAGACAATAAAACCTAGCATTGAGCAAAACGCAAAATGTCTTGTGTTTGGTTGTTCTTACATTGTTTTGCCCAGGTGCATCCTCATTCTGGTCATGTTCTCTATGCCTTCAGTCTCCTGGCTGCAGAAGAGCTTCCATGGCACACCAGAACATTGAGGAAACAACTGCCCCAAATGCTTCCCATTGGCATCAATTCTGTCTAAAGACCCCAGAGCAGTATGATCCTTTCTTGCACCTACTGACCATTTGCCTAAGTTAGCTCCTTTTTTACTATAAAACTAAATGGTCAAGGTAAACAACACTTGACGCAGTCTGGATGAAGCACGTGCAATTCCACCAGCTGGAATCACAGCACTTCACAAAGAATATAGGAACATATGCTTGATACTGGAATAGGTATTTCAGTATGTACTGAGAGCAATTCGCTGCTCACTGAACAGAAAGTACCATCTTCAAAATAAAATTTCAGAAAGCACTTTGGATCACTGAATTATTTTTTTGTGAGCAGAGATTTTTCATACGCAGCATTCCTGGATTACCAGTGCTGGAATGAAACCCAGGCATTAGCATACAACTTAAGAGTTTCATTCCTAAAATAGCGTGTACATGAGTCAACAATATCCCTTCTACCTGGCTGGGACTTCCTTTAGCATTAAAATTCAGGACAGAGCTCTGAATTGCATGTCTCAAGAAAATGCCTTAAGCGCTATCTTGATTGCTTCCCTCAACCAAACCTTCAGAGCATACACAAAGTCTGCATTAGAATCATCTTCTCTACATACGTTAAACAATCCTGCAAGATTGTTCAGGCTTTAGGAGGTTTTGGTTAACAGGTAAATAGGGTACAATACACAGGCAGAAGGATATTCTATACCATTCTATACCATATCGGAAGCACAATTTGTCAAGGAAGTCTTGTGAATATTAGTTTCAGCATATGCTGGAAAGGCTGCCATGGCTGATTCCTCCCTGTTCACAAAGGTACTGCAGCTCCCAAACTCATGTAACCACCACGGAAGTTTACAAAGACATCATGACATGGCACAGCATGGCATGGCACAGCATGGCACAGCATGGCACAGCATGGCACAGCATGACACATCATGACATGGCACAGCATGGCACAGCATGGCATGACACATCATGACATGGCACAGCATGGCATGGCACAGCATGGCAAGGCTTGTAAAAGGTATTTACTGTAGAAGATGTTATTTCTGACCCAACTATACATTAAATGCCAGTATCTCCTCAAGGTTTAAGACCCTGATTGGCAACAGCCTTGCAGGGTTCACATCCATTTCTAACACAGGGATCATTTTTAGCCAATATGGTGGCAATAAAGCCTGATAAAAAGGCGGCTAATGGTTTATTCATTGGACAGCACGGCTGAGGTTTACACAAAGGGGCATTACTTCCTGCAGGCAGGTATCTGGCTATGATCTCATGACTGAAACAGTCCTTCCCCAGGGACAATTCCAGAAGAGCCATCCAGTGTCACAGGAGGTCACATTCACGTCTTCGGAAGGAACTACGTGTCTCCTGCCGCCCCGCCAGCCGCACACTCAGAGTCTGCTGACCGTGACGGCAGCCTGTGCTTGCCGTGAACATCAGCTGCCTCATCGTCCCGGGACGCGTGTCACGTTGGTGTCCTCTCTCAGCAGGTGAAAACTCCATCAACACCTTCTTTGTCTCATGTGGGGCTGTCCTAGCTCTGCATACGGCCACAGCTCCTTTCCCCATCCTCATGCCCATTTCATAACATCTGCCCCGACTCCAAACATTTTATCTGTTCGCTCCTGACTGCTCAGTCTTGGCCTGAGCACATTTCAGCCAAAACAGCTGTAAGTAGTTGCTGGAAAAGCCCTGTTGGGTGCCCAACTCAGAGCATTGGTGAGATACTTGCTGGGCTCCCGAGGCGCGGGGTGGAGACACCGAGAAGTGCACTCAGGACTCAATTCCCAGTATGAGCCTTGTGCTTGCCCACAGTGACCAAGAATCGAAGTGTTAGTGTGAAGCACTGAATGTGATCATCATGAATAGTGTTGGACACACGCTATCCCAGCCTCACAGGCCTTGGAAACAATCCCAGAAAATTGAGTGTATGGTAACAACACAGAGAAATCTAACACTTGTGCACGACTGCTTTGAAAGTTGCTTAATATAGGCTTCATCCATCCCTTCCATGGATGAAAACGTTAAGAAAATCCTTAATAGCACATTGAAAATAAAAAGCAGGGAGTGTGAGGACAAAGCACCCGAGCACATGGCTGGGAGAGGAGAAACTCTTCAGTCTTAACTTCGACCACACAGCCAGAGGTAGGAAAAAGGATTTACATTGACAAACAGTTCCACTGGTCCCCCAAAGTCCCCACCACGCGCAGAGAGGACACGCGGGCGGTGACATTCCCCAGTTCCAGGCGTGGTTCTCCCACTGCTTCAGCTCCTTCCTCCCCCGGGCAAATTGTTAAGTGTCTCTGTCTCAGGGTCATTCCTTGGGAAGCGGACGGGAATACCTTACAGCTGCCTCCGGTTCCATTAATGCAAATACATTAGAAAATGTGCACCTGTTGTTTATATGAACAGCTAATTACAGTGCAGAGCAAACAGAAAGAGGTAAAGATTAAATACCAGAAAACACGTGAAAGGCACATATCGGGTGATACACAATGAAGTCAGAATTGCCAAAGAATGCCTCATTTCCAGAGGGGCGGCTCTGAAGCATATAAAAGGCTCTCCACTACAGTGCTCTTCATTCACTCGTCTTGACTTCTCCTCACTTGTCCTCACTGGTCAACAGGGTAAGTCAGAGCTCACTACTTGCCTTTTTGTTCGCGATCTACCGTACCTCTGTGCGCTCTTCCAGGAGGTCATCCATGATTTCCTGTTCTGTCTGATTTGGGACCAATTTCGAGATAATGGTTCTGGGATCCACTTGGGTGGCTTCTCTCTGATGGAACCCAGTGCTGGACAATGCGCCAAATGCACTGATGTCCAATGTAAAAGTGTGGAAGTCTCAGGGAAAGGCTGCCATGGGATTCTAGACAGCTGGGACTTCCCCGGGGAGTTTGGGATGGACTTTGGGATGAGCATGCTTTAAACTGGATAAACACCCGGGAAATTCAGACAGAGAAAAAGAGACTCTCTTTGTTCCTTCCAGCTTTGCCTACACCACTACCAACAACATGTCCAGCGGAGGCTGTGGATGCTGCGGTGGAAATAACAACAACAGCAGCTACACCGTGTGCTGCTACGGCAGCCCCAAGTCCTACAAGTCGCCGTGCTGCATGCCCTCACAGTGCTGCATGCCCTCGCAGTGCTGCTACCCCATGTCCTGCTGCATGCCCATGCCAACCTGCTACACCATAAGCACTAGCAACAACAACAACAGCGGATGCTGCGGCTGCGGCAACTGAGCGCGCTCGGCGAGGGGCGGGCTGGACTGTGCTCCCTGCTGCGGCGGCGCTGCCTGCGCTCCCCGCCCGCCTCACCCGCTGTCGGATACGGAATGGATACGGTCCTGGACGCCCCTCCTCCTTTGCTTAGAGACTGTAGATCATCTCTCTTCTTCTTCATCTGCCTTTAATCACCAAATGCCTGTAATGTGCTTTGAAGTTACTGGCAACTGCTAAGTATGATCTTCCTGTGTAAGCATTTATCCCGCTGTTAATTTTCCCCTTGGTGCGTGGGATGTCTAATTCTTTTCATCACTGTTTTGCTTCAGTCTGTCTGAAAGCCAATAAAATTTGTAGTTCAACCCTGCAAAACTCCTGGTCTTTGTCTGTTTGCTACCTGGTGTATCCAGAGCGCGTCACCACACCTGTCATGTTTTCTTCCCATTTTCTTCTATTAATGGTGTCAGGATGGTCCTGCCTAATAGGCGGTAACTGGGGGGGTTGCCTACACAAAGAAAATGGATGCATCCCTGAGCTTCTGCAGGGGTGTATTCAAACAGAATCTGAGTGTCTGGCAGCTCTGTGAGCAATATTTCTGCTCTCACTGCAAAGAAGTGGGAAGAAAGTAATACACAACTTGTAAAGGATGTGAATTTCTTCTGAAACGGTTTGACACAGGCACATCCCACTTAGGAAAGACCCGTGTATTTCAACCAGCTAGAAGTCTACTTTACAACCTACAGACAATCCCTATAAATAGTTCAACATTTATGAGAAGCAGGTCTCGCCTCTGCTAAAATATCTGAGTTGAAGTGTTAGAAAAGATCGGTGAGAAGTCTCCAGCGTCTTCAAGGGGTGTCTGTGTCAGAGTTGTGTCCAAACACGGTACCAAGTTCGGCTCCCCAGATCTCGTTCTGTGTCTTGAGCCTTTTACCGATTGCACTTCCACTCTGCTCCAGTCCCTTCTTTGCATGAGGATCCGTAGCCCACTCACCAGAGCCCGTTTGAGTACACGGTTACACGACAGGCTGGATTCCGCTATTACAGGTGGGATGTGCCCACCTAGGTCATCCCTCCTTCTTGCAGCTGCAGGATCTGCAAAGGAGAACTTCCCTCTGGAGGTGCTGGTAAAACGTGCCCTTTGTACCGCCAGTTCCTCGTAAGCTGATCTGTTCCCATGGGCAGCCATGGCTGTGCCTCCTCAGAGGCACCTGCTAGGGCGGGAATGCCGGGCACGTTCTGCCCTGGCTGGAGAAGCTGTGACCACACGTGTTGCTTCTCCAGCATTTCACCCAGGGGATTACTCCCATGCCAGAAATCCCAGAGAGGATCTGGCTGCATTTACTGCAGGGGCGAAGTGGCAATAAAACGGCAATCTGCTCCCCTTGCGCTGTGAAAGCAAACCCAGGCCCTACAACCGCCCTGGGGCTGGTGGCAGCTCGTCCGGGAGCAGTTCACTGCACAGCACCCCGGGATGCCGGAGGACGCTGGGCAGGAGGCAGGAACTCGCCAGGCAGGCTCCAGCATCCTCTCATTAGGCAGCGCTCCTCTCGGGACAATGTGGTGAGGCCTCAATGTCAGCTGCAATTTCAGGCTGCGGAAAAAATTCCTCCCAAATACTCTGTGTTCTTGTCAGCGTTCAGCCCCACAGCGAAGCGCATGGGAGACGGCAGCTGGCGTTAAATGAGCATTCATCCACCCTGGCTCAGTTGCCCGTGGCTTTTCCCTACCTTGACCTTCCTCCCTTTCTCTCTCCCTCCCAGAAAATGGTTCCACCCCAACAATGTCTTTTCCTGCATCACTTCTGAGTCCCTGCCTCCCACTTAGCTTCATTACCCCAATTAGGACGAGTATTCTGTGACTGTTATAGCTCTTCCACCTTTTGCCTCCTCCCACCCTCCCATCCCACGCCAGAGTCCTCCATGTACCACTTCCAGCCCTCACAAAGAATCTGGCACCACCTCTGGCTCCACATCCCCTCCCTCCCTGTTGGGGAGCCGAGCAGAGGAGGTCCTGCTCAAAACCAGGGCTCCAGCACACAAGGGCCAGGGGAGGCTGCAGGAGGGACACGTTGACTTGCAATGCATCACATCTATCTCCAGAGCCATGGTTCCTTGCATTGCCACTTGCGCAGGAAGTGCTGACCCTTAACTTTTTATTTAAAATGCAAAATACACTGTAGTGAGGCCAGTTCAACTCAGGGTCTTCAGAAATTTTCCCAGGAAAGAAGTCCCAGCAAAGCAGAGCAGGAACTGAAGGACCCTTACCCGCCCTGTGTTAGTGACACCCGCGTGCAAACCTAAACCCCCAGACTGAGGATTTGCAAGAGTTCAAGCAAGCCAAAGGGCAAAGACGACTCTGGCATCCCAGAGATGCTCTTAGCGTGCGTGACGGCAAGATGACCTTGCATGGGGTCACGTGCAGGTGACTGAGGTCCAGGAGCCAGCATGACTCCCGACGCATCCCAAACACGTGGTCTTCTTGCTGCCTCCTCACGTGCGTGTCCTGTGACCAGGAACACACATACCCATTTTCATGACATTTTCCAAATGTTTGCTTCAAACACCAGTCTGATGACATAGCTCCTGACATGCCCAAAAGACACAACGCAGGGGTTCGGTTTCGGCTCTTACACTGATTCAGCAGCAGCCGCCTCTGCTGAGTAAGTCCCTTAGCATCTTTGGCCATCACTGTCCGCATTTGTTAAACAGATACAGGGATGCATTTTTTGGCTCCCTTGCAAGGCTGCAGTGAGGACAAATTCATTAGTATTCATAGAAGCCCTTTGATTATCTGCAGGTTAAACAATTACGAGGCAAAACAAAGGTGGTGATCACAAATAATAAGGCAAAGAGTAAATACCAGGAGACACGTATAGCTAAAAAGTATGGGTTTGGGTTAGTAAGCAGGGAAGTTGAAATGGTCAGTGGCTGTCTCACTTCCAGGAAGAAGGAGTCCAGGACTATAAAAGGTCTCCTGGCCCAGCGCACTTCATTCACTCGTCTTCTCTCTCCTTCACCTCTCCTCACTCTTCAACAGGGTAAGTGACAACCTCTAAATCTTCCTTGCTTTTCACAAAAGAAAAGTTCTATGGGTATCTTAAAACAGCACCCAAATACAACCATGTGTCTGGGCCGGGACTTTGGCTAAAACGGGTCTTTTATGAACTGTGTACTAGGAATTATGTGGATGAGCTCAAACGTTGTAGGATGGAGAGGCTAAAGGAGTATCAGTAAGGCCATGGAGAGCAAGGAGAGCAAGAACGTTTCAGGACGGTCCAGAATGAGGACTCTATGTGCTATGTGATTGTTGCTAAGGCATTAGAGATGCCTTGGTACAAGTAGGTGGGCATCTACTTCACGGGAAAAAGACAGATAGAAGAGTTGCAACCAGGGTTTAGGCTCCTTTAATCTCCAAATTTAGCATAAACAGAGCTTTGAATGAATTCTGTATTTCCAAATATCCAGTTCCAAGTCACAGACAGACTCTGTTCCTTCCAGCTTTGCCTACACCACTACCAACAACATGTCCAGCGGATGCTGTGGATGCTGCGGTGGAAATAACAACAGCAGCTACACCGTGTGCTGCTACGGCAGCTCCAAGTCCTCCAAGTCACAGTGCTGCATGCCCTCGCAGTGCTGCATGCCCCGGCAGAGCTGCTGCCCCGTGTCCTGCTGCATGCCCATGCCAACCTGCTACACCATAAGCACTAACAGCAACAACAACAGCGGATGCTGCGGCTGCGGCAACTGAGCGCGCTCGGCGAGGGGCGGGCTGGGCTGCGCTCCCCGCTGCGGCGGCGCTGCCTGCGCTCCCCGCCCGCCTCACCCGCTGTCGGATACGGAATGGATACGGCCCTGGACGCCCCTCCTCCTTTGCTTAGAGACTGTAGATCATCTCTCTTCTTCTTCATCTGCCTTTAATCACCAAATGCCTGTAATGTGCTTTGAACTTGCTAGCGACTGAGAAGTACAATATTCCTCTGTATGCACTAGTCTTGCTGTTAATTTTCCTCTTGGTGTGTGGGATGTTTAATGCTGTTGATTCATCATACTCCCTTTTCTTGCTTTAACCTCCAATTAGTCATGAAAGACAATAAACGTTATAACTTATGACACTGCAAACTTCTGGTGTATGCTCATTCATTTATCTTCATCCTTTAAACCAGAGCTCTGATCTGGGACTTTTTCAGCATTTGCTTAGCTTCCGAATACGAGTTTTTCAGCTGATCCTCATGGTAGCGATGCCAGCACGGCAGCGAGTGCGGTGAACGTCCCGGGTCAGGCTCTCATCCGGGAAAAACAGCGCTTGCTGGAGCCAGAACGCTATGTGAGGGATGGGAGCACCTCTTGGCCACACCGTTTGGAGATGATAGACTTTGAAGATACACGATGAGCAATCGTAACATCCGTATGGTCCCGAGCCAAAGGTCTGGTTTCTTAATGGAAACTTTTCCAGCAAATTTGATAAGTTTTAAAAGAGGCTTCCTAAAGGGCTTGGTGTCTTATCAATAAGATTAAATAGACCAGTAAGCACAGTCTGTATGGTTCAGGGAGGGATTGAGTCGCTGAAAAATACGGAGATATAAGTCTAGCTGGAAGGATGCAGAAATACTATAATTTCACCTGGCATTCCACTAAAATGTGGCAAATTTTGAGATAAGAGACTCAGAAATGAAATATTCACACTTTGTGATTTGTAAAACCTCCGGGACGGGAAGTGACGTGACTCCAAAACATCTTTCCTGACATGAAAATATCAAATCATATTAAAAAAGCATGATCTTGGGACTGTGGGAATGAGTCATAAATCAAAAGTCCTGTTGCTCTTTAACAGATTCCAAGGTCTTTTCCGTCCCTACGCGCAAGTCCCGTGGCTTCCTGCAAGGCGGTTGTATTTTCCCTGGAGCTAGAGGATAATTCGCCTTGGCAGCGGTGGAGCTGCCGGCCCCGGCTCAGCCCCGCAGCCGCGCCCCTGAATTCTGCACATGCTTCTCCCGGTGATTCAAACCCAAACGTCGTCCGACAAACCCCTCAACCTCTCCTGGAGAGGCTCCGCGTGAGCTCATGGAAATGCCTTCTGCACCGCGCCTGGGGCTGCTGCGAGAGATTCTTTGCCAGTACTTAAAAAATGCCTTCAGCATCCACAGAAATGCAAACTGGAGCGGTTACAGGGAAAACGAGTCAGAGCCGAAATGCCAGAAAGGTGTACACTGCTCCTGACAAAGCCTGAAATGTTTGGTTCGTGACGTGAACCTTCCGCCGTGACGTCCGCGTTACAGATCTGCAGCACATAAAGCGGCTTTCAGTGTTGTGCCCACTCACTCAACTCGGGTGCTGCTCGTTCGGAAGGGAATCAATTCATTTAAATGGGGGAATACGCATCCCCGCCCCGGCCTGGCACCGGGAGTCCCTGTGTCCCCATGCACTGCTGTGCACAGCGGTGCTGTACTCACAGCTCACCCCCTCCAGTCATCCGTCCTACACACGGGGCAACAACACCTGCCCTTCCTTTCCCATGGCCCTGGTGCCACCCGTGACCCCTCCGCTGTCGGGCTTCTCCGTGCTCTAGAAGGCAAAAAGCGCCGTGTCCAGTATCACAGACCTTTCTGACGAGCAGGGTACAACCCGCGGCTCCGTCCACTCAGCCAGCCGAAAACCTCCATGTTTTCTCACGGCAAATTCCAACTTTCCACTAACAAATCAAAACCCAAAGATTTTCCAGATGGAAGATCAGGAAAGTAAAAATAAAAGAATCCCTATTGATTGACCGCATTCCCAGTGCTGCCGTTCGCACGCCGCTGCTCCAGCTCCCTGCTGGGGACCTGGACGTGGGGCTGGGCATGGGGACTCCTGCACCTGTTTGGGATTCCCCGCTGCCGCTAGAGACTCCTTTGGGGCACATCACTCAGCATCACGGTATTCCAGGTATCCTTATCCCGGGACTTCATCTGACTAACATTAGGTAACAGCGTACTTGAACATGACCTTTAGAAGAACCAATTAGATAATGGCCACTGCATATGCAAAGAGCTAAGCTGACATTGCATCAAGGGAGATGCTAATTGCGGCTGATTAATCCAACAGCAAGTGCCAGAAAAAATACACACACAGAAGTGGCACTCAGAGCTCAGCTATTAATTCCCATGGGATGCTTCACTGCCACGGCAGCTTCGCCACATATAAAAGCTTTCAACCACAGCGCTGTCCTCGGGACTCGGACTTCTGCTCATCCCATCCAGCACCAGTCACCGGGTGAGTTGGATCCTCTCAGCTGTCTTGGATTCCTCATTATTTCCATAGAAACAGGAAAACCAAAAACAAACAAATGAAATAAGTCAGTGGTTCTGCTTTTTTTGTTCCTTTTTGTCCCCAAGGGCTTGGACGTCTCTGCACAGGATGCAGCACAGTAAAGGCGACAGTGGCCAGGACTCGTGCGGCAGCGGCTCCGTCTGCGGCGAGAAGGGCTGGACGTGGCACGATTGCCCGAGTAGCTGTCACGAAAGCCCCGTGAGCAGCCCTTGCCACAACCCTGGCAGCCTCAGCCACGACAGCGAGGGGTCCTGCCAGCCCGTGCCACAGGGGTGCCAGCCCAACAAGCCGTGCCCACCCCAGAGCTGCTGCCCATCCCAGCAAAACAAGCCCCGGCGGCGGGTGGAGGTGAGCCACGTGCAGCCCGTCTGCCCCCCGCCCGTGAAAATCCGCCGCCGGCCGCTGCAGCAGTACCGCCCCCGCCACGGCCAGGAGCCGGGATGCTGCGACAAGCCGTGCAGGCGAGTGGAGCAGAAGACCTGCCCACTCATGACACCGCATCCTCCGCCGCTGCAGCATCGCTGCCCCTGCATCCCCTGCTGCCGCCCGCCCGCCCAGCGCCGCTGCCGCCCGCCCGCCCAGCGCCGCTGCCCAGCTCCCCTGCTGCTGCCTCCCAGCCAGCACCAGCACAAGCAGGTCCCTCTCCTGCCACCCTGCCTGCAGGTGAAGTGAGGGTGGGCCAGCGAGGCGCTGGGGTGTCTCTCCAGCACACGCCTGCACATCGCTCAGCACAGGATGCTTCGCTCCTCACCCAAACTGCCGGGGCTCCCACGGCCACTTTCCGCACGACGCGACGCCCCCACAGCTGACTGCTCGTTGCTGCTCTTTGCACACCGGATTCGGGGTCTGCAGTCCCCTGCTTGACCCCCGCACTGACACTTTACATCCCCAGGGTCTTCCCCTGCCAAGGAACAGGCTTCAATGATCCAAAACTCATCTCCCCCGGGGTAGACCAAGTGGGTGTCCCCTCTTCCAAGAAGGTGAGCAGCCTGGGGATAGACAAGCAGGATGGAAAGAGCCTGAGCAAGGATGGACAAACAGCTTCTTCCATGGGTCCAGTGGACTGTGGTTTCCAGGTTGTTCAAAGGACTGTACTGGGAAAAAAGTACAGACTGTGACTGCAGGAGCACCAAGGGCTCCTACAATCTTATTTTCTCCCTGTGTGTTCAAGAATAAAATTTGAAAAAGTTTAGCTGACACTTGGTTCTTCTCTTTTTTTATCTCAAAGATATCACCGGAGTTACAATGAGTGGTTATTAAAAGTCATTAAAATTCTCACAAGGAAACCCGTAAATTCAAAACAATATTAGAGTTCACACGTGAGCAGCTCCGGCTGTAGCACTTTCACCAGGCCAACCTCCACCTGCGGGCGGTAAAACCCTCTCCACTGTGGTTACCCACCGCAGGACCAAGGGGTGGACCTCACTGTGGTCCACCAGCAGGAGATCCAGGTACAAACAGTTTGCCCTCTAACATGTGCGATCACCTTCATTAGCCACCTAGGAACACTGCCCTGGGAGTCATCCATTATATAATGTTAATCAGGATAATGAGCGCGTGCCCCAGCACGTGCGGTGTCTGTGCGTGCCAGGAGTGCCTTTCACTCCGTGCGGGAAGACCAAGGACAAGCCCAACCCCCGCAGCTCCCCGTGCTGGCAACGTCCTGTTTCTTTCGCACTTTGCCAGAAAATCCTTTCACCGGGTGCATTAAAACAAACGTTGCTGTTTCTCTGTATTGCCAAAGTCCACCCCGGGCGTCCCCACAGCCACTGGCAACCACTGAGGAAAATGAGAAAGAAAAAGAAAAGAAATGCATTCTTCATTTCTTAATGTCTTCAGGTAGAAAACCACAATTTCTTTTTCTCTTGTCTAATTTTAGCCAAATTAAAACCTACTTACACAAGAACTTTCACTTAAGAAATCCATTGTTTTATCAGCTCTGTCTCCCCAGCTCCCTGGGGACGACGGCCCCGGCACACACGGCGCCCGAGGGGCGGGCTCCGAGCCGCTCGCCCGCGCGCGCTGCCGCTTCCAGGGCAGCTTTGGGCCGGCTTTGATTCCGCTTGGACTCGATGATCTTGAGGGTCTTTTCTAACCAAAATAATAGAACCACAGAATAATTTTTGTTGGGAGAGACCCTCAAGGTCATCGAGTCCAGCCAACTCTCGCAATGAACCGTGTCCCTAGGAAACTCATCTATACACCTTTGAAACCCCTCCAGGGATGGTGACTCCACCACTGCCCTGGGCAGCCTGTTCCACTGCTTCACAACCCTTTCCAGGAAGAATTTTTTCCTAATATCCAATCTGAACCTTCCCTGGTGCAACTTGAGGCCATTTCCTTTTGTCCTCTCTCTTGCTATGAAAATGATTCTATGATTCTGTGATTCCACGGGTTTAGTTAAACAAGGCTGCTGTGGGAGACTGCGCCAAAAGCCTTTCCAGAGCTGTGGCACCATCCATCGCACTGTCCCATCCGCAGAGCCAGCCTCTTCGTCACTGAAAACCACGAGCATGATTTGCTCTTGGTGAGTCGGAGCTGGCTCTTCCCATCACCTGTTTCTGCTTCAGGCACCTGGAAATGCTCCTCATGGGCAGCAGAATGGGAAGGCCAGGGCATTCACACAGCGCACATCACAGCTCCTGACTCACAGGTCACCCAGCAGCCACCAGTCTGTGTCTTGGTCCTCTGGAGATGGTGAATAAGTCCTTTGTTACCTGCCTCACATAGCCAATGTGTGGCTTAAACGATGTGAGTCTTTCATGTGCACCACTCAGAAACTCCATTATAATTAAGAGATGTGTATCAGGAATCATGAGTCAAGTAGAACATGCCAGGTGCTGGGAACAGCATCCAAATGGAGGAGATGTTTTGCCAACGTTCCTGCAGTGTGTTTCATTTACAAGGGGAAGCTTGGAACCGTATAAAAGGCCTCTGTCCCTTTGTCTCTCACAATCTGCTCCCTGGTCAACGTCTGAGCTCCCTCGTGAGTTGGGTAAGACACACCCCGGAGCAGCGGGGTTCATTTTGGGGTGGGGGTCTGGTTTCAGAGGATCATGGACCTGGCAACCTTGTATGGTCCTTCAGACCACACTCTGCACACAAAGTCTAGAGGATGGTGGGTTAAGCCAAGGAAGAAGCTCTGGGGGACTTGGGTATGGGATTTACAGTGATGCCGCTATGTGCTGCCGTGCCTTATGTTTGTTTCTGTTCTTGGTGGGAAAAAAAATCAAGAGTAAGATCAAAAAGAGATTGGACATAGTCTGACCAGTGTTGGGCAACTGCAAGAATTTCCTTTAGATCAAGGTTTTAAAGCTAAGGAAGGCTGACCTACGCACGGCTCACCAGAGCAACTTTATGGGAAATTAAATGAAAAAGGAAGACGCGGAAATGCAAGCCTACCTGGCCATGTGTTTTTCAGGTTGTTCCCTGCAACTCAAACATGATATACTCTTCTGGAAGAGAATCATACTTCAACTTGAACTCAACCTGGTACGATCCATCTGGGTCCTGGCTGGACACCCGGCGCACACCCTTCCGCTACGGCTACAACACCTGCTCCTCGGGGTGTGACAACGAAGGTGTCGAAGGCATGAGAGGGCACAACTACCGGCACTATGGCTACCGGCAGCCAGTCTGCTCCGAGCGGTGCCACGGCTACGCTGCCGCCAGCTCCTGCCATGGAGGCGGCGGCTCGAGCTGTGTCCGGAGACCCACACACAGCTGTGGGTCATCGGGGGGATGCAACAGCTACGGGAGGTCTGTCTGTGCCGAGAGATGCCATGAGCCCTCAGGGTCATGCCAAGGAGGAGGTTCAAGCTGTGTCAGGAGGCCCACATACAGCTACGGGTCATCGGGGGGATGCAACAGCTACGGGAGGTCTGTCTGTGCCGAGAGATGCCACGAGCCTTCAGGCTCATGCCAAGGAGGAGGTTCAAGCTGTGTGAGGAGGCCCACACAGAGCTATGGGTCATCAGGGGGATGCCAAAGCTATGGGAGGTCGGTCTGTGCTGAGACGTGTCATGGATCAGGGTACCAGGGGGGGAAACCTGGCAAACCCAGGCAGCAGGTCCCACAGTGCTGCCCGGTGCAGACCTGTCCCCCCCCAGTGCAGACCTGTCCCCCTCCCGTGCAGGTCTGTCCCCCTCCCGTGCAGGTCTGTCCCCCTCCCATGCAGGTCTGTCCCCCTCCCATGCAGGTCTGTCCCCGTCCCGTGCAGGTCTGTCCCCCACCAGTGCAGCAGCGTTGTGTGCCCGTGACAAAGTGCATCCCAAGACAGCAGCAAAAGCAGGTCTGCAAAGTGCCAGCCCAGAAGACAAAGTAGAAGACGTGAGGAGTAGGTATGAAGGAGGGAAACTTGTTGCTCTCACACGTTGCACTTGATGTTCGGAATGTCCTGTGTTGATCGTGGATTTCCACTCTTCCTGTCATTTCGCTTGTAACGCTCTTTGAAGATGTAACCCACTGTCTCTGTGAAATATTAAGTTCTGTTCACCTCCTTATTTCACGGTAGATGTGGAGGCAATAAAAATGCATTGCTCATAATCCCCTTGCATCAGTGTTTTCTACTTCGTCTCTTCGAATTCCTTCTGTCCCTTCTTGTGGCCAAAGCTGGAGTTGCAGCATCCCCGCTCGCCCTCACGTCGACATTCCTGGTTGATTCAGCCTTGTGTCTTTTTGTCGCTACTCCAGACAACTTCCTTGTTCAGAAGGAACTATCAGTTTTCGTCACAGACGCTTTGTGCAACCCAACAATTAAATACTGATATACTACTGTGAAAAATAGAACCCAAACACTTCATCAGAAAGGTAAAAATGAGAAAGTCTGCTTGGCACATCATTTCATTCACTGGGCAATGGGTATGGTTTGACCAGCGTCATAAGCCTCCAAAAAAGACCCTGGAAAACACCAGGGGGAGGACTCAGGGATGGGAAAGGCATGGGCAGCACAGAGCAAGAGCAGATGGACGAGAAATGTTCTGGTCCATGGCCAATTAGGCCTTCAGAGATCCCAAGCATGACAGAGACTGTCCCATGAGCATCGTCCCCACCAGGCCGTGCTCAGGTGGATGTCTCTATCGCCGAGATACATTATAAACATGTTTGTCACCATCCAGGTGATCTGGGGTGTAATTAGTGCTTCATCATGAATAATTCATTCTTCTTCCATTTGTGAAATATCCCCACACACGTTTTGATTTCCTCATGTATCGCTCTGTTTAAGTGATTCAGCTCCATTGGTTCACAATTAATCTCCTTGACTCTGCATATTGTTTTAATTCAAACTACGTTATTATTAATATTACAGTGGCCTCTAGAGTCCTGGCTGAGATCAGGCCCAGTGCATTCTGTAGTTGAAAATGCACTTTTCTCCCCAAAGCAGAGCATGAAATGCACAGAGATTGTGTCCTCCCCGACGTACCCGTGAGGACAGGGGCACAGATGGAGGAAAGAGCTCACAATACTCTCCTCCTACTTTTTTCTCCAAAGTGTAATAAAGGAAACCAGGAGCAGATATTGGGAACTAGTACTGTGGGGATGGGACGCTCCATCACGGCCTTATTTGTTCTCTTTTGAGCCCATTTTATTTTCTAGATCCCTTTGCAACCCAGCCCACTGTCCCACCTTCCCGCCCGCACCGCCGGCCCGGGGTCACGGCTGCTTCGCATCAGGTGAATTCTTTAGGCAAAAGCAGCAAGACCATCCAGAAACCGCCCCATCCCTGCACACGAACAACACCAGGCGTGGTGGGCAATTAACATTTTTATGGGGTAACAAGAGGAATGGCGATCTCAAAAGCAGGATATTGATCTGCTCGCAATACCATGAGTCAAAACAACGGTGTGAAAACTCTCCAATTAACGAGGTGCTCAGGGTGGTGAACAATCAAGTCCCTCCAGTGGGAGCTCATCATGTTTCCGGAGGAAAAACGCTCGGCACCCTATAAAAGACCTCACAGCCCATTTCTCCTCATTCTCTGAGTGCCACATCTCTCAAAGTCCTGCCGAACAGGGTAAGTCCAGCACAATGAGACTTCTACACTTTTAATCATCACCAGACTTGTCCTGACCCTAAGGACGACTTCTCTAAGAGTCAGGGATAGATATGGACAGACGTGCAGTGCTAGTTTGTCTCTCTTCTTCAGTAACCTGCCTTATAATGAGAATTTGTTCTTGATATATAATCCCATCTGACTAAACATCTGTTCCTGCCAGCTGACATTACATTGTCTCTTGCCTTCGCACCCACTTAAAGGTCTTTCCAGCAGACCTGCAAAGATGTGCTCCCGCCAGGACACGGACCAGTGCCACCAGCAGGAACGGTCCTCATGCCGCAGCAGTGACGGGTGCCACAGGAGCGGAGGATCCGGGTGCCATGGGAGCAGAGGATCCGGGTGCCATGGGAACAGCAGTGGATCCGGATGCCACGGGAGCAGCAGTGGATCCGGATGCCACAGGAACAGCGGTGGATCCGGATGCCACGGGAGCAGCGGTGGATCCGGATGCCACGGGAGCGGTGGTGGATCCGGATGCCACAGGAACAGCGGTGGATCCGGGTGCCATGGGAGCGGTGGTGGATCCGGATGCCACGGGAGCAGCGGGGCATCCTGCCATGGAAAGCCACAGGATTGCCAGCAGCAAATCTATCAAGTAACCTCAAAGATGAAGTGATCAGGACTTTATCTGCATGTTATATACACGTGTGTCTTTGATCCTGTGCTGAATTCAGAAAGCTTGGCACATGACCTTGCAATCTTCAAAGGAAATATCTCCTTTTCCTCCCCTCGCAAGTCCTGTACCTCTGATTAGTGGGTGCTAGAAATACATTGCATATGTTCATGCTTGGCGCGGTTTTCTTTGTCGCAGTTTTTGACTATATATGAGCAATTACAAACTGGAGCTCCTGAGAGTTTTGTGTTCATGACTTTTCTTTCACTTTGCATTTCACACCGTGATACAAGGCACCTAATACTTGTTTAATGGCCCTGAAATCACCCTGCCCGGACACAGGCACTGCGGGCGGGCGCCGCCACGTCCTCCCCTGTGCTCTCCAAAGGAAAAGAGAGAGGATAACAAATGTTAAATTTTGGTGGCCATCCCAGGCCTCTGCAGGGAGACGGTCGTCCCGCACACCACGTCCCACAGCCCCTCACCGAGCCCCCGCGGGCGCTGCTGCACAAGCCCTTGGGGCCGCCATGGGCACAACCATGGGGCAGAAAAGGTACCATAGACAAAGGCACCTGTGATGGGGCAGAAATCCCTTTTTATGCCTCCTGTCCCCAAGGCACCGTTTGCGGGGCAGGTATCTTCACACGCTTGCGACAGACCCCAGCGAGCATTGCAAGGTGCTCACGTTACACAATGGACAGATACATTTCTTTTTAGCTGACAATTAAAATGAATTGTGTAATGTATTGGTCTGGTATTTCCATTCATGAAATGGATGTTGCTCTGATAAGACAAATCCTGAGTGTGTCACGATGATCAGAAGCACCTGGCGCTGCCGAAACGGGCGCGGGCAGCCGCTGACCCCCGGGCCGCCCGCCCCGGTGTGGGGAGCGTTTGAAGAGGCCGGTTGTGCGTTGGCGTTTGCCCTGCGCCCCCATGGCAAACCCCATTCTCAAGGCACGTGAAGGGGGCAGCTACAAAATCCAGAGTGCCCAGGACTGGCTGGGTGCTGCTGATCCTTAGCAAGCTCAGAACGATGAAAACATGAGGAACTGACTATACAGGGATGTTGAAAGCCAAACATGACTTCGAGTCTTTTCTCACTGACAGTTTTGCCATATTTCTTCTGATGCCAGAACAAAACACACTTAAAGAGAAGTGATCAAACTTGGGTATAGCTTTCCCTGACATTGCTCTACTTCATAATAGGAATTGAGCAATACAAAAGAAGGATTTAAGTTGTGTACTTCATTCGTTAACCCTGCCCTGTCCAGCCACCTTTCAAAAACTCCTCCATGTTTCGGCCCACACAGAAGAGGGACAGCAAAGGTACAAGGAGCATCTCCAATTACGGCTGCAATTAGCTCTCGCTGCCAACGCGACGCCTGGCCTGGCCCGAAGGCTTATGTGGGCCTGCGCAGCCGTCCAAATAACACTCAGGTTTGTTGGCCAATTACGAGTTAATTGGGGAGCTGGGAAAAGTGCTCCCAACACAATGTTCTTCCATGTTTGGAGAAAATCCTTGGGGTCTTCCGGCTCCCTGTGGCATGTCGGCCGGCCCAGGCAACCGCGTGTCACCCAAGGCAGCACCACGGGTGACCTCCTCATCTTCCTCCTCCTCCTGCTTCTCCTCCTCCTCCCCCGCGTGGCAACGACGGAGCCACTCTCAACGTGGAAAAACCCACTGGTGCTTCCGCTCCAGCATTACTCACGGGCCAAAAGCCAACCACATGATTATGTAACCAGCTAATCCTGGACCACTACGCAGGGCAGGTCTTCCCTCTTCCAAAAATAAGAATCCCAACTGCTTTTGGTCAATCCCAACTGCTTATGTTCAGTCCCACAGAATCCAAATTGCTTTTGGTCCTTCTCAGAGCAGCAAGAATCTTTTGACACAATCCATTTTCGCAGGAACTGCCTTTTTGCTCCCTTCACGACTCCCCCGCATTTCAGCAGGTTTTAGGAGAAATGAGCCAAAGATGGTACCAGTCAAGGTGTTGCTAAGGAGGAGTTGTCTACCATGCCAAAGGTGTTACTGGTATTTATTGGCACATCCCTGTGTTTGTGAGCATTTATAGGACTAGAGCACATCAAGACCTTTTAAAACATGAGTGTGGTTTAGATACAAGATGTTATTTCCCTCCCTGTAAATACAAAGTGCTCTCCAGCTGTGATCAACACCAAAATCAAACTGGCAAAGCTGTGGAAACCAGGGCCACCCACGCTGCTCCCCAACCAGAGCGAAGCAAAGGTAGGGCTGGCAATTAAAGATTTCTGCAGCACAGGAAAGACGACTAATAAGAAGAGGTGATACGCAGCACAGGTGACATGAGTCACGCGAAGAGCCCGAAGAGTGGGGAGAGTGGGGAGGGAAAAAAGCCACCGGTGAGCTGAGCGAGCAGGCAGACCTCCCGATGGGAGGTGCTTTGTTTCCGGATGGGGTGCGCAGAGATGGTATAAAAGCGCTCCCGACCCGGAGAGCCTCATTCCCTCCTCATCCTCGAGCATCTCAGGTAAGAGAAGCAATGCCAGGGGCTCTGGGGCTCCGTGCAGCGCCTGCAGCTCTCGGGGACGCGGGTGGATTTAGAGGGGGCTGAATGCCACCGGGGCTGGGCTGGGTCTGGCTCTGCTCATGAGCGGGGAACTGAGGTAAGGAGGGAACCCAGGGACGCCGAAACGGAGATCTGGGCTTGGAGGGAGGCTCTGGGTGTCTCCTGTCCTTTGGGGGTGAGGTGTCTCCGCGTCGGAACGCCAGCCGTGCTCAGGCTGCCCAGCTGCTCCGGACACTCCGGTGCCTCTGGCTGCGGCTCTGGTGGGACTCTCCCATGGGCGTTACAAGAAGCTGGTGGAAGTTTTAAAGATGAGAGTGGGATCTAGTGAAGATGGTTAAATGTATATTCAGATTTGTCTTCCCTGGAAAAGCAGAAGCAGGAAAGGAAAGCCCCTGACGGCTCCTCTCTCCCCACAGGCCACCCCGACACACGACGATGTGCTCCCGGCAGGACAAGGACCAGTGCCACAGGCAGGAGCGCTACAGCGGCGGCTGCCACAGCTCTGGTGGCGGCTGTCACAGCTCCGGCGGTGGTGGCGGCTGTCACAGCTCCGGTGGAGGTGGCGGCTGTCACAGCTCCGGCGGTGGCGGCTGTCACAGCTCCGGCGGTGGTGGCGGCTGTCACAGCTCCGGTGGCGGCTGCCACAGCTCTGGTGGCGGCTGCCACGGCTCCGGTGGAAGCTATGGGAAGCCCCAGATACCGTGCCAGCAGCAGCAGCAGCAGAAGCACATCCCGCAGGTGCCCTCGCAGAAGATGAAGTGATGGGGTGTCCCACACGTCCCAGCTCCGGCAGCAAAGGCCGCACAGGGACCAGCTCCCTCTGGCTCCCCAAAGCTGTACGAGCCCCGGGGCTGCCCAGCTGCAAACCCGCTCCCCTGCCCTCCAGAACCATCGCTCCTGGGGACCGGAGTCCCTCGTGCTTCCCTGCTCCCTCCGCCTGATGCATCAGGCTGCGCTTTGGCCCCATGATGTACCTGTGAGACAATAAAGCATTACGTTCCTGAGACCTCTCTTGTGTTGGCATTTCCTTACACTCCTTGTCCCTGTTTTCTGTGCACACTATAGTGGTTGCTGGGAAATACAAGCTCCACAGAGTTCTTAGCAGCTCATATACCTTAATCAGGGGGAATCACCCCTGAGGAAGTGGCCAACCCTTCAGCACACGTGCATAAGGAGACCATTAGACATTGCGCTTTAGGGCTAAGATACTGCTGTGCCAAACAGCTGCAATTGAACTCAGTGAATTCTTCGCCTCTGGGTTTTTCTGAACTTGCCATGCGTGAGCCGATGAGGTGAACGCGGTGCATCCTGCCCCTGTGAGCTGGACCAGGGGATGGAGAGTCAGCGGGAGGGTTGGCAGCAAAAGAAGCCAAATCACGTCCCTGCGCAGCCCGGCTCTGGCGGAGGCTGGAGCGGCAGGAGGGACCGGGGCCAGCCCGGCGCAGCCCCGGCACAGGTGGAGTCAGCAGGGCCAGGAGGAGCCGCCGTGCCCCTGCCAGCAGCTCCCACCACGAGAAAACCTGCGAGTTTTGTGTTTCAAGATTCCCTTCCTTTGCCTTTTAGGTTTTTTAGTGTTTCAAGATATTTTAATTGTTTTCCTGTAACCACAATAAAAAAGGACAAATGCTTATTTGATTCTGTTTTGTTGTGGTTTCTGCTTTTAACCGAAAGCTGAATGAACACATCTGAGAGGCCGGGGACTGAAAGGAAAACGTCAGCCATTATGAATCTCATCGGTCCTTTCTCACCGAGTGAGTGAGGTCACCACCTGAAACACGCATCAGCATCAAACTCTCCCACACAGAACATCACCCTTGACCTGGGCAAGACAGGTTTGCCGCTAATGTCCTCCGTAAAAGACAACAACGGATTACACAAGACTCATGCACAGAAATGCATTTGTCCTTGAGTCACGGATTATTTTTCGGGTGGTATAGGGGATGCACACAGTAAGAAGCCCCGTGGACATGGCGCTCAGCCTGCACAGCCCCCATCTGCGCTTGCGCACACTTGCTCCAGCAGTCCCACGGGGTTTGCCTGCAGCACATGCAGCTCTAAATGGGTGTCTTCCCAGTTCCTCCACTAATTACAATTGCAGCCACCGGTTTCTATATGAAATGTTATGACATCAGCGGCAGCCAGCGCGGTGCATGCCAGGTGCATTTTGCGCTGGTGAGCCACGAGTCTGCGAGGCCAGCGGAGAGCTCAGCACCCCGCCCCAGCGCCGGCCCTGCGGCGAGACGGAGCCACCGCCGCCCGGCGGGGCGCTCGTGATGGGCGGTTCGAGCGCCCAGAATCTCAGATGAGAGCAGCACGAGCAGCTCACACCCTGGGAGCGCCCGCAGCCCCGGGGGAGGGTCCGCCACGTTGTCGCCGTGTCCACCTCTGCTCCAGCGGGGCCACGTGCAGGGCATGGGGACCCCGGCACCAGCTCAGCCCCCCGCCACAGGGTATTTGCCCGAAGCCAGACAGGAGCCACCCGGCAGCCGCCAGGAGAGGCAGGAAGGAGCTAATTCTCAGTGCCACTGGCGGTGCTGAGTGTAACGAAATGGCACCAATTCTGTGTGTCTAAGGAAAGACACTGATTCCAGCTCACAGAGCCCGAGCCCCGGTGCTGCCCCCTCCTCCCCTAGAGCTGCCCAAGCAGGTCCCTCTGGCAACAAACGGGTCTTCACATCTGTTTATGTGACTCCTGAACATCATCTTCTAAGGGGCAAACCTTTTCTTGCCTTTATCCTGCAAATGAGTTGTGACCTTTACACGTCAAGGTGCTTCGAGGGGTGATGGTGTAGGACAGCTCTTCAACCAAGGCAGGGCTGTGCAGAAGTGCCGTCTCCAGAGCTCCAGCTTTGCCCCAGAGGATGAACTCATGAACTAGGCAGCACCAGATTAGTCTTTTAATTTCTCAATCTTCATTTCCTGATCTTTGTCATTAAGATGACGGAAATACTCAGTATTTGTCAATGAAGCACTCAGGGACCTTGCCCAGATGTATGCGAACATAGCAGGGCTTGCAAGGCTTTCAGAAGGCCCCAAAACTGTCTTCTGGCTACTCAGGTGCCATTTGGGGGGAATTCACACCCTTTAGGTCAAGGGGAACTAGAAAAGCCCTGCTGAAAACCTGACACCCTTCTCTAGAGGAAGACCGGCAGGATTCTGTCCTTGCCACCATGGCTGTCCCCATGGCCGCGGTGGCTCCTTCAGACCGAGCACCTAAGGGACAAGACAGAGAAACTTTCCACTCTTTTCTACCCGGATTATATCGGGGTTTATCTGGTGCTGGCTCAATAGCAGGCTTTAGTCTCCAAGAGCAGAGCCTCATGGGATGCGGCTATAATTATGCCTGGATATAATTTAACAAAACAAATCCCAAACAGATGAGCCTTTGGAAACCCGGGCACCCACAGGTGCTCCTATTAAGAGCAGGTGAGGCTGACAATTAGATATTAATGTGGCACAGGAAATAGATAAAAAAGGAATGATACCCATCACAAGTGAGTCAGGCCATCCATGTAAACAGAGGGCGGTTTGATAGGGATTGGGTATTAAATTAATAGATTGCTGTGACAGAGAGCTGTGTCATTTCCGGGAAAGGGATCCAGGTCTCTATAAAACTGCTCCTCTCCCGGGGACCTTCATTCCCACTTCTCGCTTTCCTCTCGATCTCAGGTGAGTCTGGCAGCACAGGTGGATATTCACCCTGCAGGGACTTGGCGAGGGATGCGGAGTGCGGGTTGAACGCAGCGGCCGCTGCGGGGTGCGGGGCCGCTCCACGGATGCGTGCGTGGAGGAGGAGAGGACCCGTCTCACGGCCCCGCCGTGCCACGCTGAGCACAGCGGGCTGAACCCTCCGCTGCTGGACCGGGGCTGCTGTTCCAGACCCAGAGTCTTCCTGGGGACCTGCTGGGGTCCTGTGCAGCAGTGCTGGGGGTGGGATTGCTGACGGGGGCACAGGAGCCACAGAATGGGGGGCTGGGGCAATCGGGTTGATGGAACATGCAGTAGCCCTGACGGCTCCTCTCGCCCCACAGGCCACCCCGACACTCGACGATGTGCTCCCGGCAGGACAAGGACCAGTGCCACAGGCAGGAGCGCTACACCCCGCAGAGCAGCGGCGGCTGCCACAGCTCTGGTGGAGGTGGCGGCTGCCACAGCTCCGGTGGTGGCGGTGGCGGCTGCCACAGCTCCGGCGGTGGCGGCGGTGGTTGCCACAGCTCTGGTGGCGGTGGCGGCTGCCACAGCTCCGGCGGTGGTGGCTGCCACAGCTCTGGTGGCGGCTGCCACGGCTCCGGTGGAAGCTATGGGAAGCCCCAGATACCGTGCCAGCAGCAGCAGCAGCAGAAGCACATCCCGCAGGTGCCCTCGCAGAAGATGAAGTGATGGGGTGTCCCACACGTCCCAGCTCCGGCAGCAAAGGCCGCACAGGGACCAGCTCCCTCTGGCTCCCCAAAGCTGTACGAGCCCCGGGGCTGCCCAGCTGCAAACCCGCTCCCCTGCCCTCCAGGACCATCACTTGTGGGGACGGGAATCACTCGTGCTTCCCTGCTCCCTCCGCCTGATGCATCAGGCTGCGCTTTGGCCCCATGATGTACCTGTGAGACAATAAAGCATTACGTTCCTGAGATCTCTTGTGTTGGCATTTCCTTAACCTCCTCATCCCTATTTTCCATGCACGCTACTGGGGCACAGACAGATTAACACACACGCTTATGCCATTTGTGCAGAGGTTTCTCTCTGAACCCTCTTGATGCCTTGGTCACTGGCCACAGTCAGTGTGGATCACAGAATCACAGATGGTTTGGGTTGAAGGGACCTTCAAAGCTCATCCAGCCCCCCCTGCCATGACAGGGACATTTCACCAGCTCAGGGTGCTCAGACCCCGTCCAGCCTGGCCTGGGGTGTCTCCAGGGATGGTTCATCCACCTCTCTGGGTACCTGGGCCAGGCTCTCACCACCCCCAGGGCAACGATTTCATTATATCCAGCCTGAATCTCTGCTCCTTTAGTTTAAAACCATCACCCCTTGTCCTATCACAACAGGCCTCGCTAAACATGTCTGTCCCCATCTCTCTTATTGGCCCCTTTTAAGTACGGAAAGGCTGCAATAAGGTCTCCTCAGAAGCCGATTTCCTCCACCAGCCGGGACCTACAGGTCTCAAGTGAGGGGAAAGAACATAAAGCCTTCTGATCCCGTGTGTCCCGCCTGTGCCCGACGCCCGGGGCACGGCGCCGGTGTCCCCCGTGCCCCCAGCGCTTCGCTTTGCTGCCCAGCCCCGCGGGTCTCCCCAGCACCCTCTTTCCCCGCAGCTGGGTGATGTCCCCAGGAGGCTGCTGCTCACAACAGTCACACAGGCATCGCACTGGACCGGTTTTACAGTTTTTTATTGTATTACAACCATTTCTGTAAGAAAGAGGAAAATAAGAACAAAAGAAAGAAAACAAAAAAGGCAGCTTGCTGCCCCGGCCGCTCGTGTTAGACCAAAACATCCTCGTAGGTACTGAGGTGCATTTCTGGTCCCTCCAAACCCATGGAAATCTCACCATTGACTTCAAATGAGCTGGAGATGAACTCTCAACCACAGACCTTTCGTTTTCCCTAAAGAATTGCCCCTCCTTATTCATTATTACTGCACAGCATGAGTCAAGTAATTGCGTGGCTCATTCCAACCCTATTGACTAGTGATTTTTCACTTTCTATCCATTAAAAACAAAGGACCTCGCGGGGGAAGGGGTTGATAGATCAGCCCTTGCTCTGCCGTTGTGTTTACAAGAAGAAAACAACAAATCTGCCACCACCCCCCAGCCTTTAAGTTGCATTTGCACAGCACCCCAAAGAGACACCCATGGAGCATCAGGACAAAATGAGAGACCCGGGGTTACTTTTGCCTCATGGAGGTAATATGTGGAGCGGGACGTGGTCTTCGCATCTCAAGGACGAGCGTTGTCTGCGCTGGCGGGCAGAGGGAGCTGCAAAGGTCCAGAGGTGTCATCAGACTGTGCCGCACGCTGCTGACACCTCTGTCCTTCGTCCCCAGGGAAGCTCAGGGATCCTAGAGGAGAAGGAAGAACATGGCAGGGGGAAGTTCACCCGCCGCCCCAAAGCCCTGCTGGGGCCGGTGTCGCTCCCCCAGCTCCCGTCTCCCATCGCCCACCCTCACAGCATCTCTGCTTTGCGCCAAGGTTGCGCCCAGTTAGCACCAGGTGATTTTACTGATTAAACACCCCCTGGGTCCCCACGGAGCTGCAGCTCAGCTCCTGGTTCCATCCCATCCTCCCCAACGGGTTTGGCTCACTGGGACAACCACAAAGGTAAAGCAGACCTGGGGAGCCATGGACTGTCTCGGGGTGACACCGGTCCCAAGGGAGGGTCTGTCCCTGCCCCATGAGGTGATGCGAACTCCATCTGGGAGCTTCTCCTGCTCTGCTGTGCCCCCTGAGCCGTCCCTCACCTGCTCGTCCTGCACCCCGGGAGCAGCAGTTGTCGCCCTTCAGTACACGCAGTGCTTGGCAGAGCCCCTCTTCTTCTTGTTCATGGGCTCGGTGTCGGAATCCGGCAGGCTGGCGATGTATCGGTACTTGCTGGTGGGTGACCTCTGAGGGGACAGGAGCCGTCAGACCCTCCCGCAGTGCAGGGGGGTGAAGCAAGAGCTGGGTCCCTGCGTTGCGAGGGCAGTGCAACGGGAGGACAGGCACGGCGGGTGGCGGAGGCGGCACAGCGCTCAGCACTGACGCTTCGTTGGTGGTGTTACACTGGGGTTTGTGCGGGGAGGAAAGGGCGGCGCGGCAGGACCGCGGCACCCGTGGGGCCGGGCACCCCTTCCCACCCTCCACCACCCGCCCCGCAGGAAAGCGGGACAGCGGGACCAGGAGGGTGCGGAGGAGCTTTGCCGCCCCGCAACGCAAACCCAAGGAAATTCCCTACAGTGCTCAACCCCAGGAAAATCAAAGATTGGAGAGACTCAACTCCAACTCTGGACGTGGGGTGGGTGTTGCAGGACCCTCATCAGCCCTAAATATTGTCCCGTCACCTTTCCCACCCATCTTTGCACCCTTGAGCCCATGAAGTTACCTTGACAGGAGCAAACTCCTGCTGGATCAGCTTCTTGAACTCACTTCTACTGAACGACTCCATTTTCTTCCCCTTCCTGGCGCTGCCCTGGTAACTCTCCACCATGTCCGTGATGGCTTTAATGAGCCTCGACATGTCTCTGGTTCTGGAGAGGACCAAAACCTGAGGACACAGCGAGGACACAGAGGTAGCTCTGTCCGCAGAAACCCCCACATTCTCCTCCAGTAACTTGAAACATTTTCAGTCCATTTTCAGCCTAAATTTCTCCACCAGGTGTAAAAACAAACCTCCTTTTGCTGGATGCTGGAACCCGGGCTGCCCCGCCACCCTGCCAGCTCTCAGGACTTTCTCCTTAATTCGTTTAATTTCTCCATTTTCCCACTCCCTGGTTAAATTAAAAGGAAGGAGCTCCCTGTAGCCATCTCGGGCACTCGTGGCGTTGAGTGAATCAGCTCTTGCGCCAAAGGGCAGCGCCGTGTCTGCAGAGCCGCTGCGCTCGGGTGGGCTGCGGAGCCCGGCAGCTCGTCCAAGCCCCAGCCTCGCTGGGGAGGACCCGGTGAGAACACAAAACCTCATTTCTAGCACAAAAATAAACGGTGGAGACTCACCCTCACCAACCAGCGGATGGGCGCAGATGGGACTGTTGGGACAGCTCCGTGTCGGCTCTCGCAGGCGGCGAGGTGGGTGGAGGGTGAGGATCCCTCCGGTCAGTCCTGTTCTCTGGCTGCCTCTCCGCATTGCTGAGCTTCCCAAGGAGCCTCCCTCGCCACCCTCTGCCGGGAGAACATTCGCCAGCGCACCTGGGAACGATGTATGTAGGTCAGCGGGTGTTGTTCGGGAACCCCAGCGCAGGGGTGTGCACAGGGGTGTGCACAGGGGGTTGCACAGGAGTGTGCACAGGGGGTTGCACAGGGGGTTGCACAGGGGTGTGCACAGGGGGTTGCACAGGGGGTTGCACAGGGGTGTGCACAGGGGATTGCACAGGGGTGTGCGCAGGGGGGTTGCACGGGGGGTTGCATGGGGGGTTGCACAGGGGGTTGCACAGGGGGTTGCACAGGGGTGTGCACAGGGGGTTGCACAGCGGGTTGCACAGGGGTGTGCGCAGGGGTTTACACAGGGGGTTGCACAGGGGGTTGCACAGGGGTGTGCACAGGGGATTGCACAGGGGTGTGCGCAGGGGGTTGCACGGGGGGTTGCACGGGGGGTTGCACAGGGGGTTGCACAGGGGTGTGCACAGGGGTTTGCACAGGGTGTTGCATGGGGGGTTGCACAGGGGTGTGCACAGGGGTTGCAAAGGGGTGTGCACAGGGGTGTGCGCAGGGGGTTGCACAGGGGGTTGCACAGGGGGTTGCACAGGGGTTTGAACTGTAGACATCTCCTTTGATCAAACAAAAGTAAAAGCTAACCAGGGGTTCTCTTCATATATGAAAGTTTGCATTTAGCTTCCCCAAATAAAGGGTTTTTTCCTTTCCAACCAAGGCGATTGATGAGTTCATGGGGCTTTGCAATGCCACACCCTAGAAAATGTCGTAGGCAAAATATCTCCCTGCAGAAAAGGTGGTTTCCACCTTATTTTTGAGCCTGTCTCGTATCCCGCCTGACCTGCCACTGTTCACGGGCTGCGTTTGTCCGCCCGGCTCCAACAGGCGCAGCAGAGCTGCGATGTCTTCTGTGAGAAGGGAAGAGAGAGCAGCCCAAAAGGGACAGCAGCGCGGGGCCCCGGCGGGGCCAGCCCGGGTGTCCGTGGCCAACAGGTTTACGAGCTCCCTCGCGTGGGAAAGTCACCCACTACTAGTCTCGCTGTGTCAGAGGCGGCCACAGCCGTCCTGGTGACACGGCCTGGGCCCCGGGCTGCGTCCCGGTCCGATGGAGCAGAGCGAGCGGTGCCCGGGGCGCGGAGCAGGCACCGGGCTGCGGGGACGCGGCAGCGGGGTGGCCGAGCAGGATACCGGGCTCCCAGCCAGGTCCCTGTGTGGCCTCAGAGAAGTCAATGACCCCAGGTTTGCTCACCGGGAAGGGGGGTGTAACAAGCCCTCCCTGTTAAGAAGGGTGTGCCAGCTTTCATTAAGGGCTCAGGCACCAGCCCAAGATCGCCAGATACGGTATGAAGCCCGATGAGATCATGCTCTACATCAATCTTCCCAGGCAGTGTTTGCAGGGCCGGGTTTGCGGTGGCGTGTTTGGAGAGGAGGGGTTGCTGGAGCCAGCCTGCACTGCCCACGTAGTGCGGCTGACACCGCCAGGACGGCACAGGGCACCTCCGCAATTAAGTGGGTTGTAAATGAGATACAGACCGTGGTCTGGAGCTAAATTTTACCCTGGCACAGTGAGGCGAGAGGCAGCAAGTCACTGCAGGTCCCCCGCAGCGAGGGCTGCCAGCGCGTGGCTGGTTCTGCTGCAAGCCAGATCGGCCCTGCAGCTGCTCTCGTGCTCCCAGCTGCCCACAGCCCCGGGGGCCTGGGAGGAGCGTCGCCCTGACAGGGGATTGTGCACGGCCGGGCGTGGGAAGGACCCGGGGCCGCTGGCGTGTAGCAGGCGAGGTGGTGCAGAAGCCACCACAGTGGGCAGGAAGCACTTGTGGAGGGTGGGAGGGCAACGCATGGCAATGGCACCCGCGACGATGTACTCCTCCCTGCACCGCTGCCACCCAATTTGCACACGTCCGGCCGGGGAATTAGGAGGAAAATTGCTCTGAATCACCCCGGGCCAGTCCCTTCCGCTGGCTCCAGCCCCAAGCCGCTGCCACTACGGTGCCACCCTGTGGCAGCACGTCCCCCCACAGCAGTGTCGGGCTGGCTGCGCCGGGCGCTGCCCACGGGCCTCACCAGCACCCCGGGACCAACCAGTCCTGCCCTGCTGCGGCTCAGCCTCACTGGCATGTCTAGACTGATAACGACCACAACGCGCATGGTGCACCAAGGTCCCCGGTTGTCGCAGCGCTGGACATTGCGCAACGGCTCTCGTGCCAGGCACCGAGCTGCACGCGGGGGCCTGCGGAGGGTGCGGGGCTGTGGCAGCTGGAGGGGACAAGGGCAGGTGCGGGCGATCATGATCAGGATGGGAACTGGGGCAGGGAGCACAGCTCAGCCCCAGCTGAATCCCATCACCTCGTTACAGGGCGCTCATAAAGCCCAGCCCCACGGGCCTCAGCCCCTTTTCTCCAGCCTGGAGGTCTGGGAGGGGGTCAGGGGTGGGGGAGGTGGTGGAACCTTTCCAAGGCTGCTTTGATGGGGTGGGACAGGGTGGCGGTCAAGGAAAGATACAGGCTGGGACCCTCTCAGGGTGTGAATGCAAAGCTCAGGGAGAGAACGTGGGGTACAGCACCCCCGGGCAGGAGGAGAGCGCAGGATTTAGCATTTGTCTGCGTCCGCCTTGAGCTGCACCCTGGGGACTCGCGGCGCTCCCGCCTTCTGCTGCCCCTGGAGACAGGTGAGAAAAGCTGCTGGGGCGCGGCTGGGGGAGAACAGAGCCCTTATGGGCAAAACCGCGTGGTGGTTGGAGCGGGGGGGGTGAGAGAGGTGCCCGGGTGTTTGCAAATGGCTGCGTGTTTCTTTTTGACATATAAATCTGGGTAATCCTACTTATTGCAAAGAGCACGGGTGGTGTAGAAATCGGGGATGTGACAAACAGTGGGTGACAGGACCGGGGTCTGGCTGTGATCGATGGGCTGTGTCCCCGGGTGTCACCCCTGGGGAGCAGGGCAGGACCCTGCACTGGTCCAGGGCCGGTGGCCACCTCGAGGGCCGTGGTGGCAATGCCACCAGGTGGCAGCAGGAGCCTGTCACAGCCTGCCTCGTCCTCAGCTCGCAGAGGCCGCATCCTGCTTTATAACCGAGGTGAAGGCAAGCAGGGCTGGGGGCTGCGCTTTCCCGCTCCTGGGGCAGGGGGGCCGGGGGTCCGGGTGCCGCCACGTCCCCCCATGGCAGCGCGGCTGTGGCACCGTGCCCTGGGCAGCACCGGCCTGGCCGAGCATCCCTGCGTGGGGTGCGGGGTGGCCGGCGGTCTCCAACACCTTCCTGGAGTTGCTTGGGTGTCTCCTCTGCTGGGGAGCTGTGAGCTCTGTTGGGGCGAAGGGATGCCCATGGATCTGGGGTTCTGCTGTTGCGCAAGGACGCAGCTCTGTCCTCTGCTTGCTCACAGCCCCGCATCGATACCCTCGTGCGGCTGTGCTCGGGGTGTGAGGTGGCCCACAATGAGCCTCCTCCAGCGCGATGGTCCAACAGCCACTGTTGGTGACTCAACAGGAGTCCCGCACACCAGGTTTCAGGCGAAGTCCCTCCTGCTGTGTTGGCAAACATCCTGTTGCACCACTGTTGTGAACCCAAGGGCTGGATCGTGGGGGAAGGACCCAGGTTGGTTTGTGGGTGCCCCCAGCACCCACATTTGTGTGCTTGGCCCCTGCACACAGGGGAATTCCTGTGCTGCACGGAGGAGAAGGGTTGATCACCCCTGGGAGGGTCCTGAGCTGCTGCAAACAGGCTTGTCCCAAAATGTGGGCATGTCCTTATGGGCCAGCGCTGGGACAGCTCGGGTCTGGGGTGTGAGGAGCTGCTGCCCTGGCGGGTGCTGGCAATGAGCCAGCTCTACCGGGGCCGTCACCTGCTTCAGAGACCCTGAGGTGCTGCAGGATGGGGCGCGTGGCCCGTGCTGGGTGTCAGACCTGGTTCCAAGAGGATCTGTCACCCTGCACAGGCTGAGGCAGGTCTGAGAGGTCTCTGGGTGCAGCCGGTTTGTACCTCGTGAGCAGATGTTTGACCCTCGAGATGTCAAAACTGCCCCCAGAGGAAGCTGAGGCAACCTGGCCAGGAGCGGTGAGGCAAACTTGCGGCAGCCTCGTGTTCCGGGGTCTTGCCTCAGCGCCGCTCTTTGGGGAAGCTCGTGGCAGGGTCCTGCACGGAGCAGGGCGATTTCAGCCTTTGACCCACCCTTAGGAAATCACGACTGTTCCTTTTTCCCCCTGTACGAGGCATTTGCAAACCAGTAGCGAGGCTGCAAGGCTGCACGGGGGAGGCTGCTGCTCTGAAGAGCTGATGTTAATAATGGTGCAAATTCAGGATGCTCTGATTGTGCATCTGGGTTCCTCTCGGTTCTTGGCCACATGGAACATGGTGAACAGACCTCGCCACTGGCTGTAATGCTGAAACTAAATGCATGCACCTCCAGCCTGTGCCACGGCCCTGCAGAGCAAGTGTGCCCTGAGAAGGGTGCTCGCTGTCCCCATCCTGCCGTCCTGCTCCCGCCCACCGCTGCCCCTCAGTCCCGGAGGCATGCAGGGCGTTTCCAGGCAAAAACGGGCGCTTCTTTTGGTAGTTGGCACTGCGAAGATCTGTCCAATCGCACCACATTCCCTGACTCATGGAGCACGTTGTCACGTAAGCATCACCTGCTGAATTGCACCCCCTGCCCTCCCCAGGCACCCAGCGCCCCCAGAGCCCACAGCCGGTCTCACACCGGACTGGCCTGGGCTGGTTTAAAGGAGAAGGAGCAGGGCTGTTACCTCCGGAAAAACCCACTCGGGCACACAGAAGAGCTTTGACAGCCTCGGGGAAACTTTATTTGGCAGCAAAACCATCACAGCTGAAGGAAGGCGGGAGGTGGGCAGGAGGAGCGGGAGGGGAGAGGCGGGGGCTGCAGATGCTGCCTGGGGCTCCGGCGGGACCGCAGCCGGCTCAGTGCTGGTGCTGCTGTTTGACCTGCTGCTGCTGCTGCTGCTGCTGGCCCTCGACCTCGTGGAGGTGTTCGTGGGTGGCGATGGTCACGCGGGTGATCAGCAGCATCATCTCGCAGAAGCTGATCTGCGCATCCCTGTTGATATCAAGGTCCTTCATGATTTCGTCAATGGTGGCCTTGCTCTTCACATGCTGCAAAGGAAGGGACAGGGTGAGGGCAAGTCCTGTCACCCGCAGCTCAAGCCTCCCCCAGCCTGGCTGGGACCTTCGCAGGTGACAGGACCCTGGGAACTGTACGTGGCTCCGTCCTTGTGCCGCCATCACCCATTGCTTTGGGTAGAGAAAAGATTCACCTGCGGTGATAAAGCATTTGGGGAACAGCAGGCTGGCATCAACGGGGACACGGTGCAACGTGGAGACCAGCGAAGGCAACAGTGCTGGGTGTAAAACACTTCACCTTCTGCTTTGGTAAAGCCAGTTATAAAAAATGGGCTTTTCAGCTGGTATTTCTGACATTGTTGCTCTTTGATGGCAAAGGAGCTCCTGGGCAATATGATCCTGCTTTTTGCAGAGAAGGGCATGAGGGTAAATCTCTAGCTGCAGGTTCACCTAGAAGCGAGGGGGTGTCCTTCATCTGTCGTTATGGAATATGTTTGAAAAGGGGCGGCGGGACAGGGAGGGACTGGGCGGGTGGTGTTGGGGCAGGAAAGAAGAGCGGGGAGGGGCTGAGTCCGGTCCCTGGGGTATCTGGGCCATGGGGTCCAGCCCGGCCCCCTCCCCACGCGGGTCACGAGAATCTCCGCTCACCTTCAGGTAGTTCGCGAGCTGCTTCTCGATCAGGAGCTTCAGCTCCTTCTTGGTCAGGGTGTCTCTGTCGCCCTCCCGCCTCGAGTACTGGTGGAAGACGTCGATGACAACGTCCATGGACTTCTCCAGCTCGGAGAGCGGTTCCTGGGTCTGGGAGCTCTGGAAGAGAAATTGTTACACTGAATAACCCCAGGAACCACAGTAGATGGGGAAGTCTGATGTAAACCAGCAGAGCTCTGGTACAGCCGCGTGTTTCACACCACATCGCGGTGCAGCCTGGCTTTTTTCAGTTACACTTGTTTAGAGGATGAATTTGACCTGTTTGTGCTGAGTTTGCTGTTATCTACAACCCAGAGGGCTCTGAGGAGGGCTGCAGCCTTCGCCGGCTTCTGCTCTGGGCTGCACAGCTATGGGTAATACCCAAAAGGTGATATTTCTCCCCTGAAGGATGTGCCTTCGCAAGCCCGGCTCTGCGGGAGCAAGGCTCCCAAAACAGCTCTTGGCACCGCGGAAGCCGCGGCAGAGGTGCAGGCGCTGAGGATGAGACCCGAGTCCGGGAGCCCCTTTGCTCGGGCTGTGCGGGGTAGGAGAACACGCTCCGTGGAGGTTGTGATCGCTCGTTCTCTGACGGCAGCTCACAGAGGAGAGAGAGGAGAGGCCCCCCAAGGGTCCTCTGTGTCTGCAATGGCCCAACCAGCACCTGGAGAAAGAACAGAGACGGTGAATGCCGGTGTCACTTGCCTTGCTCATCGTGGCGAGGCAGCGGGATCCACTCAGGCTGGAATGGGGCTGGTCCAAGCGCGGCATCTCTTATAGCCCGTCCGCCCGCCCGCGTCACTCCGCCTGTTGTGAAATGTCCCTGTTCTGTCCCATTCCAGTGCATTTTTGTGACATGTTTGTGCATTGCTTAAAGTTTCAGGGTAGTTCCTTAAAAGGGATTTCTGTGGCTCTTCCCGCAAGGTTGGTGTGTCACAGACGCTGGTTGGGTGGCAGGGAGGCGGCCGGGACGTGGCCTTGCAGCCGCGTCCCCTCCACCTGGCTATCGGGGTGCAGTTCTCTGTTGGTTCTCAAGAGAAGCTGTTCCTCTCAGTTTCTTCAGTTTCACCTGCTCTATTCCCCTCTATAGGGGTGTCTTTTTGTGCCACGGGGCAGAGGGGACCCACAGCATTGTGTCTACACTTCCCCAGTGAGCCAGCCCTGCCTGGGCCCACAGCCTCCCCATCCCCGCAGGGCTGCTGGACGCGAGCACCGCGCGGCCCTGTGCACGCAGGAGTGTCCCCCTGTCCCCCTGTTTTACACTGAGAGCGTGGACAGGGCTGCCTGTGTGATATGGGGACCGAGCCGGTGCTCAGGGCGGTGCCACAGCGCTGGGGACCGTCCCCTGCCTGCAGCACCAGCTCCTGATGAGGGGACAGGGGCACGGGGGGTTCTCTGCCTGTCGGGGCTCCGGGAACTTGGCTCGACTCCTCAGGTTAGCGACAGCCCGTGCCAAGGGTGGTGCCTCCCTGCCTGAGGCGTGGCTGAAAAGTGCATTTGTGCTTTTTTAGGACTCTGTCCTCACTTTGCGGCTTTTTTTTAATTGTTCTTTCTGCGTGTCTCAGAACAAGCGCAGGCGCTTCGGCTCAGAGCAGCCGAGATCAGGAGCAAAACAAGATTTTCCAGTGCTTCTTCATTAAAACGTTCTTCCTGCTGACTCAGCTGAGTTGTTCAGGGGTTTGAGCTGCCAAATCCGATGTTAATCTCAGACACAATGCGGAGGCCAAGGGAGGGTCAGGCACGGGCGAGCCCCGGGAGCTGCGGGTGCTCTGACGGGCGGCACCGTGCAGGGAGCTGCTGGGGACACGGTGGCCACCTGGCCCACGCACAGTGGCCACCTGGCCCACACCCGGGCCCCATCCCTCACTCACCGGAGTGCACTGCGTTTCACAACTGGAGTGCCCTGATGCACGAAACAGCTGAAGAAGGGCCAGGTCATTTCACAACAGTGGCAGAGACCATCCGCTCAGTTGCAGAATTTTGTAGCAATTTCAGGAAACCATACTTTTGGTCATTTTATCATCTCAGAGGTGGGGAAGAGCAAGGAGGGGTCACAGGGTGTGGAGTGGGCCAGGAATTTCCAAGGCTCTCAGACGTGCCCACCAGGCAGATGAGACCCCAGGTGTGTGGTCTCTAAATGCCAGTGCGGTCCCTAAGGTGGCCTGGGGGCCACTGAGGTCACATGAACATACAGTCACAGCTGATTTGGGTTGGAGGGCCCTCCCCAGCCCCCCCTGCCATGAGCAGGGACATTGTCACCAGCTCAGGGTGCTCAGACCCTGTCCAGCCTGGCCTGGGGTGTCTCAGGGATGGTTCATCCACCACCTCTCTGGTACCTGGGCCAGGCTCTCACCACCCCCAGGGCAACAATTCCTTCCTCATGTCCGGCCTGAATATCCCCTCCTTTAGTTTAAACCCATCATGCCATGTCCTGTCGCAACACGACCTGCTCAAAAGTCTGTCCCTGTCTTTCTTATAGACCTTGTTTGAGTACTGAAAGGCTGCAACATGTGCTAGCACGGCTTTCTGCCTGCAGGGTCTGCAGGGGGTGTCTCCTGCCAAGCCTCACCAAGGTAGCTGCAGCAAGTGACAATCCTGTCACCGGGGTTGAGCAAGGAAGGAGCGGGCAGCAACCCGGTAGCCGTGGCAAGGGGAAGATCTGGTTGGCTTTGGCTGGTCGTGCCCCGAGGGCCCGAGCGCGGGCGGGACGCCCCGCGCCTGGCAGGGTTGCAAAACTCTTTCAAAACACACGTTTACGGGCAAGGGAGCGGCTGAGGCGGGAAGAGGGCACGGCGGGGTCTGCCACGGGGCGCACAGCATCGCTGTGATTGAAGAGACCCTGGATCTTGGAGTCCAGCCGTTGGCCTGGCTCCGGGGCGGCAGTGCCCGCGCCTTCAGTGAGGAAAAGGGCTGGATCACAGCGTAGCGTCACCCAGACGCTGGTTTGTTGGTGCCACGGGGCATCTCCCAGGTGGCTCAGCAGGGACAAGACCCCTGTACCCCCTTGTACCCCCTTGTACCCCGCTGGAGCCCATCAGGGCTTCGGTGAGTGTTCTACTGGTGGAAAACTTCAAGATGGAAACGGTTTGATGTTGGGTGGGTGGGCGGGAGCGCTCTGGGCCATTGGGCTGCGCAGGAAACCTCTGAATTCGGAGTTTTCGTTGTGGTTTAGGGAGAAAACTTTAAATCTCAGAATTTCCCACACTGGAAGCTGTATATGCAGATAGTGAGTTCTCTGTGTGTTTTCCCCCCGTAAGAGCCCCCGGTTTGTTCCTCGGTAAGGGCTGCGCTGTGCGCCGCTGTGGTCAGGGGTGTTAGTGCGTTTTCACTGCTCACAGGTAATTCTGCATCCAGAGGATGCACTTGAGGTGGCCGATGGGAAAAAGGATGAAGACAGGCCGAAGAGGAGGCGCCTCCCCAAGACGGGCTGTGCGCTTCCTGTTCGGGCAGAAAAATCCCTCTGCCTGCAGGAAAAACCTCTAATAATGGCTAAAATCCAGCAGAGCTCAGGAAGCGTCTCGCAATGGTCTTGTGGGCACTGATGCCCTCCTACCGTCAGCCCAGCCCTCCTGGCTTAGACCAGACACTGAGCAGAACAGCTCTTGCCACCCAGCTCCCCGTGATTGTGAGGTTCCTCGTGGATTTCGGGGTGCCCCATTTGGCCAAGCCGCTGTCCCTCGGCTCTGGCAGGACGGCGCATTTGTTGCGGCCGGTGCCTGCCCCCCCTTCTGCGAGAGACGGATGCGACGCAAGTGTTGAGACAAGGACTCTGAGCTCCAGGTGTTTATTGTCTTATGAGCACGAGCGACCTGAGCAGACGGAGCGGCCGGAGCGAGTTCCGGTCTGAGCTTCCCGGGGGGCTCAGTCGCGGTCCGGCCCGCAGGGGTCGTGCCCGTGGCTGAGCCGGTGGGCGTCGTCCGTCAGCTTGGCCAGCACGATGGCGAACTCCTCGAAGGTCAGCTGCCTGTCCTTGTTCAGGTCCGTCTCTTTGAAGAGATCCCTCAGGTAGTTTGCACGGTCCCTGCCCTGCAGTGGGGGGACCCGAGATGCGTTAGAGCGCCCCCTCCCCGGGCCGCGCACCCACCGGTGCAACCGAGCCGGCTTTACCCCTGCACGCCCTGGGGGGAGTTCGGAAGGCGCAGGATCACCGTGACTCTTCTACCGGGCAGTCATCCCCTGGTTAAAGCCCCGGGTGGACGGGCTCTTACCGCGACGGCTCCTCCCGCTCCCCCGGGGGGTTCCCCATCCCCGTCCCGTCCCACGGGGGCAGCGCGGCCCGGGGCGGCACTCACGCAGTTCTGCAGGAAGTGCTGGGCCTGCTCGTGCAGCAGCACGTTGAAGTCGCCAAAGCTGAGGAGGTCGAGGTTCCCGCTGCGGGCGCTGTAGCGGTGGTAGACGTCCACGATGGCGCCCAGCGCCGCCTCCAGGGAGCAGTTCCCCGGGAACTCGAGGTTGCCGGGGCACTGCCCGGCCTTGGGCAGGGCGGCTGCGGACATGGCCGAGCTCTGGGTGGACCTGCAGAGACTGTGGAGAAACCTGGAGGCCACGAAGAGCATCAGAAATCAAGCGGCTCCTTGCCATGCTCCGGTCGCGCCGCGCCGAGGAGGTTGTGCTGCGCCTCCCGCCAGACCTGCACCGCACCCGCGTCCCGCGAACAGCACCCAGCGAACCCCGAGAGCGCCGCGGCTCCCAGCGTTGGGCGGGTAAGGAGTATTTTTAGGGACACTGCTGCTTTACAGCATCACCCTCTAATTTTAGCTTCACCTAATCAGCAGCTTGTTCTTAATGACCTGGAGGCATTTGTGGGCAGGTTAGACAGACCTGTCAGCTGCAGCCGGGTACCTGCACCGTGCTGCTGGCAGCAGGATGAGTGCAAGGCAGGGAGGGACGGGGTTTGTTGCAGCTTCTGCCTCGCCCTCGTCTTCCTCTCTCTATGAATCTCTCTGGGCTCCAGACCCTTTCCCCGCAGCCGCTGAGCACAGGGACCCCGCTTCCCGCTGGATGCCGCGCAGGGACACCCCGAAGGGCGCTCTCCTTGCCAGCAGAAACAACTGCACCTCCGCTAAAGATGGCACAGAAATGCCACTAATTCATGCTTGTTTTGGTGTAGCCAAAACCAGCCTCCTACGCGGCCCCACATAGAAAGCATCGATGAAACGGGCATCGCACTGATAGCGATGTCGCTTCTGCTGCGTCTTATTTCCTGCGAGAACCGCTGCAGGGTTACTTACCCTTGTGTCTGAGAGGGTTTGCAGAGGATGGATCTGCTGTGCTGACACAAAAGCCTGGAAAGCCCTTTTATAGAAGTCTGGAGTCTCTTTCATCAGAGGCGGTGACACACCTGCCAGCAGCAGCTGCGCTGGCCCTTCCCGCACCTGGAAATTGCGAGTGACGCTCTGCACCCCTCCCTGCCTGTGTTTCTCCACACGGTTCCTGGATGCGCCCACCAGGCTCTGGAGACGCTGCCCCTCCCCCCTGACGGGGCCGAGCTGCTCATGTGCCGGGTGACACGTGGGACGGCGCCGGCCGCGCCGCGGCCCCCGACGTGAGCGCCGGCCGCGCCATCGCACCCCGTGTGAGCGCCGGCCGTGCCATCGCACCCCGTGTGAGCGCCGGCTGCGCCATCGCACCCCGTGTGAGCACCAGCCGTGCCATCGCACCCCATGTGAGTGCTGGCCGCGCCGCTGTCCCCCGACGTGAGCGCCGGCTGTGCCATCGCACCCCGTGTGAGCGCCGGCCGCGCCATCGCACCCCGTGTGAGCGTGAAGGGCGAATCCACCTTGGTCAAACCTGCCACGTGGTCCCGTTCTCTACAACAGTGGCCGGTTGAACACAGGCAGAGGTGGAGGCCACATCTGCCTTTCAATTAATTGTTTTCTAGGCTATTTTCCATTACTTTCTATATTCACATCCCTTGTTCCAGACCTTTCCTCTGGCTCCATAGACTTTGTGGAGGAAACTGGACATAAAACAAGAAGGAAAAATGATGTCAGGGTCTTAAACGTCTGGACCATTAACTGGCATGTGTTTTGCAACAGTCACCACCGTGCCACCCACCTTGCGTTAGCAGGACAGGTATTGGAAGAATGGACTATAAGAAGATGTACAATGAAGATGACAGATTTCGGGAAGAGGGCAGGAACACGAGAACACAGCGGTAACCGCCCCTGCTGGAGGATGCTTCCCGTGTGCGCTGCGGGCAATGTCGGGAACTGTTGCGTGAGTTTTGCTCTCCCTGTAGCAATTATTTTGTTTGTCTGCTCTGCTCATCAGGAACCGCCCACGATCTGACCGCACCGCTCCGCAGCGGGGCCGGAGCTGCGGGGAGCCGCTCGTGCTGCCCAAGTGGCACCTGCGTGGCCAGGGAGTGAACAGCGTCCACCCTGGGGGACAAGGGTGGTGCCCATGGGAAACTGTGGAGCCAAAGAGCGACCGCGTGTGTCACTGAGTGCGGGCGACCGCGCCGGAGCCTGCGCTTCCTCCATGGCTCGGTTTCCCTCCTGGTTTCGTTGGTGTTGGAGATGATGGAGCCTCCTGAGCCTGAGGGTTTCCCACCCAGCACAGTCACTGGCAGACAATAGGAGTCCTGTTCCGCTCGGGAACCCCGAGTGCCTCGGACACGTGCTGTGACGGGGGCTGCTGCCTTGCGCTAAACAGAACATCCGCGCTCGCTGTGCGGGGCTGGCGTCAGCGCCGGGGAGCCCCTCAGCTCGTCCTGCGCCCCGCTGGTGTGCTGGGGCTTGCCAGGTTAGTGCTGGTTGCTTTGTGGGTTGCAAAATGATTGTGTGCACCCCGGGACGCCGCACCCCTGGCACTGCACCCCCGGCACCCCGCACCCCCGGCACCGCACCCCCGGCACCGCACCCCCGGCACCCCGCACCCCCGGCACCACACCCCCGGCACCGCACCCCCGGCACCCCGCACCCCCGGCACCGCACCCCCGGCACCGCACCCCCGGCAGCGCAGCGGGGTCCCGGCAGCCCCCTGTGCTCTGCCCGCGGCACGTCCTGGAGCTGCTGCGAGAAGGGGCCGGGAGAACCGGGGCTGAGGACGCGGTCATCGCTGCCTCTGCCCAGAACCCACGGTTCACAGAACGGTTTGGGTTGAAGGGCCCTCCCCAGCCCTCCAGCCCCTCCTGCCATGACAGGGACATCGTCACCAGCTCAGGGTGCTCAGACCCCGTCCAGCCTGGCCTGGAGTGTCTCCGGGATGGTTCATCCACCCCCTCTCTGGTACCTGGGCCAGGCTCTCACCACACTCAGGGACAACAATTTCATTATATCCAGCCTGAATCTCTGCTCCTTTAGTTTAAAACCATCACCCCTTGTCCTATAGCAACAGGCCCTGCTAAAAATCTGTCACTGTCGTTCTTATCAGCCCCTTTTAGGTCCAGAAAGGCCGCACTAAGGTGTCCTGGAGCTTCTCTTCTCCATCTGAACCCCCAGCTCTCACCTGTCCCCGCAGAGCTGCTCCAGCCTCGGTCGCTCCCGGGGCTCCTCCGCCCCGCAGCGGGTCCGCGTGTCTGTGCTGGGACCCGGCGCTGGACGGGGAGGCAGCGGGGATGGTGACAGGGTTTCGGGTGTTTCGGGATGCGCAGCCCGTGCTGCTCGGCTGGACGCGGCGGAGCTGCCGTCCTGCTCTGTCCCGCAGGGTCCCCCCGGGCCCCCTCCCCTTCCCGTGCTCTGGTTCACTGCGTTTAACCCCCATAGCCAGCGGGTGCCTATTGCACCCTCCTGCAGACAACGGGGCACAACGTGGATGCATTTGGTGCTTGAAGAGGTTTTATTTCAATGCCACAGACAGAAAGCTGATGACAAAGCTTTGGTTACAGTTTGGCTGTGCTTGGGGACAAGTGGAAGAGACGATGCTGCTGGGAGAGCACAGTCCCGCGGGTGCAAACACCCTGGCAATCGCTTCACTTGCGGGGGCTGTGGCCGCAGCCATGGTCCTGGTCCTGGTCACGGTTGGGACCGTGGCCGTGGTCATGGCCGTGGTCGTGGCTGTGGCCATGGTCATGGTCGTGGCCGTGGTCATGGCCTTGACCAGTCTCTGGTTGCTGTTTACTCCTCTTGTGACACTCGTGGGACCTCTCGTGGGCATCGATGACCACGCCGCTCAGGGTGGTCAGGAACTCGGTGAACCTCAGGCGACCGTCGCGGTTCTTGTCCGCTCTGGAGAAGAGCTGGTTTATGTACTTATCCACGGACAGGCCGGGCTGCGGCGGGACAGAGCGACAACAGTCAGCGCGGAGCACAGCGGGCCCGGGGCCACCCCCCGGCCCACAGCACGGGACAAACCCACCCGGGATCGCGTGGCTCCAGGAGAACCCGAAAACACCCTTTCCCCACTCTGGGACCTCCCAGCCGCCCCCAGGCCCCAAGTGGCCGCGGGTCCCGCGAGCTCCGACCCGGCCAGCAGAGCGGAGCGGGCTCGGCTCTCACCGCCGCGGTCCTGTGCAGGAAGGGCTCGGCGTTCTCCTTCAGCAGCTGCGAGAACTCGGTCTTGTTCAGGTAGTCGTCTATGGGGGGGCACTTCACGGCGTACTGGTGGTAGACGTTGACGATGCACTCCAAGGCGAGCTCCAGGTCGGTTTTCATCTTGCTGGAAAGAGACGGGCAGAAACACGTTAAACCCTATGGGAGGATGAGGAGGGTCCCGCTGGCTCTAGCCGCCCGCACGGGGCGACCGGAGCCGGTGGCGTTTCACCTCCCATGCCAACCGAAGCCACCACCTGGCAGGGTGTACGTACCAGCGGTGCGGGGCTGGCAGGGTGTACGTACCGGCGGTGCTGGGGCTGGCAGGGTGTACGTACCGGCGGTGCTGGGGCTGGCGGCTGCGGGAGACACACGGGAGCGCTGCTGTGTGTTGGAGGCAAGGTCTGCTTTTTATACTGTCCCTGAGCTACAATTTGTGACACCCTCAAATTTATTTTGGGGTGATAACCCCGGAATTGTGCAAGGCTGCACAGCACACCCAGGCAGCAATTTATTGCCTGGAACCGGCTGCTGTGACTGTTAACAAGGGAGGGACACACCAAACTTGTTATGGCAAAACAAGGAAACGCCACCAGGCATTCCCAGATGAGTGGGGATGCTGCGGGGTGAAAGCCCTGAGCGCAGGGCTTTGTGTGGAATTCAGAACCACAGCGTTGTTTTGGTTGGAAAAGCCAAGATCAAGTCACGTTAACCCACCCCGGCACTGAGCGTGTCCTGGGAGCCTCGTCTGTGCAGCCCCCGGGACGGCGGCGCCAGCGCTGCCCTGGGCAGCCGCCCCGCGGCCCTCGGGGGGGCAATCCTCCCTAAAGCCGCTCTGAGCCCCCGGGGCTGCTGTTCAGGGTCTTTGTGAGATAATGGGGGAGGAACGTTTCTGGTTCACCGCGGGGTGCGGAGTGAGGGGCTCTGGTGGGGTGACGCTGGTTTGTGTTCGCTGCTCCCGTACCTGCCCGGGTGCTGTGGGATTCGGCTGGTGATGCAACGCAGGCGCTGGGGTGGTCCCACCCTGCCAGCTCTGCAGGACCACGCGCAGCACCCTCGTCCCTCCCTCCTGAACCGTCTAACAGGAAAGGGCGTTGGGAACCCGGGACCGCGCCCGGTCCGAGGCGGCGGCGCTTCCCGGCAATAACCGGCGGCGTTGGCAACCGCTGCCGCCCCAGCGCCGGGGACGGGGGGACCCGCGGGGCTGCCGAGCCCCCAGCCCGCACCCCAAACAGCCCGTGGGGTGTGGAGCTGGGAGGGACAGGGGAGGTGAAACGTCCCCCGGAGCACGAGGAACTTGTGCTGGGGAAACAACCTGGGTTAAACCCTGGACTAAACCCGGATTAAACCCTGGATTAAACCCGGATTAAACCTGGGTTACACCTGGATTAAACCATGCATAAAACCCTGGGTTAAACCCTGGGTTAAATCCTGGATTAAACCCAGATTAAACCTGGGTTAAACCCTGGATTGCCAAAGCGGGAACCAAGGGGCCATGGTGCGGTGGGGCTGGGGCAGCGGGAGCCGGGAAGGGTTTGGGTCATTGTTCACTTTAGGTGCTTTTGCTTTGGGGTTGTTGTTGTTGGTTGGTTTTTTGCCTTTTATTTTTTTCTTCTTAGGTGGTGTTCGTTTGTTTGTTTGCTTTTGGGTTTTTTATTTGTAATATTTTTATTTGCTTTGGGGTTTTTTTCCCTGCTTTTTGGGGTTTTTTTCTTTGCTTTTCGCTGGGTTTTTTTGAGGTTTTTTATTTTACATTTTTTTTTGTGGCTCCGCTCTTTTGCGTTTATTGGTTGTTGCATCTTTATCGGTTACCCCGCGGTTACACGGGGAGGGCGGGGCTCAGCGCAGCCGGGACTCGAACCGCGGACCCCGGGCGCGATGACTCATACACTGTCTACTCGCGGGCACCTGCGACCCTCATCACTGGATGAGTCACCGGCCCGTTCCCCGCGGTCCCGGGTTCGAGCCCCGGGTTCGAGCCCCGGCTGCGCTGGGGGCCGTGACGGGAGCGCAGGCGCGGGACCGACCCGCGGCACCTGCTGCCCCCTGCAGGCCGGTTCGCGCCCCAAAACAACCTCCCGAACCGGCGCGAGTGGCAACGCGCGGGGGGGGTGGGAAAAGGGGCACGAGCACGCGGTGACCCCGAAAATCGGGAAAAGACAAAACAGAACTGAAGTAACAAAAACAGCAGCCAAAAAAAACCCAGAAACAGGGCGTAAAGACAGGGGGAAAAGGGACAAAAAAACACCCACGAAAGGGAAAAGAAAAAAAAAAAACAACAAAGAGCAAAGCAAAAAAAAACCTTAAAGGAGAAAAATACAAAAAAAAAACAGGAAAAAAAGCAGCAAAGCAAAATAAAACAAACAAAAAAAACCAGCAAACAAAAATGGGAAGGGAAAAAACCAGAGGCGGCTGTTCCCGCCTCGTGGCACCTCCCCGTCTCTCCTCCTCCCATCGGGCTGTTCTCGCCCCTCCCACCGCGGCCGCACAAAATGGCCGACCCGGAAGAGACGGCGGAAGGCAGTGGCGGAAGGATATCGGTGTCAGACAACAAAGAGTCCGCCTCTGCCGGCGGATTTGCGCTTCGCTCGCGGATTTCGGCGATTTCTCCTCCCTTTTCCCGGTCCCCTCCCCGCTCCGGAGCCTGGAGGCGCACGGCGAGCAATGGGGGAACCCCAAAAGGGGAGCATTTTCTCTGGCGGAGGGATAGCGGGGAGACGCGCAGGACAGTTAGCGCGGATGGCGGTGATGCGCCCCTGCAGTTAGTTCCGGCAGAGACGTTTGGGCGCCAAGTACAAAATGGCGGCGCCGCCCTAAGATGACGGGGCGCTGGGCCTCGTGAAGCCCTTCGGTATGTTTGTGTCTATAAAGAAAATATATACATATATGTGTGTGTGTATGTCAGTAAAGCCTGTGAGCCTCTGTCCCCTCCGGGTGCCTCCCTGTCCCGGTTTGGGCTCCCGCAGGGTGCCTGGGCCACCATCCCTGTGGTGCGTTAACCCCCCAGGCAGCCCTGACACACTCAGTGCCCGTTGTGAGGTAAACATGAAACCCTGGGGCCTCTTTCTTCTCTAGGGTTCGTCTGAGACGTTTCCCTGTGGGGTTTGGAAAAGCTGAAGTTTAAATAATAGCCTTAATGCTCTTAAGTTATAATAATCCCTTAGGCTTAGTTTTTTTCCACGCTTAAACCCTCCGTGTCATTTGCAAAGACACAGGTACATGTTCTCAAGTCAGTTCTCAGCAACACATAAAGACTTAAAGCAATTTAATGGCAAATTACGGAAACAACCCGATGTTAGTTTACATGGGTTTTTTTTGAAGTGTCCACAGGAATGCGTATGCTTTCAAATCATTTTATTTAAAGTCTCATAATAAATACTTCTCCTGGGGGTTTTCAAACAGCTCTGCGTAGGAGAATTAACACCGTTTCGGTTCGGAGTCGGCAGGTTTGGGGTTTCTGCGCTCCCTTGCTGGGACTCAGTGCCGATTTTCTGCAATATTTACCTATTTTGGGCACTGTTTAAGCCCCCCCAGCCACGTTCCCCAGCTCTTAGGGCAGTTTTGGACACTCCACATCAAATCAAACCCAAAAAAAGCGCATTCAAGAAGACAAACCGACCGCGTTCGCCCTCCCAGGAAACGATATCGGGGGGAAAAACTGTTTAAAAGCAAAAGTGATGCGGGGTTGTTTGGCGGGCGGGGGGTTGGTTTGTGTAGAGACGATGCGCGGAAATGAACCCGCGGAGAGCGCGGCGGGAGCGTCCGGCGGGAGCGCGGGGCGGCGAGCGCTGGGGATCGCAAGGGGGTGATTAATCGGGTGGGTAACCAGAAATGCTTCCATTCCATTCTCTGTTTTACGTTCCAGCTCAGCCCCGTTGCCCCCCGGACCCCACAGTGGCCACGGCCCCGGTCCCAGCCCGGAGTCACACCTGGGACAGAGCGCAGGGAGAAGCTGGGGAATAACGAGGGGAATAACGGAGGAAAATCGCACTTTGGGCAGTGAACACCCAGCCTTGAGCCCACCGAGCGGGATCGGAGGTTTCCGTGGGTATTCACCCCCCTGGCCATCGTTTCTGCTGCTCGGGCTCCAGCCACGAGGCTCGAGGAGGTGTATTTGGAGACAGAGGTTTGTGCCTCTTCCACCGTCATTACCCCCACGGACGTTAAAGGAGCGAAGCAGCTTTTGGAGAAACTGGGCCAGGGAAGCGCAAATGGAGACGATTCCCGCCGGTCCCGCGCCGCTCCCTGCGCACAAATGGGTTCATTTGAAAGAAAAACAGGTGAGAAATGAGCACAAACGTGCGTCCCGGAGCGCGGGGACACGTGTGGGGCGGCAGCGACCCCAGCGCCTTCCCGGGAAATCTGGGGGCTGTCTGTTGCCCTCTCCCCTCGGATTTGCGCCCCTGCTCGCGCTGTTGTGTTTCCAGCTCTACTGCAAGATGAGAAGAAAAGAGGGGGAAGGCGGAGAGGGGCCGAAGCTTCGCAGCGTCGTGGTGAACGGCCGCGTTAGTTAACAACGTCAAAAGAACTGCCCAGAAACAACCAAAAATACCCCAACCTCCAAACCCACAGCAAAACCGAACCCTCGCGCGCCCAGCAGAGAGGGAGAGGGGCCAAGGGCCTTCAGATGAGCTCGAAATCTAAGGAGCTGATGCTGGCAATGGGAGCCCTCCAGAAGTTGAAGCTGTTGAACGGCAGCAGGCCGTCCTCCTCGTCCGGGCCGTCACGGCGGGGCCGGTCCCGCTCGCCGCCCAGCTTGCCCAGCCCCTTGGGCTTGTAGAGGGTCCCGTCGCCGAGCCCCAGCCCCTCCAGCTCCGCCACGTCCAGCTGCGGGATCGGCAGCCGCCAGTAGATGAAGGAGTCGTACTGGCTGCTGATGGTGTCCAGCATTTTCCAGGCTGTGAGGGCAAAGAGGGGAGAGAAGAGGAGGAGAAAAGCTCTTCAGGAGTTGCCCTAAAGCGGCTGGAACAGGTGATGTGGTATTGACCAAATCCCACGGGGCTGGCCCCAGAAATGAGAGGTGTGTGGGGGAGGCTAGGCTCCGGGCTGGGGCTCAGCGCCGGGCTGAGCGCTGCCGCTGGCGTGATCCCCTCGGAGCCGTGATTTGGAGGGGTGGGCAGTGGGATTTGCTCCTCTGTGCCTCAGTTTCCCTACCCGCATAAAGGGGAGGGCGGGAGGGCCAGGGTGGGGGCCGCCCCCTTCTCAACCACATCCCCACACATTCACCCCACACCCGTGGAGTGACATCAGTGTCCCCCCCCACACTGCTCTGACCAGCATCCAAACGAACCCATTTTCCACCAAACCATCCAAAAGGCTCTTCTCTTGCCCTTTCCCTGTGCTGAGCCCCCTGGAGCAGACAGCGGGGGGGGGTCCCTGCGTGTCCCCACAGCCCCTGTCACCCCCCGTCCCACCCATGTGGCACCGCATCGCCCCGGGGGACTGCAGCGGAACGCTCCAGAAGGGGCTGGGAGAAGCATCACTCGGCGTTGCCATCGCTCCGTCCGTCTGTCCGTCTGCAGCTGGGGGTGCCGGTGCCGCAGAGCCCCCCCGCAGCCCCGCCCAGACCCACAGAAACGGGAAACGGCAGCGGGGACGCGCGGGCTGAGCTGAGTCACGGCGCGCTGGCTCGCCCTTCCCCGCAGAACCGTGTCGGTGCCGCGGCGCGTGGCAGCGGCGCGGGGGAGGACAAGCCAGCTTCTCCCAGAAATACCCTCCTTCCCCCCTGATCCCCGGGCTTCAGCGCTGGGAATCCAAATGCTAAAGGATGACTCAGACATACCTCGAATCACGCCCTCCCTGGCTCCCCGTGCGATGCGCAGTGACCAGCTGCTAAATTTAAGGTTCTCGGCGCAGCCCGGAGGCTGTGAAAGGCTCCTGTGTCACCCCCGAGTGAACCGACCCACAGGGCTGTGAAGGAGCCTCCCCGGGGGTATATCCCGGGGAATCTTTCTGCACATTGTTTAGCGGTGATGGATGTCATGGACAATGGATTTTAAAGCTCCAAAGCGGGGAAAAGGGAGTTTAGTGACAAGAAATTTAAAAAATCAAATGTTCAGAAAAGGCAGTTATGGGGAAAAAATAATAAAGCTCCTGTGTTGCGTGTCACCCCCAAGGAAGAGCATCCGTCTCTGGGGTCAGCGTGGTCCCCGCGTCCGCGGAGGTGAGAACACCTTTATCCCCTTAATCCCTGCTGGTTGTTGCTTATGCCCCCCCAAAAAATAATCTGGGGGTGCCAATGCCTCCCTGCACCCAAACCTCTTCCAAAACCAAAGCATCCTCTTGCTGCTCATCCCGCCGCCCCTTACCTGTCAAGGATGGACGGACGGATGGACAGACAGTGTCTTTGTGCCGGGAGGCGTCGCAGCGTGGCTTTTGTCTGCCGGCACGGCTGGGTCTGCAATGCAGCCCCTCCGAGAAGCCACTCGTGAATTCCCCTTCGTCATGGGGATGGGATGATGGAGAAAGAGGCAGATGAGTCAGCGGCTCCCACCCGCGGGGGGGGCACCTGCGCGCTGGACCCCGGACACGCATGTGTTAAATCCACTGATGGGAATTGCCTGCAGTGATTCCTGGCTCACTCCGGCTCAGCATTTGGGGTATAACAGACGGTTTTCGGCCTCCAAGGAGGAGGACAGAGTTTATTTTTACCTGCATGTGAGGAAATGGTGCCCTGGGCTGTAGGAGGGTGCTTGTGGGTCAAGCAAAAACACCCAGATAAGGAATTTTTGGGATTTTGTGGCGTTGCTGAGTCTGGAGGTGTTTGGTCCTGATGCTGCGTGGGAAAAATACCTCGGCTTTGTGTCTGGAGCTGGAAATCGGAGGGTGACGCCCAGAGCCGGTGACACTGCCGGGGGGACCAGGGGGCACCTGGGGCAGCCCCTGCCCCCCTCCCTGGGCTCTGCCCGGGATTAACGTTCCTGTGGGGCTTTAGGAGGGTTTTTTCCTCCCTTTCCTCCTCGTTCCCGCTGCGCAGCTGGTTTCTGCTGGTGCCAAGTGCTTTCGCCAGCGCTGGGCTTGCAGCCGGGCTATTTCTGCCTCCTCCTCCTCCTCCTCTTGTCCCTGCCGGGAGCCAAGAGGATCCCATGTCCCTGCTCCTAAACAAGCTGGGCTTAGCTCGGCCCCGCCACCACCCAGAAAATGCCGACCAGGGGCCCGCGGAGGATGCTGATCCCTCCGGGGTGTCCAGTGTTTTTGGGGATCCCGAGGATGTGGGGCCCAGCTCAGGCTGGATGGGACCCGTCTGCTTTGGGGTGTCACCTACTGAAAGGGGTGGCTCGTGTGTGACAACCCAAAGCGTGACATCCCTCCCCAAGAGAAGGGACCTGGGGCCAGACCCCACAGGCGACACAGCGATGCGCCGTGGGGACCCAAATCTCTTCACCGCAGCTTTGGACCCAGTGGTTTTGTTTCGGGGGGGCTGTAGGGGGGACAGTGTCCTCTGGCAGCGCAAGAAGCCAAAAAAAAGGGCTCTTGAGCTGAATCGAGGCCTCAAACACTCGGGCTATTATCAGCCCTGGTGGCTCAGGGCAGGCGGGGACAGGGACGCGACTGAGAGGGGACAGTGCCGCCTTGTTCGGGACTGCTGGAGTGGGAGCCCTGGGGACAGCTGGGATTTGGGGGCTGACGTAGGAGGTGACACCCCAGAGGTGACACCAGCTTGGCTGGTGCCTGGAGCCGTGGGATTGTGCTGGTGGCAGCACCGTGGGCGGTGACGGTGGCAGCACCGCGGGCAGTGGCGGTGGCAGCACCGCAGGCGGTGGCGGTGGCAGCACCGCAGGCGGTGGCGGTGGCAGGACCGCGGGCAGTGGTGGTGGCAGGACTGCGGGCGGTGCTGGTGGCAGGACCGCGGGCGGTGGCAGGACCGCGGGCGGTGCTGGTGGCAGGACTGCGCGCAGTGGCGGTGGCAGGATGGTGTCAGGCGTTGTGCAAACGGAAGGGCCCCGGGCTGGTGATGCTGCAACACTGCTCGACGCGGCCGTGGTGGGGCTGGGGGTTCCATCCTTTCTGGTGCTTTGGTCCCCGCAGCGTTGGGGACCCCCCACATCCATGGAAAATGGGAATAAGGCCTGGGAGCAAAACTGGGCCCTGGGGGGGACCCCAGTCTTGATGGGCACCCCCAGCCCTGCTGGGACACCCATCCCCACCAAGACCCCCAGGACCCCCAATTCTAGGACCCCCCAGCCCTACCGAGACCCCAAAGACCCCCAGCCCTGTTGGGATCCCCCAGCCCTACCGAGACGCCCCGGAACCCCCAACTTTCCGGGATGCCCCAGCCCTACCAAGATCCCCAGGGTCCGCACCCCCGCCGGGCCCCCCGAGCCGCTCCGGGCCCCCCGAGCCGCTCCGGGCCCCCGAGCCGTTCTGGGCCCCCCGAGCCGTTCCGGGCCCCCCGAGCCATTCCGGGCCCCCCGAGCCGTTCTGGGCCCCCCGAGCCGTTCTGGGCCCCCCGAGCCGCTCCGGGCCCCCGAGCCGCTCCGGGCCCCCGAGCCGTTCTGGGCCCCCCGAGCCGCTCCGGGCCCCCGAGTCGCTCCGGGCCCCCCGAGCCGCTCCGGGCCCCCCGGCCGCGCGGAGCCCCGGCGCGGCGGGCCCTGCAATGCCGGCGGTGTCCAGGGTGGGAGCTGGTGCTCCGGGCCGGGCCACGCCTGCCCGCCGCGAGCTGGGACCGGCCCGGGACCCGCACCGGGACCCGCACCCGCCAACGGGCCAGGTAACGGGGCCGCACCGGGACCGGCCCCGCGGGACCGCGACCCCGCGGAAGCGCCCCCGAAAGCGCCGTGGGAAGGCGGGGGGCACCGGAACGGGAAGGGGGCGGCGGGAGGACCCCCCCTTGCAGCCCCCTGGTCGGAGCGAGGAGTCCTGCCCGGACCCCCCGCCCCACCGGAGCCCCAGCCCCCCGGAGCCCTCGGGACCCCCAGCCCTGCCGGGACGCCCAACTCCCAACTCCATGGGGACCCCCCGCCCTACCGGGACCCCCAGTTCTACGGGCACCCCCAATTCTACCGGGACCCCCCAGCCCCACCAGGACTTCCCAGCCTTACCAGAACCCCCGAGATCCTCAGCCTTACTGGGACCCCCAGCCCTGCAGGGACCCCCCAGCCCCAGAGTGACCCCGGGAGCTGCAGCCCCGCTGGGACCCCCGTGCGGCACCCAGCGCCCCGCCGGCGGCCGTGGCCGCGCCACACAAAGGGGCTGCTCCCCCCATGCTGCTGCCTCACCCGGGGGGTCCCGGGCCCGCAGCTGCGGGGGTCGCGGGGCTCTCACCCAGCATCCCCCCCACCGCCCTCCCTCCCGACCGCGGGGTCCCGGTGGGCGGTGCCCCGCCGTGCCGGGGTCCCGAGCAGCCCCCCGCCCCCGCCGGTGACGCAGAGCCGCCGCGCGGTGCTTTCCCAACCGGGAAGTCATTTTGTGCGAGCCGGCTCGGCTGGGCCTGAGCCGCCGTCCCTGCGGCTGCGCGGCCGACTCAGCTCCGCAGGGCCGGTGAGTGGGGAGGGGGCGCCGAGACCCCCGGGGAGGGAACCGGGGCGGCCGCGGCCTGTGGGACCCGCCACCGAGAGCCGCCCGGCGCCGGGGGAGCGGCCGGTGCGGCCGGTGTGGCCGCCACCCTCCGCGGGCGGGAGGACGTGAGCCCCGGCGGGGCTGCGGTGGCGGGGGGAGGAGGGGTCCGAGGGGGCTCCCGGCGGCTCGGGCCCTTGGGGTCACCCGGGGACTCGCCGGTGGCTCGTCCGAGGCTGCGCGCGCCCTGGGGCTCCCCCGGGCCCCCCCGGTACCGAATGTGCGGGGCGCCCCCTCCGCGGGGCCTTTCCGCCGCGGGGCCGGGCCGGCTCCGGCGGCCTCATTTCCTAAGGAAACGGGGCGAGAAGGAAAAGCCCCCCCGCCCTGCCCCGTCCGTCCGTCTGTCCGTCCGTCCGGTGCGGCCCGGGGGTGCCGGTCCGCGGGTCTGCCGGGCACAGCCCCGGTTTGCGCCCCCCGGGACGTGTCACAACCCGCCCCTCGGCACCGCGCTCGCCGGGGGCTGCGTGGCAGGCGGCCCCCGACCCCGCGTTCGGGGGGTCAGCGCCCCGCCTTGGGGGCGCCGGCAGCCGCGGGCCCCGCTCCGCCCCGCCGCGGGCAGGAAGCGCCGACCGGCCGCCGCGGCCTCTGCGCCCATCCGGTGCGGCCGAGGAAGGGGCTCCTCCTGTTTGCCGGCGCGGTGCGGCCGGCGCCCGTGGCCAGGGCGGCCAGCGGCGGCCAAGCCCGGCGCCCCGGGACCCGCTGACTGGCGCCCCGGGACCCGCTGACTGGCGTCCCGGGACCCGCTGACTGGCGTCCCGGGACCCGCTGACTGGCGTCCCGGGACCCGCTGACTGGCGCCCCGGGACCCGCTGACTGGCGCCCCGGGACCCGCTGACTGGTGCCCCGGGACCCGCTGACTGGCGCCCCGGGACCCGCTGGCCGGTTCCCCGGGACCCGCCGTCCGGCGCCGGGCTGCGCGCACCCTCCGCGGGCGGTGAGTTCCGTGTGAGCCGCCGGGCGCTCAGGCACCGGAATGTTTGTCTGGCCTTGATGGGAGGAAGCACGAATTTGGGGGTGAACCCTCTTTCCACACCCTCAGCTTTGCCTGCCCCCCCGGGCCGTGGCGGTTTTGGGGCAGAGTCCCCGGTTTATTCTGTTTTTCCCCTCCGTCTGCCTTTGAGCCGGAGCGGAAGAGCCGAACCTCCGGCCTCTTTCGGAAAGGCCGGGATATTTATAGCTGCCTGGCTCAGGGAGTTGGGATTTGCCGCGGCCGCCTCTGTCCCCCATCCTGCCGCAGCGTCCCGTCCTGCGCCGGGGGGCCGGGACAGCTCCTCGGGGTGGGTGTGAGATGCCCCGGGGTCCCTAGGGGTCCCCTGAGTGTCTCTGTCTCTGCTCAGTCGGTGGGAAGTGGATTTGGGGTTGATTTGGGGAGTCAAGACTCCGGATATCTCTCTCCCCGTTCCAACCCGCTCTGCCTCCCCTAGGTCCATCCCCGCCGGCTCAGCCACCCCGACCAGGTCCCCCACCCGTCCCCATGGAGTGACCCCGCGCGGGGGTCTCTGCACCGGCGCAGCCCCCCGGCAGGGAGGGAAGCTGGACACCACCGCGAATATGAGCGACTTCTGGCACAAGCTGGGCTGCTGCGTCGTGGAGAAGCCACAGCCCGTGAGTCTCATCAGTTCAGGGCCGGTTCGGGGGTTGGGGTCCCGGAGCCGTGGGTTCGGGGGTCTGACGGCCTCGGTCCGCTTGCAGAAGAAGAGGAGGAGGCGGATCGACCGCTCCATGATCGGGGAGCCCATGAACTTCGTGCACCTGACGCACATCGGCTCTGGAGATATGGCCGCGGGAGAAGACCTGCCCATGGTACGCGGCCCGCGCGCGGGATGGCGGGTGTCACTGCTGGGTGGCGGGTGTCACTGCTGGGTGGCGGGTGTCACTGCTGGGTGGCGGGTGTCACTGTTGGGTGGTGAGTGTCACTGTTGGGTGACAAGTCTCAGGGCAGCCTTGTGTTTGGGACACAGATCTTATGCTTGGGTGGTGGGGCAGCCCAGTTGGGTGACGAAATGGCCCAGTGGGGCGGTGGGATGGCCCAGTGGGGCGGTGGGTCCCACGGCGGTGACGCCCCATCTCGGCGCCCTCCCCGCAGAGCGGTGCCGTCCAGGAGATGAGGTCCAAGGGCAGCCGGGAGCGACAGTGGAGCAGCTCCCGCGTCTTGTAGCATGTGAGTACACGGCCCTGAGCGCCATCTCTGCTCCCGCCGCGGCACCGCCGCTAATTAACGCACCCAAACGAGCCCCTGCTTGTGCAGGTCCCTCACCCGGCCTCTCTTGGACTTTGCAGATTCCTGGCTTTTTCAGCCCAAACTTGAACTGCCTGATCCCCCAACCGGAGGAGAAGCCGACCTCGAGTGCTTTAACCCCGCGGCAATTTCTGCAGAGCCACCCTCGCCCGGCTCCCGGTGGCTTTTGGCTGTGTCCCCCGGCAGATCCCCCCGTCCCGGGGACATCGGGTCGGTGACAACAGCCCCCGCCTCGCGCACGACCAGGATCTCAGCCGCAAGGACACAGCCGCCCGCCCGGAGCCGCCGGGCACAGCCGAGATGTGCCAAATCCTGCCCGTTTTCCCTCGTTTCCACGCCGGCATCTCCCGTGGGCGCCCGGTGCCTCGGCTTCCCTGCGGCCTCCCAGCGAGGCCGGTCCCGCTGCTGCGGCTGCTTTGGTGCCCGCCCGGAAAGGCGCAGAAGAGCAAAACTGGGACTAAACCCCAACGCTTCCATGCAAAACCGGGATTAAACCGTGATGCTTCGGCGTCTCACCAGCAGCAGCTCAGCACCGAAACCACCACTGAGCCCACGGTGCTTCCAGCCGGCGTTTCCACCCCTGGTAAACCACCACCTTTCTTCTTTTTTAGGATATATATTGTTTTTTAAGCTCAAAAAGCCAACTCAGTGGCCTCCGCCGCCTCGGAGGCAGGACCGCGGTGGGGATCTGCGCCGGGGTTTCACCGGCACCGGCCGAGGCAGGACGGGGCCCGACCCGAGGAGGGGCGTGGGCTCCCGAATTCGGGTGCGGGTGTATATAATTTAAATAGCGCCGGGATTAAATATTGAATCGCACGTGCCGGGCACCGCGGCCGGGGCAGCGGCTGCTGCCGCGCTCCACGCCGGGCGCTCCCGCGCGGCGCCGGGCTGTGCCAGCCCGCGGCACGCTCGGTGTTGGGAAGCAAGTGCCGATGCTTGGTTTGGTTTTCCCTCCCCTGGGAAATAAACACCCCCCTTGAAATAAACCCCTCGTGCTGCCCGGGACGCGTCCGCCAGCGGCTCCTGCCAGATTCGCCAGGAGAGGCTGAGATCCCACCCCAGCCACGTCCTTCATCCTCCCGTGGGTGCTCGAGGAGCGCTTTGGCCCCCAGAAAAGAAGGGGTGCTCCCCATGGATGCTGCAGGCAGGGTGGGGGCTGCGCCGAGCACCCCCGGGGGAACCAGCCAGCGCCAGGCCCATTGTGAAAGGAAAGCTGAGAGCCAAAAGTGGAAGAAATGAGGGAAGTTTAATCGTCGGAGCACGCGGGCGACAGCCCTGGGCTGCCGTGGGTCTGGACCCCCGCCCAGGGACCCTACGGCCCCCAAAGGGAGGGAGAACAGCAAGAACTCATTAAGCACCCCATTAAGTGGGTGCCGTCCTGGCCCCCCAAAAACCCACCTGGGGGACCAAACCTCTTGAGGCCATTGGGGAGCCCGTCGGGGGGCTAATTGCACCAAAGGCTCATCTCCATTAGAGCTGAGCTCTAACGAAGGCGGCTGCAGCCCCCCCCGCCCAGGGAGCCCCCCCGTCCTTTTGTGCACCCCAAACCCTCACTTAGGGGAGCCGGGAGGCTGCCCCGCGGCGATGCGGCTGACCCTCTCCAGGACGTCCTGGGGACACAGGGGCGGCACGGCCTGTGCCAGGGGACATTCCTCCACCAGGCTGTTCATGGGGGTGGGCGGCGGGACCGCCTCGTCCTCCGGCCCCCCCGCGGGCCCCGGCCCCCCCAGGGCCGCCCGCAGGACCGGCAGCACCTTCTTGCGCGACGCCAGCGCGTTGCCCTGCGCGTAGGTGGCCACGCAGGGCCAGGGGCTCGCCAGGGGCTGCAGCTGCAGGGACGGCGACGCCTCCTCCTCCAGCGCCCGGCACACCTGCGGGAGCGCAGCGGCTGGACCCCCGGGACCCCCACAGCCAGGGCGTTGCAGGGCAAACCCAAGTACCTCCCTCCAGCCCCCCCAAATTGGGAGATTTCAGGGCAAACCCAAGTGCTGCAGCTCAGAACTGCCCCAGGCCCCCAAAATCGGGGGACTTTGGAGGAAATCCAAGCGCCACGGCAGGGACCCCCACCCAGGACCCCCGGGGCGGGGGCGTCCCCCACTCACGGCGCTGCGGAGGGTCTCCCGCTGGCTGTAGACAGCAAGCTGCCGCGTGGGCTCGTTCCGTTCGTTAAAAGAGATGGTCATGGCCACCAGCCCCGCGTAGCCCCGGGCCCGGCAGAACGCCTCCAGCGCCGGCAGCAAGCCGGGCCGGCGCAGGAACGTCTGCAGGGGAGACGGGCGCTGGCGTCACCCCACCGTCCCCCCGTGTCACCCGTGCCTCAGTTTCCCCCACCCGGCCGCACCTCCAGGTCCACGTAGATGGCGCTGACAGCGAGGAGCAGCTCGTCGCTGGACAGGACCTTGAGGTCCTTCCGCAGCATCTGCTCCGTCGTCAGCCCTGCGAGGCGAGAGGGGCCGAGCGTGAGCCCCTGGGGACGCGTCCTTGTCCCCAGGGAGGGGGGTTTGTCCCAGTTTGCTCCCAGTGAGACCCCCCAGACCTGAGACGTCGAACTTGGCGGCTTGCAGGGCTTCGAAGATGGTGTCACGGGCGGGCAGCTCGGGGAACCTCTCCTCGAGCAGGGACACGCACGCCACGTCCCTGGGCGTCACCTTGCCGGCCGCCGCGCTCAGGTTGACGCAGTCCAGGAGGATGGTGCCTGCGGGGGACAGCGGGGACCGTCAGTCGTCACCGTCCCCCTCGCCGGGGTTGCGAGGGCCGCCCGTCCTCACCGTGCAGCAGCGCGGCCGTGGGTCCGTCCAGCACGCCCGGGGGACCCTGCGCAATGCGCTCGGTCACCAGGGTGGCGCAGGAGCCCACCGGCTCCGCCGTCACCCGGCAGCCGGGCGCCCGGTCCCGCTCCAGGGGCCGGTGATCCAGCACCTCCACCACGGCCTCTTCCAGGGCGGCGTCGGCGCTGGCGGGCGAGACAGGGAGGGTGAGACCCCGGGGTGCCACGCGGCACATCCCGGAAACCCCTTTTTGTGCCTCTGCTACCCCAAAAACACCCCGTGGAAGGGAAAGATTTCACCCACCCCGGGGCAGATCCCGGCTGGGCGGCCCCGGCCGTCCCTGCGGCCCCCGCTCACCCGGGCAGGACGTGGTGATCGACCAGCGTCAGGGCCAGCAGCCCGGCGCGGTGCAGCCCCCCCAGGTCGATCTCGTCCCGAAAGACGAGGGCGGCGGCGGGGACGCCCTGTTCCCGCAGCAGGAACGTCGTCTCCGTGCGCAGCGCGAAGTCGGCGCGGGGGATGTTCAGCACCGGGACGAAGGCGGCGGTGGGCGCCGGGGCCGTCTGCGACGGGCGACAGCGCTGAGCCACGTCCCCAGAGCCACCCTTTGTCCCCAGGGCAGTTTCTCTCACCTTCGCCAGGAAATACGCCAGGGCCAGAGCCGAGACGGTGGAGTCCAGGTCGCAGGCCTCGTTGCCCATCACCACGTGGACCTCACGGTGGTGCCGGATGCTCTCCTGCCAGGGCAGGTGACATTCGCACGTCCCCAAGAGCCCCCGAGCCTGTCCCTTCCCCTCCAGGGGACCCTGAGCTGTCACCCACACGTGCACCGCTCTCCCAACCCTGGACAACCCGTCCCTTGGGACAAGACGTGCCCAGGAGCCATTTCTGGCACAAAAACATCACATTTTGGGGCACGTGCGTGAAAATGGGGCCCTGAGGAGAAAGGGACGACCCAGCTCTGCCGCGGTGGGGACGGGGACCCTCCTGTTGTAACCCCAGATCCACGTGGTTTTCCAGAGGCGCGTTTGGGGCTGGCCACCCCCAAAACACCACGATTCACCCCTTTTCTTCTTGCCTGCAGCGGCAGGAAAAAATACCACCCGTGTCCCCCCCACATCGCGCGTCCCCGTCCCGTCACACTGGAGGGAGCGTGTCACTCGTTCAGTGACAATCGTTCGAGCTGTAACCCAGATTCGCTCGTTTATTCCGTGTTGTAAATAACCGAGAGCCGCTGCGGCACCGGCCCCACGCCGGGGGGACGGGTGCTGGGGATCCCCCGCCCTGGAACTGGCGTTGGGGTGTCCCGGCACTGAGCCCCCTGCACACAACTCCCGGGGCGCCCAGTTCCCCTGCGCCCCCGTCCCCTTGTGCCCCGCTCTTCCCTGCACCCCAATCTCCCTGCGTCCCCGCCCCCTTGTGCCCCGCTCTTCCCTGCACCCCCGTCCCCTGGGTGCTCATCTCCCCCTGCACCCCAATTCCCTGTACCCCTCTTTCCCCTGCATCCATCTCCCCCTGCACCCCAATTCCCTGGGCACCCAGCTCCCCCTGCACCCCCGGCCCCCGCTCTTCCCCGCACCCCGGTCCCCCGGCCCCGCTACCTGCAGCGCCGCCCGGTTCCCCTCCACGAACCGCTGCATAACGGCGCCGATCCGCGCCCCGACCCGCCCGGCCCCGCCCAGCCCGGTCCGGCCCGGTTCAACAACCCGGTACCGCCCGTTCAACCCGGTACCGCCCGGTTCAACAACCCGGTACCGCCCGCTCAACCCGGTACCGCCCGCACGGCCCCGCCCCCTGTCACACCGCGGGGCGTGGCCTCGCGCGTGCGCTGCCGGGAACGGGGCGCGGCTGCGAAGGGGCGTGGCTGCGAAAGGGGCGTGGCTGTGAGGGGCGTGGTGCTTCGCCGCTGGCCCCGCCCCTTTCCGGGATTTCGCGCCGGCGGGGCTGGGGGCCGCAGTGAGTGTTGGGGGGGGTGGCACCCCAAACCCCCCGACACCCCAAGCCCTCTGACACCCCCGACCCCTCCCGACATCCCCGACCCCTCCTGACACCCCCAGCCCCCCCCAAAACCCCCCAACACCCCCGGGTGGGCCGTGCCCCCCCCCGACTTTCTGCCCCCCCAGGGTGGCGTCGCCCCATCCCGACTGGTAACTAGTTCTGGTAACCAGTTCCCGGTGACCAGTGACCGGGAGCAGCCGCCCCCCGGCTCCTCCTCCTCCGCGGCGCAGCCCGGCGGGCGGGGACAGCGGCAGCGCAGCCGCGGAGCGCACGGAGCACGGGAAAAACGGGAAAAACGGGAAAAACAGCGGCGGAAAGGAGGCGAACGGGCGAAAAGAGACCGGGAACAGGTAAAAGGCAGCGCTAAAGGAGGAGAAAGAAGGGGAAAAGGAGGAATAAAGGAGCAAGAAGGATTAAAGAAGGGAAAAGGATTAAAGCAGGGAAAAGGAGGATTAAAGAAGGAAAAAGGACGGGGAAAGGAGGAAAGAAGGAGGCAACAAGGAGCAAAAGAGAGTAAAAAGGAGCAATAAAGAAGGAAAAAGAGGAATAAAGAAGGAAAAAGAGGAAAGAGGAGTAAAAAGGAGGAATAAAGGAAAAAGAATAAAGAAGGAAAAGGAGGCAAAAGAAGGAAAAGGAGACAAGGATAAAACTCAGGAAAACAGAAGGGAGAAGGAGAAGGAGGGAGCGGCGGCAACGCGGCCCCAGGTACGGGGGGGGGGCGGGGGGGACGGCCGCGGTTTGGGGGTTTGGGGCACGCGTGACCCCGTTCCGGGCGGGGATCGCGGCTGAGGCGCGTCCCGCGTCCCGTGTCCCGCGTCCCGCGTCCCGCGTCCCGCCCGCAGCGCCGCCCCGGCCGGTCCCACCCGCGCCGCGGGTCCGGCGGGGACCGGGCTCGCCCCCGCGCGCGGGGTTGTTCTGTCCTATAGATATATATTGATCTGGTCATTGACAGTGTCCGCGTACCCGCCAGGAGCATCCCCCGTTGTGTCTTCGGTTCGCAGCGCTGTTTACCTGTAGAGCCACTGACCTGTCAGGAGTTTTCGTTTATTTACTATTTATCGATCACTATGGTTTTATCTCTACGAGTATTTATTTACTTATTTCTCTCTTTGTCTCTGTGATACTTGTTTATTGTCAAAAAGCCAGATTTTCCACGTCTCCTGACTATTTCAAAGCCAAACTTTCAAAATCTCTTTAGCGTTTCAAAGCCAAAGTTTCCGATTCACTTGACTGTTCTGTTTCCCGAATCCCTCTGCGGGAGCGTTCCACTAATATGTATGTATGTTTTTCTTGAAATGCGCGTTTCCCCCCTCGGGGAGACGTTTGGGACGCGGCTGTTCCTGCGCTAATCCCTGTATTATTTTCCTGGACTAATACATGTGGTTTTTTTCCCGAAAGCCCCGTTTTTAGCAGGTTTGGGATGCGGCTGCTCCCACATGGACTCAGCACATCCCCAGGGGCCCGATCCTGAGGGTCCCATGGAGCCGCCACCCGAGCAGGACAGAGGGACATCGGGGGACAAAGGGACCCCCCAGCCCCCGGGGGAGGTTCGGGGGGGCTTGGAGGTGCCTCCCCCCCCCGCCGTGGGGCAGGGCGGCTGCGCCCCACATCCCCCCCCCAACGAGCAGCCGCAGGACGACGCTCCGGCGCCGCAAAGTGCGGAGGACGGGGTGTCCCCGGCGGGGCCCCGCGCTGCCGCGGGGGGGGTGACGTCACCAGCTGAGCCCCCCCCCGCCCGGACCCCCGCTCGGGACGCGGAGGAGGATTTCTATTGCGTGAAGTGGATTGACTGGAAGGGGGAGCGGACGCCCGTGGTCACGCAGAGCGCCAACGGGCCCTGCCCGCTCCTGGCCCTCATGAACGTGCTCCTGCTGCGCTGGAAGGCAGGTGGCGCCGGCAGGGCGTGGGGCCTTTGGGGGGTCAGCCTCAGCCCCCCCGTTCACAAGGGGAGGGGCCGGGGGACTGTCCCAACCTCTCTGTGCTCCCAGGTGAAGCTGCCGCCGCAGAAGGAGGTGATCACGGCCGAGGAGCTGATGGCGCATTTGGGTGAGGCCCCGGGGTCCCTGTCGCGGGGGGTCCCCGCTCGCGGGGGGGCTGACGGCGCTGCCTTGCAGGGGATTGCATCCTGTCCACCCAGCCGCCCCGCGAGCCGGCCGAGGGGCTGCAGCTCAACTTCCAGCAGGTGGGCAGCGCGGCCAACAGCCGCCCCGTGTCCCGGAGCGCGGGGCCGGGGCGCAGCCCCCCGTGAACCCCGCTTTGTGCTCCCCCAGAACATCAGCGACTCCATGACGGTGCTCCCCAAGCTCTCGACGGGGCTGGACGTCAACGTGCGGTTCACGGGCGTCTCGGACTTCGAGTACACGCCCGAGTGCATCGTGTTCGACCTGCTGAACGTGCCGCTGTACCACGGCTGGCTGCTGGACCCGCAGGTGGCCGCGGGGACGGGCCGGGGCGGGAGGGGCGCGGGGCGGGCGGCCCGGGCGGCTGGGGGCGCCTTGTCCGTGGAGAAGGTCGCGGTCGGGCTGGAGGGGGCTTAGGGGAGCCTGGTCTGGAGGAAGATGTCCCTGCCCACGGCAGGAGGTTGGACCTTTGGTGACATTCGACGGTCCCTTCCAACCCAAACCCGTCTGTGATGCCTGAGGAACCTCACCTGGTGGGCAGTGTCGCACCCCGTGGCAAAGGGGGGGTCTCAATGGCTTTTGAAAGCCTTTGGCGGCGGTTCCTTCCCCACGGCGGGGGCCACCACCTGGGCTTCCCGGAGGTCCCTGTGGTGGCTGGAGGAGGTTCTGGGTGCACCAAGCCGTGGTCCCCACTGCAGTGACAGCCCTGTCCCCTCGCAGAGCCCCGAGCTCGTCCGTGCCGTGGGCAAGCTGAGCTACAACCAGCTGGTGGAGAAGATCATCACCTGCAAGCAGGGCAGCGACTCCGGGCTGCTGAGCGAAGGTACGCACGGCCCCGGCCCTGCTCCCACTCCCGCTCCCGGCCCCGCTCCCGCTCCTGGCCCCGCTCCTGCTCCCGGCCTCGCTCCTGCTCCCGGCCCCGCTCCCGCTCCCGCTCCCGCTCCGGCTCCCGGCCCCGCTGCCGCCCCCGCTCCCGGCCCCGCTCCCGCTCTCGCTCCCACCCCCGCTCCCGCTCCCGCCCCCACTCCCGCGGCCCCTCGTCCCACCGCCGCGTCTCCCAGGGCTGGTGGCCGAGCAGTTCCTGGAGGCCACGGCGTCGCAGCTGACGGAGCACGGGCTGTGCGAGCTGGCGGCCGCCGTGCCCGAGGGCGAGCTCAGCGTCTTCTTCCGCAACAACCACTTCAGCACCATGATCAAGCACAAGGTGCGGCCCCCGCCCCGCGGAGCCCCCCCCGCGCTGGCAGGGGCCGACTGTCCCCTGCCCCCCCAGGGCCACCTGTACCTGCTGGTGACGGACCAGGGCTTCCTGCGCGAGGACGGCGTGGTCTGGGAGACCCTGCGCAGCGTGGACGGCGACAGCTGCTTCTGCGACACCGAGTTCCGCCCCAGCCACGCGCACGGGGGACACCGGCTGCAGCAGAGACAGGTGGACCAGGTGGGACACGGGGCAGCTGGGGACACGGGGGGCAGCTGGGGACACGGGGGGCAGCTGGGGACACGGGGCAGTTGGGGACACGGGGGGCAGCTGGGGACACGCAGGTCCCAGCCGGGGTCACTGCAGGTTTGGGGCCCGTGTGCTGAGCCCCCCTGTTTCTGTGTGTCCCCCTCCAGGATTACATGATTGCGCTGTCCCTGCAGCACGGGGGGGGACAGGACCCCTCGGTGCTGAGTGACCTGGAGCTGGCGCAGCAGCTGCAGCAGGAGGAGTACCAGCATCAGCACCCCCAGCACCTCCAGCACCCCCAGCACCCCCACCCGCAGCACCAGGGCCCAGCGCAGGTATCGGGGGGTCTGGGTGCTTCCCACCCCCTGCCCAGCCCCCCTGCTCCCGGGGGGTGGCGGTGTCCCCCGGCGGGGTGGCGGTGTCCCCGGGGGGTGGCGGTGTCCCCAGGGGTGGCGGTGTCCCCGGGGCGGGGGGGGGCGGTGTCCCCAGGGGGTGGCGGTGTCCCCGGGGGGTGGCGGTGTCCCCAGGGGTGGCGGTGTCCCCGGGGGGGGGCGGTGTCCCCAGGGGTGGCGGTGTCCCCGGGGCGGGGGGGGGCGGTGTCCCCAGGGGGTGGCGGTGTCCCGGAGGGTGGCGGTGTCCCGGGGGGTCTCTGTCCCCAAGTGGGGGGGCGGTGTCCCCGGGGGGAGGGCGGTGTCCTCGGGGGTCCCTGCCCCCCAGCCCCGTTCCTGCCCCCAGGCCCGTGCGCCGCGGCGGCAGCGGCAGAAGCCGGACTTGGACTGTGTCCTGCTGTAGCAGCCCCGGGGGTCCCGGCCGTGTGACCGCGGGGACCCCGGGGACAGGGACACATGCACGAGGGGGTGTCCCTGCCCCCCCCGGACCACCCGAACCGCCCAGTGGCCTTAGCGCGCGGGGGTGACCCACCGGGTCCCAGCGCCGGTCCCCGCTCCCGTGGGGTCGCACGTCTGGGGGACACGCCCCCGCGTCCAAAATGTGGCCTTAGCCCTTGGCAAATAAAGGACTTGTCCCCGCGCACGTCGGTCCGTCTGTCTGACACCCGGGGGGGCCCTGCGCCCCACGGACACGCGGGTTTGGGGGACGGAACGTTCCAGATCCAACGGACACTCGGATTTTGGGGGAGTTCGGGCGGTTTTGGGGTGACAGGACCCCCCGCACGGACACGCGGGGCGGGGGAGTGTCAGTGGGTGCAGGGGCGCGGCCGGCAGGAGGCGCTGCGCAGCGGGACCGCCGCCAGGGTGGGGGGGGAGCGGGGTCTGGGGGGGCATGGACCGCATAGCGGGGTCTGGGGGGGTATGGACCGCATAGCGGGGTCTACAGGGGACACGGGGCGGGTGCGTGGGCTCCGTCCGCCCCGCCGCTCGCCGAATCGGCGATGGATTGCTCCCGCCTGGCGCGCCGCCGCGCTCCCGTCTCGGCGATGGATCGCTCGGGCCTGGCGGCCCCGCCCCGCCCCCTGGCGGCGCCCCCCGCCCCCCCCGCGGCCCTCGGCGTTGCGGTGACGTCACTCCCGCCGCTGCCTGGCGCGGGGCGCGCGCGGACCGGGCCGGGGGGCGCGAGCGGCGGCGCGAGGCGGCTCCGGCGGCGCGTGAGTGGGGAAGGGGGGGGGCGGGGTCCCGGGTCCCCCGGGTCCGTTCGGTTCCCCCGGGTCCGTTCGGTTCCCCCCGGTCCCCGGTTCCCCCCGTTCCGGTTCCCCCGTTCCGGCCCCGCTCGGGGCGGCGGCTCAGGCCGCGGGGGGCGCGGGGCCGGTTCCCGGTTCTCCCGCCGCAGGGGCCGCCCCGTTGTGTCCGCCCGGGCCTGCGGGCGGGGCCCCCGGTGCTGCGGCCGCCGCCCGCGGGAGGCCCGAGCGCGATGGCCGCCCCCGCGCTGCACGGGCCCGCGCTCCCCGGTTCCCGCCCGGTACCGGCACGCGCCGCGGGCCCCGGCGCCTTTTCCTTCCCCCTGATCCCCACACTCCCGGGTTTTCCCCCTTTCCCGCAGATCCCGGGGGGTCCGGCCACACCCGCTGCCGCCCGGGCCCGGTTCCGCTGTCCCCCCGTGTCCCCCGTGTCCCCCGGGCCCGTTACCTGCCCCGGCCCCTCCCGTGTTAACGGGAACCGGTTGTGAAACCGGCCCCGGTGGTTCCGCTTCCCCCGCGGGGCGAAGCCGCGTCCGGACCCGTCCCCGCGCTGGGACCGCGAACCCGGGCGCACCGGGCGGGTCCCGGTGCCCATCGCGGCGGCGGTTCGATCCCGGGACGCGGATGAGCCGAACGGGGGGTGGGGGGGGGGGGGGAGGGGGCGTGTCCCCTCCGTGTCCCCGGGGGGGCGACCCGGGTGTGTCCCCCCGGCGATCCGGTTAATCAGTTAATCATCACCTGACCCCGGCGGCACCGGGAGCAAAGTCCCGCGGCCGCCGCGCGTGGCGGGGGGGGGTTCAGGGGGTCACCGTGCGGGTGTCACCGTCTGGGTGTCACTGCGCGGGTGTCACCGCGCGGGTGTCAGGTCCCGCCGTCACGGCCCCGCCGTCACGGCGCCGCCGCTGTCCCCAGCATGCTGCAGACCCTGTACAGCGCGTTCTGGTGGGAGCGGCTCTGGCTGCCCGCGAACCTGACCTGGGCCGACCTGCAGGACCGCGACGGGCGCGTCTACGCCAAGGCGGCCGACCTCTGCGTCACCCTCCCGCTCGCCCTGCTCTTCCTCGTCGTGCGGCACCTCTTCGAGACGTGAGGCCCTCGCGCTGGGACACCCCCCGCCCCCCGGGACGGGACACGGTGTCACCCCGTTGTGTCCACACACCCCCGGATGTGTCGCCGCGTCCCCGCCTGGCCCGGGCGGCTGTGGCACCCCGGGGTCCCCCCGCCGCCCCAGCCCCGTCTCAGCCCCGGGATAAGCCCGGCTTTGTGCGTCCCCCCGGCCGTGTCGCGCACGAGGAGCCGTTTGCTGGGCAAACAAGGGCGAGCGGAGGCGGGAACAGACGGGGCTTTGTTGGGACGGCGGGAGGGGGGGACGCGCTTGGCCGGGCCCTGCGGGGACGGTCCCCAGCCCCGGGGTGACACGGGGACCCGGTTCCCCCGTGGTTAAACCCACCCGGGAGAAGCAGCAGTGGGGTGGGGAAACTGAGGCACCGAGGGGCTGCGGGTCCTTGGGTCCCTTCCACGCGGCCACCTCAGCCCGGTGGCGCAAATGGGGACGTTCTTGTGTCCCTTTACCCCCCCAGGTACGTGGCCACCCCCTTGGCCGGGCTGCTCAACGTCAAGGAGAAGATCAGGTTAAAAGCCGCCCCCAATGCCACGCTGGAGAAGTTTTACGCCACCACCAAACACCCCAAGCAGGTGAGGGGGACGGGGGGTCCCAGAGCCGGGGCGGCGCCGGGTCCCCGCGTCACGCGCTGTCCCTGTGTGACGCGCTGTCCCTGCGTGATGCGCTGTCCCCGTGTGACGCGCTGTCCCCACATGACGCGCCGTCCCACGTGCGCAGGGCGACGTGGAGGCGCTGTCCAGGCAGAGCGGCTGCACCGTGCGCCAGGTCGAGCGCTGGTTCCGCCGCCGCCGCAACCAGGACCGGCCCAGCCTGCTCAAGAAGTTCCGCGAGGCCAGGTGAGCCCGCGGGACACGGAGCCGCGCGGGACACGGAGCCGCGGGCCCGCCCGTCCCCCGCTCCCCGTGCGCCCCTGAGGACCCTCTGCTTCCTTTTTCCAGTTGGCGATTCACGTTTTACCTTATTGCTTTCATTGCTGGCATGGCTGTCATAGTGGATGTGAGTACTGTCCCCCCCGCTGCCCCCGGCGCCCCGGCCCCCCCTGACCCCGTGTCTCTCTGTTGTCCCGGCCCGCAGAAGCCCTGGTTCTACGACCTGCGGGAGGTGTGGAAGGGCTACCCCATCCAGGTGAGCCCCCCGGCCGCGCGGTGCCCGTGGGGTCCCCGTGGGGTCCCCGTGCTGCCGTGCCGGTGTCCCCAGGAGGGGTGGAGGCGCAATGTCCCCCCAGCTGGTCCCTCGTCCCGCAGAGCATGCTGCCCTCCCAGTACTGGTACTACATGATCGAGCTCTCCTTCTACTGGTCGCTGCTCTTCAGCATCGCCTCCGACGTCAAGCGCAAGGTGGGGACCGGGGGACAGCGGTGACAGATACGGGGATGCCTTGCGGGGGACAGACAGGGGGACGCCTTGGGGGAGACAGACAGGAGGACACCTTGGGGGGGTCAGACACGGGGACGCCTTGGCGGGGACAGACAGGGGGAGGGTTTTCTTGGGGTAAAACCAGCGGGGCCGGGAGGACGCGGGACCTGGGGATGAGGGGTCTGGGGGGACAGGGCCAGTGTGACCCCCCATCCCCACGCACAGGACTTCAAGGAGCAAATCATCCACCACGTGGCCACCATCATCCTCATCAGCTTCTCCTGGTTCGCCAACTACATCCGCGCGGGGACGCTCATCATGGCCCTGCACGACTCCTCGGACTATCTGCTGGAGGTAGCGCGTCCCCCGCGCCCGCCTCCCCGGCCCCCGGCCCCTGTCCCCGGCCCCTGTCCCCATCCCCTGTCCCCGTCCCCTCCCGCGTCACCCGCGCCGTGTCCCCCTCAGTCCGCCAAGATGTTCAACTACGCCGGCTGGAGAAACACCTGCAACAACATCTTCATCGTCTTCGCCGCCGTCTTCATCATCACCCGCCTGGTCATCCTGCCCTTCTGGTGAGGAAACCGGCACCGTGGGGAAACGGAGGCACCGGGGGGGCAGCCGAGGCACCAGGGGGAAACTGAGGCACCGAGGGGGCAGCCGAGGCGCGGGACCGGGGCGGCCGTGACGGTGCGCGGCGTGTCCCGCAGGATCATGCACTGCACGCTGGTTTACCCGCTGGAGCTCTACCCAGCGTTCTTCGGCTACTACTTCTTCAACTTCATGATGGCGGTGCTGCAGGCGCTGCACGTGTTCTGGGCCTTCCTCATCATCCGCATGGCCCACAAGTTCATAACTGGAAAGGTAAGCGGGGGCTCTGTGGGCAGGGGGTCGTGTCTGGACCCGGACGACGCGGTTTGGGGTGGGGAGATGCCAGAACCGTGAAGCCAAACGGCACTTGGCCCCGGGTGGGCGGCGGGGGACGCGGCGGCAGCTGCACCGGGGAAACTGAGACACGGCCGGGGCGCGGGGGCTGCTGTCCGACCCCCCTTTGCTCCCCCGAGGTGGTGGAGGACGAGAGGAGCGACCGCGAGGAGACGGACAACTCGGAGGAGGAGGAGGAGGGGACGAAGAACGGGCCCCTGTCCAACGGGCACCCCGTCCTCAACAACAACCACCGCAAGACCGACTGAGCGCCCGGGCCCCGCGGCCTCACCCGGAGGTGTCACCCCCCGTGTCACCGGGTCCTGTCCCCCCGCGGCCTCACCCGGAGGTGTCACCCCCCGTGTCACCGGGGTCCTGTCCCCCCGCGGCCTCACCCGGAGGTGTCACCCCCCGTGTCACCGGGGTCCTGTCCCCCCGCGGCCTCACCCGGAGGTGTCACCCCCCGTGTCACCGGGGTCCCCGTCCCCCCCTCCCCCCGTCCCGCTCACTTTTGGGGTGTTTTCCTGCCTTTTCACCCTCTGCCTTAAGCCACCGCGGGGTGGGCGGAGCGAGGACGGGACCCACTGTCCCCGGTGTCCCCAGGACGGGGACGGCTCCTCCCCGCGGCCCCGGGATTGGCTCCAGCCTCTTTATTCCCCTTTTTCCAACCAGCGCGTCCACTTCAAAAATGGGAAAAAAACAGGAAAAAATCCCCTTTTCCGGGTGTCCGGATTCCCGGGTGAAACCGGCGCGGGGTGTTCAGTGGCCGTGTGACGGGAGTGACACTGGGGTGGCACCGCGGTGGCGCTCGGCAGCGGCCGCGGGCTCCGTGTCCCGGCGGAGCGGGAGCGTCTCGCGTGTCCCGCGGGCGGTTCTGGGCGTCCCGGCGCCTCCCCGGCGGGAACGGGAACGGGACGAACTCGGGGCCGATGGGGGTTTGGGGTTTTTTGGTCGTTTCTATTTATTCGGAAGGAGCCGGGTCTGGGGGCCTGGGGGGTGGGGACCGGGGGCCGTAGACCGTGGGGGCTGTGGACCGTGGGGCCGGGGCCGTGGGGCCGGGGCCGGGACCAGAAGCGACGCCGACCAAACCGCCTCCTGTTTCTTCTTTTTCTTTTTTTTTTTTTTTTAAATAAAAGGTTAAATATATTAAAAGTTTAAAACTAATAAACTTCAGTAAAAAAATCCCAAAGGGCCTGTGGCTGGTGCGGGGGGGGGGGACGGGAAAGGGGCACAGTTCACGAGTTCTGTGTTTGTTTTAATATGTTTGATATTTTCCCTCCCCAAGCGCTGCCGGAGCTGAAGCCGCTCGCGGTGATGGAGCCGCCGCTCGCGGTGACGGAGCCGCCGCTCAGGGCGCCCGGGACGGACCCGGCGCCCACGGCCCGGAGAGGTGCTTTGTAGAAAGTGAAAGAAAAGAGGTTATTGAGCGTTGGGAAAGCAGCGCGGGGCGGGGAACTGGGGCCACCTGAACCGCGTTGGGTTGTTCGGCTCCACCTGAACCGCGTTGGGTTGTTCGGCTCCACCTGAACCACGTTGGGCTGTTCGGCTCCACCTGAACCGCGTTGGGCTGTTCGGCTCCACCTGAACCGCGTTGGGCTGTTCGGCTCCACCTGAACCGCGTTGGGTTGTTCGGCTCCACCTGAACCGCGTTGGGCTGTTCGGCTCCCCCTGAACCGCGTTGGGTTGTTCGGCTCCCCCTGAACCGCGTTGGGTTGTTCAGCTCCCCCCGAACCGCGTTGGGGTCGATGGTGTCGAGTTCAGGTTCTTTCAGCTGCAGCTGCGCTGTTTTTAGGCCAAACTCTGCTTTTCGGTGAGCAGCGGAGCAGGCGCCACACGCGCCGCCCGCGCGGGGTCAAGCGGCTTCGCTCCGGATTTACTGGGATTTGTTCTGCTAGAAACGGTGAAATCCTCCTCTTTTGGGGTTTTTTTGCTGTGTCTGAAGTTCAAGGCAACTTTTTAATAGAAAAAACATACTTTATTGCTTTTGAACACTGAAAAGACTCTTTACAGCTGATCACAGTCAGAGACAAGATGCTTTTTTTGGTTGTTTTTTCACGTAAATTCACCGTAACCCCCCTGAAGCGCGGGCCCGGCGGGTTCGTCTCGGGGCTCATCCCCCCGCACGTGGCTCCGCCGGTTTTCGAGGGACCGTGCGCAGCGCGGCGCCGGCGCCGGGCGGCTCAGAGCAGCCGCCCCCGGCACTCGATGGCCCCGCAGCAGCACAGCAGCTCCTTGCCCTCCACGCTGCCCACCTCGTAGTTGTAGTCCCAGGTCAGCTCGGTGCCCGCGCGGATCCTCCTGCCCGGACACGGCGCAGAGATGGACACGGAGCAGCAGGAGACGCCGCCGCTCCCCGGGCAGGTCCCGCTGCGCTGGGGCCGGGAGACGCCGAGGGACAAAGGTCCCCGGTGAATCAGCCCCGCGGGACCTCCCGGCGTCACCACCGCCTGCGCTCCGCCCTCCCCTTCGGAAAAGCCTGAAATGGGTGCAAATCGCCCCAGAATGGCCACCCTAGTCACCTCCGGGGACACCGGGAGCAAGTGACACCCAGACCCTGTGCGACTCACTTGCTGGCGAAGAAGGCGACCCAGGGGAAGCGCAGGTCGTGCGTGTCCACGAACACGTTCTGCACGAAGAGGTTGGGGCTGCAGCTGTGCTGTAACGGGAGTGCGCGGCGTCAGCGGCGCCGGCAGCGGCAGCTCCGCACCGGGACGCGGGAGCCGCGGGATCCGCAAGACCCGAGGGGCAGACTCGAGGGTCTTCCCAAGCAAAGCGGCTCTGACGCCACCCCCGGGCGCCCCGTCCCGTCCTGCCCTGTCCCCCGCTGGGGTGACTCACGTTGAGGTAGCGGCCCAGGTTGCCCTCCAGCTTGGCGTCGATGATGTAGCAGGACTCCTCGCCGTCGTAGAACTGGCGCGTGGTGCGGCACACGGGCGCGCTCTCCCCCTTCTCGGCCGCCGCCAGGTTGGCGGGTTTGACGGCGATGCCGTGCGTGGACTTGAGCGCGAAGCCGCGCGTGGACTTCACGGCCACCTGCCGCTTGGCGGGCCCTGCGGGAGCAGCGGCGCTGTCAGTGCCGAGGGCCGGACTCACGGCACAACGAGCCCTCGCCACGGCAAAACCATCAGACGCAGGTAACAGCGGCGGTGAAGCCACAAACCGCCACGTTCGCGTTGTAGTTATAGATTTTCATTCCAACACCCAGTTAAGATTCTCCCTTTTGTCCAGACGAGCAGAATGCATAAAAACCCTCAATTTTAACGCCCCGCGAGCATCAGCCCGATGCTGAACTGCCCCCGGACGCGCCGAGCGGCCCCCGAGCGCGGCACCGGGGGCGCGGGCCGGTCCCTCCTCGTGTCAACAGCCGCGTCCCGCTCGCCAGCGCCTCATCTCATTTACAAATGCAGAAGATGCGTCATTGATCTGCTCTGCGGGTCGAAGGGGCCGGTACGGAGGGGACGGGAGTTTAGAGCGCGACAGGACAAGGGGCGACGGTTTTAAACTGAGAACGGGAGGTTGGGGCCGGACACGAGGACGGAGCGAACGGCGCGCGCGGTTCCGCCTCCCGCTCACCTGCCCCGGGCGCCGGGTTCCGCTTCTCGTCCTCGTCCCCGGAGCCCGAGGAGATGGTCTGGATGTCGTCGCTGTCGTTGGCGGCGCCGGGGGCCTGTCCGGCCGCCGCGGCCCCGGTGTCGCCCTCGCTGTCCGTGCTGCTGGACAGCGTCAGCACGTCCTGCGGGAACGGGACGCGGCTCCGTCGCGCTGCTTCCCCGCCAGCGCTTTTCTCTTCCAGGAGACCCCCCGTCCCCAGGAACCCGCGACCGGGACAGAAACCACGTCCCCCAGCGGGTTTGGGGGCCGGGTAGTCCCGCAGCACCCGAACCTTTCTCTGGGCTTCGCAAGGAGGAACAAACACCCCAAAACCCAAAGGGTGTCCCCAGGACGGTTTCCCAGAGCCGAGGTGTGCGAACCGAGGGGCCACAGCGCGCTGTAACGCGGCCCCGCACACGCTGCGCCTGTCCCGGGCTCCAACAACCGCGTAATCTCCCTCAACACCTGGAACAACCAGCTGCCCCCCAGGAAATCGCAGCAAGTGTAACCGGGGGCGCGAACGGCACCGAAGGGACCGCGGGGCGCGGGCACTCACGTCGGCGCGGGACGGCGGCGGCAGCGCGTGGCGCCGGCTCTGCAGCTGCGCCGTCTTGCTGGGCGGCCGCTGGATCCCCTCCAGTTTGGGGGGGCTGGGGTTGTACCCATACATCCTGCCCAGCTCGCTCAGCCTGCGGGGACAGGGATGGGTCACCGCCCAGCTCCCGCGGCCCCGCGCTCACAGGCAAATTTGGGGAGAAAAAGCAGGAAAAGGCGATTTGAAGAGCCTTACCCGGACAGCTTGGTCGGCTCGTCGGGCTCCTGCGGGGGGAGAAGCGCAGGTGGGTAAAATCTCTCGGTTTTGGAACAGCTTTTCCACACAAACGCTCCCCAAGACGCGGGTTGTCCCCACCGCGCCGTGGGACGCCACGTCCCCCACCCCGCACGTCCCGCGGGTCCGTCCCCGCGCCTCAGCGTCCCCACCCGCGCCCCCCAGCCCCCTCACCTCTTTCTTCAACAGCTTCGCCTCCCCGCGCGCGTCGCCCGCCACGGGAACGGGGGTTCTGTCCCTGTCCCCGGGCGGCTCCGCTCTGCCGCCCTTGCTCTCGCTGCCCTCGCCCGCCCTGAAGGAGGCGGCGCTGTCGCTGTCCTGGAAGCCGTCGGCCACGTTGTTGGAGCTCAGCCACGACGCCACCTTGTTCTTGGCGCTCTCCTCGGACACTGGCAGCTTGCAGGCGCCCGCCGCCTCCTCGTGGTTGGCGTGCCGGGCGAGCCCCGAGTCCTTGGAGGCCGTTTCCGACAGCCCGTGGTCCCGCTGGCCGCGGGTCTGGCGGCGCGTGGCGTAGCTGCGCCACACCGAGCTGGCGCTGAAGTCCTCGTCCTTGCAGAAGTTGTCGTCAGAGCTGTCCTCGTTGGACTCCTCCGGCTCCTCCGTGCCCGTGTTCTCCTCCTCCCCGTCCTTGATGTCCACGCCGCTGCTGTCCGAGGAGCACCTGGCGTCGCTCTCGTAGCCCTCCTTGAAGTTCTCCACGCTCTCGATGTGGTCCAGGTTGGCAAAATACTCGTCGCCCATCTCCAGCCCCTCTTTGTCAGCGAAGTCGTCCGTGAGGATTTTCCCTGGGGGCAAAAGGAATGAAGCGAGTGAATTTTCTGACCGCGTTACAAAGCCAAGTGTGAGTCTTCCCGGGATGATGCTCCGAATCCGCACGTCTTCATCCTCCTGGAGGGCTGATGGAGGAGCAAGCAGGAGCGACAGCACTCCGCTCCAAAGCTGGGCTGGGAAAGGACAACCTGACACTTGAGGAAACGGAGATGGGATCCCCTGCTGAACCGCAGGCTTGCAGCACGGAAACCTCCAACCAGCAGCTCACACTGCGTTTCAAAGGGCTGGAGGCGACATGAGGACAAGGAGCCGGAGCGCCGGGCGGTGCCCACGCGGAGCTTTACTTCAGAATTGGGCAAGTTCTGCATTTCACGGCTCGTGCCCACGTCCCGGCGCTCTTGGGTGTCAACAGGAAGGAGGTTACGTGTCGATTCACCCAGAAACGGCTCCGGGGAGCCGAGCGCTCCCCTCGGCGTCAGCGGGTTCCGCAGCGCCCAGTGCGGGGCTGGGCAAGGGAAGGGGCATCGATCAGGAAACCAAAGTGCTGCGAGTTCATCAGCTCGGTTTCCACTTCCCTGGGTGCTGAGCGAGCACGGGAAGAGCTTCACACCCGTTACTGTGTGACAAACAAAGCCCAGACCTCAGGCCTGACACAACCAGACCTTTGCAAATCCGTATTTCCCTCTCTCCTGAACCAACACAAATCATCCCCCGAGTATACGTGAGCGCTGGGCAGGACACGGGCTCCGCGGCGGCTTTCCCCACGGCACCGCTCCGGAGGAAGAGGTTTGGAGCTCCTACCTGCGTAGATGCAGACGAAGGAGCCCTTGGCGATGTCGTCGAGGCAGCGGATGCCCCAGCCCTTGTTCTGAGTCTTGAAGAGCTGCAGCCGGACCTGCAGCCCGTGCTGCACCAGCCGGTTGGTGCACATGTTGATGTTGCACTGGCACCGCTTGTTGCACTCGTAAACGCTGCAAGAGAGCGAACGGTGACACTTCGAAACGCAACACACCGAGCCAGCAACAACGCGACGGGCGGTGCGGCAGCTGCGGCTCGGCAGAGCAGGCACAGCGTGTTTGCAGGTTCGGAGGGGGCTGAGGGGGGAAATTTGGGGTAATTTCTCCCCAGAGGGCTGTGGGTGTTGGAACAGGCTGCCCAGGGCAGCGCTGGAGTCGCCATCCCCGGAGGGGCTGAAATACACAGAGATGAGGTTCTCAGGACATGTTTAGTGCCGGGGTGGGTTATGGTTGGACTTCATGATCTTGAGAGTCTGTTCCAACCAAAATGGTTCTGTGGTAACGCACCGAGATCCTGTGACACCCGTTAACGGGCAAATCAGGAGCAGAGGGAGGTTTTCGGTGTGTGGGGAATGCCGCCGCTCCGCCAGCGCCAGAGCCGCGATCCGGCGGGTTTGGTGAGGGCGGAGGAGCCGCGGCCCCGCTTACCCCGTGGGGAGACATTCCTCCAGCCGCTTGTGCTGGTACCCGGAGTTGGGGTTGACCTGCCCGCCCGGCGTGCAGCCGGTGGCCTGGACCGTCAGCTGGTGACAGGCGCACTTGGACCTGCAGAGCAGCGCAGAAAAAACCCACCGGTTCAGTTTCTACACCAAGTTCTGCAGCAGGGAAAACAAACCCCGTCCTCCTGCAGAGACAGGCGCGCGGGGCTCGACCAGCGCGGGCTCCGGCTGCAGGGAGCCCCGCTCCGGGGTGTCCCCCCACGCCCCAGGGCGCAGCGACGCGCGGCGTCACCTACTTGTCCCTGCAGCCGTCCTTGCAGTCGCAGCCCACCAGGAACTCCCAGCTGGTGTTGATGTAGACGCCCTTGCCGGGGATGCGCTCCTTGCTGTAGGCCACCTGCGGCGGCGGCGTGTTGTCGATCTCGTTGACGCAGGACAGCGGGACGTCCTCCTGGCCCTTGGTGATGTCTGCGATGTAGTAGAACGGTTTGTACGGCTGGAACTTGCGGTCGACCAGCACGTACGGGTCCAGGCAGAACATCTCCAGGAACAGAAAGTCGCAGTCCGTCTCGAAGAGGTAGCGCTCGATCTCCTGCATGGTGCGCAGGCTCAGCCCGCACGGCGTCTTGTACAGCACGTGGAAACCCATCTTGCGGTTGATGCGCCGGCGCGCCGTCATGCGCCGGAAGTCGTAGAGCAGCGGGATGAGCAGCGGGTTCTTGCTGCGGTACTGGTCGCTGCGGATGGGCCGCACGTGCGCCAGGCAGGTGTAGCTGCAGACGTGGGGCAGGTAGAACAGCTTCTCCAGCGGCGCGCGGTACGACGGCTCGTTGGGGACGCGGTCGCTCATGCCGTGGAACGGCTGCGCCGCGCCGCTGCGGACACGGACACAGGGACGCGATGAGCTGCCGCGCGCGGGAGGAGCCGCCGAGGGGCTTGGGGGACCCACCCTGTCTCCCCGACAATAAGCCCCACGGCAGGATTTGTCGGGATGCTCGAAGCGCGAGCCCGCCGGCCCCGCTCACCGGTGCTGCTGGGCCGCGCCGGCCCTGCCCGAGGGGGTGTCGCTCAGGACGGGGGACGCCGGGGACGACTGTGCCGAGCCCACGGAGCTGGGCCGGAACGACGTGCTCTTCTTGGCCACCTGTTTCCTGGCCTGGGCCAGCTGATTATCGGAGCACCTGCGGGAGGGAGGCGACGGGATTTAGAACAGGGGCAGCCAAATCACGTTCCCATCGAAGAGAAACCCGGCGGATTCTTCCCTAAAGAGCGTGAGAACCGGCTCGTGCCCGACTCTCTGCGCTCCCGCCATCCCGCAAGGAGCCGAGCAAGCGCCAGCGCTCGGCTGCGTTTTAAAACGTAGCCCTGAGTGAGGACGCGGCGTTCGGCGCGGGGGCGCTGGGCTGCCAGCCCTCCCGCCCCCGTCACTCATCCAGCAGCTCTTCTCCATAGTTTCCCCCAAAAGCGCAACAAAAACCCATTTGTGTCGCCGGGAAACAAGCCCAGACCTGGAGGAAACCCGCACCCGAGGGCTCCTCTGCGCAGAACGGCGGGCGCTGCGGGACCCGAGGGCGAATCGCGCGGGCGGACGCACGGCACCGGCTCCAATACTCACTCCGTGTCGGCGGGCTGTGGGGACGCGCTCCGCGGCGGCAGCGAGGCCGCCTGCATCTGCTCTAGCGCCTTGTACTGCGGACCAGCGCCCGTCAGGTCCTGCGTGTACTGCACGACGGGCCCTTTGCTGCGGACGGCGCCTGGCGGGGAAGGCGGAAAGGCAAAATATCGGCAAGAAAAGTCACTACCGTCAACCCAAGCTTGTTGCGCCAGCCACAAAACATCAGTGGAGTCCCCGAAGGCAACGGAAACAGAGGCGTTTGGAGTGAACGTGGGGTCACAGCCAGGCGCCCCAGATTCACACAACCCCAGGCTGGTTTTGTGGCATCCTTAAGCCAGGAGGAAACGCTCATTGGAGATGTTACACCTCAGTTCTGCTAAGAAAAAATGCGCCAAAACCCAAAGCAAAGCCAAACCAAACCCACCTGCCCCCGCCAAGCCCCAATTTCATCCAGATTCCAGGGTACACAAAAGAAAAAGGTGCCACGGACCGACATTGGGGCGAGTCCTCGCTTGTCCGCTCTGTTTCTTCTCCTGGGTGGAGGCCGTGGAGGTTTTCATGCTGAACATGGGCTCGAGGCGCGTGGAGCCGCGGTAGATCCACTCGCAGCGCTTGTCGTCCTGCGGCAAGGGGAGAAACCGCTGACGGCACCGCGGCCACGGGGCCCGGCAGGACGCAGCGGGAACGAAAGGGAAGGCAGCAAAGCATGGACCGTGCGGCCAGCGGAGGAAGAACCGGGAATCCACCCCGCACGGGGACACACCAGATCCAAACCGCAGCTACAAAATCTAGACAGAGGCTGGATACCCAGAGCCCGAACCCCAGGGGCGGTTTCATTCTTAGCCCAACGACGAACGGGCCCCGCTGGAGGAACCCAGGGCAGGTTTGCTCCTCACACCCGGCCCCTCCAGGACACGGGTCCCGTTCGCAGGACGTCTCGCCCGGCCGGCGGCTGCGCCGTTATCTGCTCATCCGCGCAGGACGGAGCCAAGCGGGCACGGGCGTTCCTCTGCCATTTTAGAATCTGAGCGCGCAGAACGCGGCAGCTGCTGCTCAGTCCCTCCCGCACCGGGACAGAAGACACCACGGGTGTTTCCACGGAGCGAGGGCCAGGACACCGGCAGACAATGCTTTTTGTTTCTTATCCATCTCCTGCTTGCAAGTTTCGTGGGCAAAACGCCTTAAAAAGCTTTTGTTGTGCAAGTAAATTGCATCAGTGGAGCAGAAACTGGTGCTCGACCCACACAACAAAATATCCGCTCGTTCCAAGACTCGGCCAAGGAAACGGCCACCAACAGCCCAGCAGCCGCTCTCCCGGACCCAGCCCAGCGCCGCGCCGCCCCGCGGGGACGCCGTCCTACCAGGAACAGGATTTTGACCAGGCTGCCGTCCACCTCCTCCACCCTGGATTTCCACCAGGTCCCTTCCCACTCGGTTTTGATGAGCTGCCCGCTCTTGAGCAGCACCATGGGCCGGTTGGGGTAGGCCGTGATGTACTCCTCCACGAAATCGCGGCACGACACGTCCTCGATGTCCTCCCAGGTCTTCTTCACTGTGCCGAAAGGGAACAGGAGGAAAGAGAAGCTTTTAATCATTTTTCTAAAGAAATCCCGGATGGATTCTTAAACAAGAACAATCAAGCAGCGATCCCGAGCGGATTTTTGGTGGTACAGCCCCGTTAACGCACCCCCAGCTGATAATAAACCCCTATTTCCTCCAGAATCACATGAAAAGTGCCCCTGGCGCAGCAGTGAGGGACACGGCGCCCGTCCCTCGCTCCGGCGAAGCGCCCGCGCACACGGGATCGGGACGCGGAGCCGGGGGGCACTCACGCGGCCGGCACACCGGGTACAGCTCCCACTCCTTCACGTAGGACGCGTAGCCGTCGTCGAAGAAGATGAGGAACCTGCGGAACAGCGGCGCTGCAGTTAGAAACGCGGCCGAACTGCTCCTGAGACCCGCACGAAAAGCATCGCCTGGGGCGCGCAGCCGAGGGCGCGCGGCGAGCGCAGCGCGGCAGCCAGCGCCGCCCGGGGAACCCGCACCACCCGCTCCTTTCTCAGGTGCTGAACATGTATCGGGTGCAACTTCACACCACTGGGCACAAGAGCAGATCCACATTAGAAAGGGCAACTTTATCCTTTAGAAACATTCTCAGCGAGGCCACGAGCCCAAACCGCCACCTCACACACGTTCTGCCCCATATTTCGCCGAAAATGCTGCTTCAAACCCGCCGCTGCTTCTCCTGAAGCGTTTTGGCAGCGCTGCGGCTCTAAACCTCGCCAGGGCGCGGGTTTCCTAACCGGTTCCCTGCCTCCAGCGGGGCAGATTTGCATTTGTGTGAGAATTGGAACGTTACCAGATATAATTCCTGACTCGGGGACACGGCAGCTCCACCCAGAGCTGTCAGAGATAAGAAAAGCTGACGGAACAGCACTCCGAGTTACGTCCGCGGAAGGAATTTCGCTCCCACAGGAGCAAATATACAAATGCACCTTTTTTTTCTGATTTCTTTCCTAAAAACGAAACAAAAAAGGGAGAGGGAGGTACAGGGCTCTGGAAGAGAAGTACTACCTGTCTTTATTCTTCACGTTGGGGGCTTCGGCCACGATCCCGGCGTACAGCCACACCTGATTCCCGTCCTTGTACTTGGCCACGACGCGGCTGCCCACGTAGTGCTTCTCCGGCGAGGGGTGGTAGTCGTAGGCGATGTGGTTGCCAGACAGCAAACTCTTCCCTTTGTTATCAAACTTCACCTTGTACTTCTTGCCAGCCCCTGCAAGATGTTCAGCGAGATCAATGAGAGCCGAGTGATTCTGCATGAGGAGCCCAACGCCCCCGCCTTCCCGATGCCATCTAGAACCGATCCAAAATTGAGCCCAACGCCCTCCACCTTCCCGACGCCATCTAGAACCGATCCAAAATCTTTTCAGGAATTAATCTGGATGGTAAAATATCACAGCGGAGACGTTTTGTTTTCACGACTCATTCCAGGTGGCACCAGGTGCTCTGCCACGGGACCGAGCCCGATCCAATTACCCGCCCGGAGCTTAACGAGGCGGCACGCGGGACGTACCGACCGTCTGGATGGCGATGAGCGTTCCCTTGTGCCACGTCTTGGTTCTCTTCTTGCCCAGGATCCTCATGCCGATGCTCAGGTCGCCGTCGCTGCTGAGGTCGCTCCCGACGGGCTGGACGGTGCCCGGAGCTTCCCAAGGGGTCTGCGCGTCTGCCCGAGGAGCGGCAACCAGAAAACGGGTCAGAAACTGCCCCAAAGCCCACTCTTTTCTGTACAAAATGGGAAGAACATCTGCTGGGCCTGAGACAGGAGGCGTCCTCGCACTCTGCTTCACCTCAGCACCTCAGTTTGAGAGGATGAAATAATCAGCGACTGAGGTTTAGCAGGAGCAGTTGGAATCCTGTGTTCGGTCGGGACGTTATGATCTGGTGGCAGTTACAGAAACGTGGTGGGGACAGTTCATGACTGCAATGTGGTCACGGGTGGCTGTGCCCTTGTCAGGAGGGACAGGCCGGCCCGGCGTGGTGGTGGAGTCGCTCTCTATGTGAGAGAGCAACTACAATGTACGAAATTCTGCCCAGGAGCGGATGAGGAGCGAGTTGAGAGTGTGTGGGTCAGGATCACGGGGCAGGCTGGCAGGGTGACACTGTTGTAGGTGTCTGTTACAGCCCACCAGATCAGGCTGAGGAAGCTGATGAGGCCTCTATGGGCAGCTCAGAGTGGCCTCACGGTCACAGGCCCTGGGTGTTTTGGGTGATTTTAACTTCCAGGAGGCTCCTCCAGTGCATTGGTGAGAACTTCCTCATGCAGACGGTGGAGGAGCCAACCGGAGAGCTGCACTGCTCGATCTCATCCTCACTGACAAGGAGGGGCTGGACGAAGCAGTAAAGGTTGGGGGCTGCCTGGGCTGCAGTGACCGCGGGATGGTGGAGTTCAGCATCTCGTGTGGCAGGAACAGAATAGCGAGTAGAATTGCAACCCTGGACTTTGGCAGGGCTAACTTTGGCCTTTTCAAGAATTGCTGGGGGAAATCCCATGGGCAAGACTGCTTGAAGGAAAAGGGGCCCAAGAGAGCTGGACTGCATTCAGAGATTGCTTCTTCCACGCTCAGGAGAGAAGCCAGAGGGTGGTGGTCAATGGTGCGGAGTCCAGTTGAGGCCAGTATCTAGCGCAGTGCCTCAGGGGGCAGTGCTGGGGCCAATATTATTCAATACAATCATTAACGATTTAGACGAGGGAATAGAGTGACTGTCAGAGAGTTTGTTGGTGACACCAAGCTGGGAGCAGTGGTGGCACTGGAAGCTGTGCTGCCATCAGAGACCTGGACAGGCTGGAGAGCTGGGCGGGGAATAACCTGATGGAATTTAACAAGGGCAAGTGTAGAGTCCTGCATCTGGGCAGGAACAGCCCCAGGTTCCAGTATAGGCTGGGAAATTATATATTAGAGAGCAGTGTAGGGGAAAGGGACCTGGGGGTCCTGGGGACAGCAGGGTGACCATGAGCCAGCACTGGCCCTTGTGGCCAGGAAGCCAATGGGACCTGGGGTGGGTTAGAAGGGGGTGGTCAGTAGGTCAGAGAGGTTCTCCTGCCCCTCTGCTCTGCCCTGGGGAGACCACACCTGGAATCTTGTGTCCAGCTGTGGCCTCTCAGTTCCAGCAGGACAGGGAACTGCTGGAGAGAGTCCAGCGCAGCCACCAAGATGCTGCAGGGACTGGAGCATCTCCCATGTGAAGAAAGGCTGAGGGAGCTGGGGCTCTTTAGCTTGGAGAAGAGGAGATGGAGGGGTGACCTTATTAATGCTTATAAATATATAAAGGGTGAGTGTCAGGAGGATGAAGCCAGGCTCTTCTCGGTGGCAAACAATGATAGGACAAGGGGTAACGGGATCAAGCTGGAACACAAGAGGTTCCACTTAAATTTGAGAAGCAACTTGTTGGGGTGAGGGTGGCAGAGCCTGGCCCAGGCTGCCCAGGGGGTTGTGGAGTCTCCTTCTGTGCAGACATTCCAACCCGCCTGGACACCTTCCTGTGTAACCTCATCTGGGTGTTCCTGCTCCATGGGGGGATTGCACTGCATGAGCTTTCCAGGTCCCTTCCAATCCCAAACATCCTGTGATACTGTGAGGTTCAAACATCATTTATGGAAACTGCACCACTTGCATTTTTCTTTCACAAAGGGCTTAAAGAAAAGTAGGAATTTGGAATCAATACATCCTAACGGTCTCTCCAGTGAGGAAATAAAACGGTTATTTTCTTTTCCAAGATGGAAACGACGCCTGCAGGCGCAGGACGCCCTCACACGCACCTTTCTGCGCGTCCTGGGCGCTCATTCTCTTGTTGACGGCATCCACGAATCTCTGCATGTCCTGGGTGGACTTCCTCATGGCAGCCATGGCTTCCCGCAGCTGGCGGGGGAAAGGGAGGGAGATGAAAGGCCTGTCCTCGTTTGATGCCCTGAGCGCTCCAGCAAACCCCTGCAGAAGGACGCGACACTCAGGGCTTCTCCGACTCACCCGAGTCCGATTCTTCGGGATTCTGTAATTACTGTCGCCTGCGTTTAAAGAGAAAAGAATTGGTTTAAAACATCTTGGGGAGGAAAAGAAATCCGTCCTAGTTAAGACAGCGAAAGAAGAGAGAGAAGCATCTGCTCCAAAGCAATGAGATACTGAACTGTGCTTCCAGCCCGAATCGACGCTCATGATGTCGTCGTCGTCCTCGTCCGGGATCTCGATCACCTCCATGGCCTTGGCGGCCGAGTCCTCGTCCTCGGAGCTGCTCTCGCGGTAGCGCAGGCCCAGCCTGGCGTACAGATCCTTCACCGACAGCTCGCACCTGTCGATGTCTCTGGGGAAACCAGACGGGCAGAGACACGCGTGAGCTGCTGATCAAACACGACCGTGGCGAGGCAGGAAACGTCTCCACAGAGAGGATTTAAAGCCACAGGGGAAAGCTTTAATTATCCCTCAATCACAGAGTCATCATTCTGGTTGGAAAAGCCCCTTGAGATCATGGAGTCCAAGCGTTAACCCAACACTGGCGCTGCCCTGTGTCCTGAGAACCTCACGTCTGTCTGTCCAGCCCTCCAGGGACGGTGACTCCACCCTGTTCCAATGCCCCACAGCCCTTCACAGGAAAAAATATTCCTAAAATCCAACCTAAACCTCCCCACGACAACCTGAGGCCGTCTCCTCTCGTCCTGTCGCTGGTTCCTTGGGAGAAGAGACCAACTGCCCTCACCCCAACCTCCTCCTCCCCTGTTCCGAGGCCCAAGTCCAACACGCACTGCGGTCCGAGCCCCCTCACCTCGCGGTGTCGTCGAAGAGCCGGTCGACACGCGCCACCTCCTCCTCCTTCTGTTTCACGCACTTCTCCAGCTCCTCCAGCTGCTGCTTCCACTGCTTCACGCACTCGAACTTCTCCAGCTCCTTGTCGATGATCTCCTGCAGCTCCTCCATGGAGATGCCCAGCTCCTCCATCACCTCCTCCATCTCCTCGGCGTCCATGTCTGCCGCACCTGACGCCGCAGGGGCGAGAAACGCCGCTGAAATCCCCCGAGGGCAAAACCACCGTCTGAGAGCTGCTCGGGGAGAAAACCCTCCTCACCCCAACACCCCAAAGCTCAGCCCCCCCCACAGCCCCGCACCCCACAACGGCCAGTCCCCTCCCCCCAGCTCCCCTGCCCCACAGCCCCCTCCTCAGTGTCCCCGATCCCCTCACCCCAGTGTCCCCGATCCCCTCACCCCAGGGTCCCCGATCCCCCCACCCCAGTGTCCCCGATCCCCTCACCTCAGTGTCCCTGATCCCCCCACCCCAGTGTCCCCGATCCCCTCACCCCGGTGTCCCCGATCCCCTCACCCCAGTGTCCCACTTACCCTGCACACCGCCCGTTCGCACACCCCGGCTCTCCCCGGTTCTCCCGCTCCCCGGTTCTCCCGCTCCCCGCTCCCCCCGGTTCTCCCGTTCTCCCGCTCCCCCCGGTTCTCCCGCTCCCCGCTCCCTCCGGTTCTCCCGTTCTCCCGCTCCCCGGTTCTCCCCCGCTCTCCCGCTCCCCCCGCGGCCCCGTTGGGGCAGAACGAAAACGAACGGACCACGGGGGCTCGAAACCGGAGCCACTTCGACGTCACTTCCGGCACCCGTCGCCCCTGGAGTCCAATCCGCCGCCGCCGGCCGGGACCGGCGCGCAGCGCGCATGCGCGAAAGGGGCGGGGCGCTGCGGCGCGGGAAAAGGCGCGTGCGCGGAGGGGAGGAGCCAAAGGCGCTTAAAGGCGCCGCGCCCCGCGAAGCGCGCAGTGCTGCCCCCTAGGGGAGGGCGTGCGGAAGGGCCGGGGGACCTGGAGGGGCCGGGCGGGCCCTGAGCGGGGGCTGGGAGTGCGGGGGAGCCCTGGGGGTTTCAGGGATCCTTGGCGGTGCCGGGGGGCCCTGGGGGTTTTGGGAGCCCCTAGGGGTTTGGGGGGTCCCCGTCCCCCCCTCAGCCGTTCTGCTCCTCCCAGGTGACGGTGGGGACGGCGCTGTAGGGATCAGCCACCAGCCGGGCGCAGCGCAGCGTGGCGGCCGCCAGCAGCAGCCCCAGCAGCACCACGAAGGCCACGGCCACCCCCTGGTCCACGTCCACGCCGGCTGCCGCGTCCTCCATGCGGGTGACAACAGGGACGGCCCTGGGGCTGAGACGGGAGGTTCACGGTCAGAAAGGTCAAAAAGGTGCCGAAATCGTGGCCTTGGGGCCCCGCGTTGGCGGGGCTGGTGGGGGCGGGCTGGGGACACCCGGTGTCGTCCCAAACCCGCCCCGTCACCCCCGCCACCATCCCGCCTGGCCTCCCCCTTTATAGTTTATTAGCGATAAGCGTCTTGCTTTCTTAAATGATTCCTAAAAGAAAATCATCTGTTTCTTCGTTCTTTGCATTAAAACACCCTAATTTTTATATATAAATATACATATTTTTAAAGGGTTTATAAAGCTAAAATATGCCCCTGGAGCAGATGACCACCCTGATTGCCCCAAGGACGGCAAATAAACCACCAGCCCCTTACCTCCCCGCGGCCGGCCGGCCGAACGGACGCTGTCCCGCTGCCCCTGCCCGTGCGCTGTCCCCGCTGTCACTGTCACTTCATGAATATTGCAGGGACGCGGCGTCGCCTTTCAGACGCTCCCGGTAACGGGGAGAAACAATCCGGGGGATTAAATTCTCAGCGAGGGACAAGGGCTCCTGGGCCCCTTTGTGGGGACACGGGCTGAATCGGAGCATTTGTCCCCAAAATGATTTAAACACCCCAGAAATACCTCAGGTTCTGTTATTCCCCCCCGAGGCGAAGAAGGATCATTCTGAGCACGGGGATCATTTCCCAGCGAAGCTTTGCCCCCAGGCTGGCACGAGGTGGTATTTCTGATGATTCTTTTTGTTGGCAAAAGCTGAGTTTTGGGGTTCTAATCAGTGCTAATTAGTGATTTCCTGCTGCCCCTCTAGTCCTGACCTAAAGCCCAGTTCCAGTCCTGGTTCCAACCTAAACCAGCGTTCCAGCTGGAATTCCAGATCCCCACCCCAACCTAATCTCGCTCTCAACCCTGATCCCAGTTCCTGTCCCAACCTAATCCCGGTCCTAATGCCTGCCCCAACCCCAATCCCAGTCCCAAACCCGATCCCAGTCCTTGTCCTAACCTAATCCCAGCCCAGACTCCAGCCCCGATCCCAATCCCAGCACAATTCCCGCTCTCCGACCCCAAAAATCCCACCACGTGACGTCACCTAACCGGCGTGGCCCACGCGACACACCCTCTCCTAACCACGCCCCCTCGTAAAGGCCACGCCCCCAAAGCCACACCCCCTCGTGGTAGGGGCGGGGCACGACTGCGCTCACCTTACCCTGCTGGCCGCGCCGCGAGGTTCGCGAGCTCCGCCCACCACTCCCCCCGGCTCGGCCAATCGGAGCGCGGCACCGCCCCCTTAGCCCCGCCCCCGAGGCGCGCAGGTTCGGCTGCGCCGCAGCGCGGAGGGTTTTCCTGCGCCGCCATCTTGGCCGCGGTGTGAGGAGGGAGGGGGGCCCGGTCCGGGCCGGTCCCGCCGGCCATGGCCGCCACCGCCAACCCGGGTGAGCGGGGCCGGGGCCGCGGGGGCAGGCCTGGGGGTCGCGGTGAGGCGGGGGGCGGCTGCGGGAACCAGCGCTCGGGGCCGGGCCGTGTCGGTTGTGGGAGTGTCCCCGGGCTGGAGGGTTGGGGAGCGGCGCCCATGGCGCTCGGGGGCCGAGGGGCTGTCCGGAGGGGCCAGGGGCTGTCCGGAGGGGCCGGGGGCTGTCCGGAGGGGCCGGGAGGCTGTCCGGAGGGGCCGGGGGGGCTGTCCGGAGGGGCCGAGGGGGCTGTCCGGAGGGGCCGAGGGGGCTGTCCGGAGGGGCCGGGGGGGCTGTCCGGAGGGGCCGGGGGGGCTGTCCGGAGGGGCCGGGGGGGCTGTCCGGAGGGGCCGGGGGGGCTGTCCGGAGGGGCCGGGGGGGCTGTCCGGAGGGGCAGGGGCTGCGCCGGGAGGGGGCACAGGGGACGAGGGGGCCCGGGCGGGTGCGCTGGAGGAGCAGCGGGGTTGTCAAACGGCACAAACTTCAGAATTGGACGCTTTAGGGGCTGCTTTGGGGAGGAGGAGACGGGGTGTGAGCTCCTGGTCTGGGGAAAGCACCCAACCCCCCCCTCGGGGCACCCAACCCCCCCTCAGGGGACCCAAATCCCCCCGCTCTGGGCACCTCACCCCCCCCTTGGGGCACCTCAGCCCCCCTCAGGCACCTAAAACCCCTCAGGGGACCCAAACCGAGACCTGAAGGGACCTGAGCAGCTAAAGGGCCCTGGAGGCGGCGGCTGTGCCCGCGGGTCTCTGCTCCGCCGTGTCCGCGGTGCTGGTTTCCACCACCCAGCACTCATGGGACTCACGTTTATTGCCCTTAATGGTTTATACGGGTTTTAAGCCCCATTTCATTTCTGGCTGTGCGTTCCCTTGCGGTTCCCTCCTCAGCCGGCCAGGAGCTGCTGTGCTGGTGGCAGTGGGGTTTGCCCACCCCCGCCGGGGTGCGAGCCCAGCGTTCCTGCAGCGCCGCTTGGTCTCCGGGTCCCTCCTGTTCCCAGGAGCAGATTCTGATCAATCTGATCGATCCGATTCTTGCTGAGTGAAATCGGATCTGTGGGGCTTTCTGAGGTTCCTGGCTGAATTAGGCTGGAATTGGCCGATGTCTGGGGTAGCGCAGCGCCCGTGAGGTCGGGGTTGTTTCACAGCGCGGCGGCTGAGGTCAGAATCTGAACTTCTGTGGTTTTTCGGGCTTGGTTTTTTTTTTGGCTTGTGGCTTTTGACGACTCTTCAGCTTTATCAGCCGCTCCGTGTGACTTCTAAAGGATGATATGTATATATTTTTTTTCATTCTAGCAACGTGGGAAGCTTTTGTGGCTTTAAATCTCGAGCAAACACGTTGGGCCGCTGGTGGTGGTTTTGAGGCCAGAGCTGGTGTCTGGGGAGGAAAGATGTGGTCGTGGTTTCACGTAACGGGCTGAAATTCCCCAGAAATCAGAGGTTAGAGGTGGCGTGTTAGAAAAAACAACAAAACAAACAAAACACCAGGATTCAGGATTCCTGGTTGGGCTTAGGAGCTGCAGCTCTGGAACGGAAAGGGCCACGGGACGGGCCCACGAGCTGGACAAAGTGCTCTCTTTATTTAACGTTTTTGTCTTCTCCCAGCGATTCCCTGCGGAGCGCTGGGGAGGTGCTGAGCGCTACAACGCTGGTGCTCGGGCGGGAGATCGGGGCGGGTTTGGCACACAAAGGGTGCGCGGCGAGCGCAGAGCACACAGCAGAACCAGCTGCGCTGGGGCGAGGATGGAAAATGTGCCGCGGAGCCAGCGCCGCGAGAGCCCGTGAGCGGGGAGGGGGCCGCTGGGGCGGGGGCTCCGCGGCCGCGTGGGATTGTGCGTAATACACAAGTTTTAAACAAATCTGCGAGGGGAAGAGGAGGAATGCTGGACATCTGTGTTTAATATTTCCGCCTATGGGCGGGCTGAGTGACCGACGATTACTTGGCCCTTGGAAACAGAGGGGAAAATGCTCACAGTCTGCACAAGCGCTATCTACAGAGAGACTGCAGTGGGGTAAATCACATTGTTCTGTAGAAGCTGGGTCGTCTTCTCCTTGATGTTGCAAACAGGACCCTGGGGAATTCTGGATAACGCCCCAAAAATGTGGCATGTCCTGGCGGCTTGAACGGGAAAACTGACCACAGGAAGAGGCCGGGACTGGTCTGTGTGCTCAACCCATTGCAAAAAGAAGTTGGGATCTATTTTAAGCGTTCAAAGCGTGAAGAGCTTTGGATTGGAAGGTTTGGAAAGCGCGTTTTTGGGGTGTTTTCGTAGCTCGTTTCCGTCGTGCTGCTTGAAGGAGGTTCCCGTGGGGGTGAAAGCGCTGAGCTGGGCAGTTCAAACAGACAACTCCAAACACAACCACACACCTACTTGAATCGTTTTCTTCAGTGTCCCTGAGACGCAGCGTGAATGAAACTGAGAAGCACAAGGGTTTGTCAAAGCAGGACGCTGGTTTATCCTATTTTAGCCACTGGTTTCTGGGCAGCTCACAAGCGGGTTCAGTTTAACTGAATGTGCAATGTCTGGTTTTCGGCGCTGAGGAGACGAGCGTGTTCAGAAGAGCTCACTGCAGAGCCCGCTCGTAAATCACCCCGCGTTCCGTGACTTCTTTCAGAAGCTTTTGCGCCGCCGGGCGCCAGGAGCCGCGACAGCCCCGGTTCCCTTCGCCCCCCCGGCCTCTCCGCTCGGCTCCATCATGCTCGCACATTCAGTCCGAAATGCGGGTCTGTAGTGTTCGGCACGGCCTCTGCTCGTCTCCTCTTGCCTTCGTTAGACTGAACACTCGTTACAAGCGCGCGGGGGTCAATGACGGAGCTGTTACTGTGGATGGGTCAGCCGGGCCCTTCAGTGGCGCGGCCGGTTGGTTTCAAGGCGATCCTTTCGGAGAATCCCTGTTGTCCTGTAGCAGTTGGAGTGTGTCCAAAAGCCTCACGCGGGGACGCCCCTGCCCTGCTCTCCCCGCTTCGGCGTGAGAACGCGGTAGATTTGTGGCAGGTTTTGATGCTCTAAGTACATAATACGGATTATTACCGATTTCCCTTGCCACATCTCGAGGTGTCTCTATTTTCTCTCGCTGTGAAAGGGCACGTTGTAGGAAAATGAAGCGGTTTCGTGGATGCTCTCAGCGCAGGAGGCTCCGCAGGAACAGCCAGGGCTGGGGAGGTCTGGGACCCCGAGCCACCCGCAGCCCTTCCAGCGCCATTCACAGCGAGCAGCCCGGGTCACTGCCCAACAGCAGCCGTTCCTCTCTCCGTAGTGAAATCACCTGCTCTGCTCCACGAAGCTGGTGTTTAAATCCACACGCTGAAAAGCCACGGGCTCCGCGGGAGGAGGAATAAACCCGACCGGGTCGATTTGCGTTTGGCGCCTTGTTCCCGCTTGGCAAAACCTTCGCTATCAGCCTGTTCTGCACCGCGGGACTTGGCTTGGAAAGAAGCGAAGGAGCCCAGGGTGTCCGAGGGCCCCAAAATCCAGCGAGAGGAAGAACGACCCCCTTTATTTTCAGTGCGTTGCATCAGCTGACTCGATTTTATCACACAGGGACTTTGTATATTCGCACACATAACCTCCAGAACTGTGTGTGTTTTAAACAAGCCCGTGTCCGTACCTGGTTCTGTGGTTGAAGCCACCGCAGTTCTGTGTCTGTGCTCTGGGAACCCTGAGAAGATGCTTTTCTGCGTGTGTTGGGGTATTTTCAGTGTTTCGCTGCCGGGCCGCGGTGCAGCGGTGAGCTCCGGACCCCGCGGCCGCTCGGGCGGGCACAGCGCCGGCTCCTTTCACAGCGCGCCTTGGAGCTCGTTTAAAGCTCCGGTTCTGGTGCGGATCAGGCTGCGTTAGCATAGAGCCACACTGAACGCGCTGTCGTGACGTGCCCAAAAGGGCTTATTTTCACTTCTTAAAGCAGACTTTTAATTGACTGTCTGAAGGGTCGGGGCTTTCGAGGTGCCTTCCAAGCACCTTGTCAACTCCCCGTATCTTAGGCCAGGAATAAACCTCGCAGAGGTGTGATTGCCGTTAGAGAAACGTGTGTTTCTTGTCCCGTTGTCCCCGAGCGGACGTGAGGGGCTCAGCCCTGCCCGTCACGTCCCCCCGCCCAAAGGACCCGCAGCTTTTCCTGCAGCCGCTTTGGGCTGATGAAAACCGCGTGTGCTCAGAGCTGGAAATGGCCCCGGGAGAGGCGGGAGATGAAAGCACCGCAGGCACACATGGCACCGCACCCCGCGCCAGCCACGCCGCGCAGCCGCTCCGCTGGGCTGCCCGCGGAGAGCGCCCCCCCAATGGAGGGGCTTTGACGTCACACTCGTTGATTCTCCTGTTTTCTTTTCCTGTTTAGAAATGGCGTCGGACGTTTCCTCGCTGGGCGCCGCCGTTGGAGCCGGGAGCGCCGGCCCGGGCGCGCCAGCCGCCGCGGTGCAGAGAGCCAGCAAGCGCCGGCCCGGGTGAGCGCGGGCGGGTCGGGGCTCGGGGGGTGTGTGTTTGTGTGCAGCGGGTGTTGAGGCGTCGCGCTCTGGAACGGCGCTCAGCCCGTGGCGAGGGCGCTCGGCTGCCCAAGGCCCAGAGCCGTGTCCTGGCTCTCCGGCTGCGCTGCGTCCGGCCTCGGGCCGCTCCGTCGAGCGCTGGGTGCCGGCTGCACCCGTTGGACCGTCAGAGAGGAGAGAGAGGAGTGGCTGAAGCAGCAGGACCAGCGGGAGACATGGGACCAGCAAACGGGAATTTTGGGGCCTCGCTTAAACCTTCGTGTCTGTGGCTTTTGGTTTGCTAAAAATGCCTTTGCCGAATGGAAGGGATATCAGGTGCTTCTCTTCAATGCCAGCCCAGATTTCCTCTTAATTTACGGGCTAATTGAAAGCTCTCCCTGGTGTCCGTTGCTCCCGCGCGGGCTGTTGGACCCGCGGGTTTGCCGCCCCAGAGGCAGCTCCGTGCGAACCCGTCGCTCTGTCCTCCCACACGCACTTACAGAAACGCTTTTTGACCCCGTTACAGAAGCACAGACTGAGCTCAGGTAATTACACAGGTCGCGAGACCGAACTTGAGCTTGTGAAATACTTTGCGTTCCTCTTTTTTAACGCAGCCGATCCGGCCTCGTTTGGAGCGGGGCTGCGATGCAGCCGCTGACTCCTGTGAACTGTTTCCTTTCTGTATTTTGGATAATGTATAAAGGGAACTGTCTTCTAAGCTTTGTGGGTTGTTTCATGTTAACCCAGGGATCTCTTAAATCTTCCTGTCAAGAATCATCCGCAACAGACGGAAAAACGACCCGTAAAGGAGAAACCGCTTGGTTAATAGTTACGTTCTGGCTTCTGTTTTTCAGGCTGGATTTTGATGAGGATGGAGAAGGGAACAGCAAATTCCTCAGGTGAGGGGGGATGTTTGTTTGTAGCCTCGCTGTGTTTGGGGTCGGATGACTCTAATTACACCATGTGTTACGTATGAGGAGCAGCTTTGGGTTGACCGGGTTGTGATGAACATGGGATTTACCTCCCGAGACCCTTTGGGTGAGGGTCTCGGTTTGGATTGACTGTACTTTCAAAGGGCGGTTTAACCTCTTTCTTTGTGATTGCGCTTGAATTACCGAGCGTGGTGCCGCTGTCCTCGATGTGAACGTGATATGGAAAGCGTCATCGAGGCGGCAGAATCCTGAAACTGCGGTGTTGGAGGAGCGAGGAGGGGGCTCTGGATCGCCAGAGCGCGCCTTTGCTGTGATTTGTTAAACCTCGCTCTTCTCTCGGTGTCTTTGGGAAGGCAAGAAGCATAGGCACCTGAAGAACCCTTCTTCCTCTGCCCTTCTGCAGGTGTGACGACGACCCCATGCCGAACGATAAGGAGAGATTTGCCAGGTAAGGAGCTGCTGGGCTGTGGTGAGAAAGTGCCAGAAGGAGGGTCTGCGGCACCCGGATCTGGCGGTGAACCCGGTCCTGCGGTTCTCCTCGCTGCTTTTGGGCCGATTCGCTAGGAGTGTGATGAACGTACAGTCGCCTTTCTCAGCGTGTCTTCCAGCCGTTGCCTTGGAGTCTCGTTCTCTTCGGCTGCTCCAGAATTTTGCAGAAATGCCAGTTTCGTGCTTGGTTCGGGTTTTACTTGCAGGGAGGTTCCTGGCCAACCTGGTTTCTGGGGCGCGAGGCGGCGGCGCCGTTGCGCGTGGAGCATTGGCCGCGGGCGCTGCCGCGGAGCGGCCGCCTGGCGCTGGGCGTCCTGCAGCACCCGCCCGGCTCTCACTTCACACTTTTTCCATTTTTAGCTTAGATGGCTGATTTTATTTTTAGGTCTGATGATGAGCAGAGTTCAGCGGATAAGGAGAGACTTGCCAGGTAGGAGAACGGAGATTTCAAGCATGGACAAGCAGAGTTTTCCTTTCCTTCGTGTTTCTCTAGGCACCCCCTCTCTCTGGTTTGTTTTCTCCCCCCTTTCCTCATCTGCTGCAGTGGAGGACTCGAAACCCACCGAACCCACCAACAGCAATCGCTGTTGGAATTAGGAGGGGAAAGCGCTTAGTCCGCTTGTGGGAACTGGCTGGGCCGCACTCCAGCTTCGTTAATCTGGGCTTAAATACAGTTTCTCTCGTGCTGGATCAAGTGGTGAAATGGCCCATTCTCCTCTCGGCAAGGAATGCCCTTGTGCACGCAGAATGGGCATTGAAGTGTGTTAGTTTGGGGTTTTGTACCTGTTCGGACCTTACAGGAAGGGTTTAGGCTTCCTGAAAACAGGGTTTTTCCCTGTCTGATTAACGAGGGTCTGTCCCTGGCCGCGTTTCTCCAGCAGAACAAACGCCAGCCCTAAAGGCCCTTTTCCCCCGTTTTCAGGTGCGGGTTTCCACGGCGGCCGCGGGCGGTGCGATGGGGACAGGCGGTTTGCGGTTTGACACCCCCGCTGCCGCCGTCCCGCAGGCGCAGCCGTGCTGCTGCCGTCCCAGCCGCGCTGCCGCCGTCCCGCAGGCGCAGCCGCACTGCCGCCATCCCGCAGGCGCAGCCGCACTGCCGCCATCCCGCAGGCGCAGCCGCACTGCTGCCGGCCCAGCCGCGCTGCCGCCGTCCCGCTGGCCCAGCCGCACTGCCGCCCGCGCGGGCGCACGGCCATGCTCCTCAAACACAAACCGCGTCCGGCGCGGCCCTTGTGGCCCGCGGCGCAGCCTCAGCGCTGGGGGCCGCGGGCAGGCCGGGTGCTCGGCAGACAGCGGCGGCTTTGCGGGCTTCCTCCTCCCGCGAGCGCCGATTCGCTCCCGCTGCTCGGTCGCCACCGTCACGCAGAGCCCGTGGGGAGGGGTGTTTGGCAGCGGGGCAGGGGAAGCGCTGCAGCTTTCCCGGGGCTTTTGTAGTGGAGGTCGCGTTTTCACTGTCGAGGAGGCAGAGGCTGAGCTGAACGTGGGTGTGATAACCGAAGCACATGTCTGAGTATCAGCCTTGAGAGATCCCAGGTGATTGTACTCGCCGGGCAGTGAGAGACGCTCCGTCCTCCGGTGTCTGTCCTCTCTAACTCGCTCGCCTGTCTGTCCGTCCAACACTTCGTCTCATTCCACTTCCCACCATGTGCTTCCCGGCCTGCGATCGCCCCTCTCTATAGGAACCCTGGCTGCTAAGTTTTGTTTTGAAAAACCCACCTTAGTCAGTGACTTAAGCCAAGCCTAGAAGGCTCTGTTCCCACCTTGAGGGGCTCGGGGGCTGTGCCCTGCGAGCAGAAGGCACGAGAAGAACCTTTGTAAGGGTTTTTAAGCGGGCAGCGTTTGTGAGGTGGCTCTTGTGAGGTCTGTGTGCCGGCAGCCGCTGTCCCCGCGGGCCGCACAGCGCTGGGGGCAGGTCTGCTCTGCAGCGCTCGGGGGCAGGTCTGCTCTGCAGCGCTCGGGGGCAGGTCTGCTCTGCAGCGCTCCTTGGAAAAGACTTGGGGTAACCGAGAATAATTGGAGCTGAGACTCCTCTGTTGTGCTGTGGGCGCCCCAGTCTCGGCCGCAGCGCCAGCCTCGTGTGCTGATCGGAGACACGCGTGTCCGAAAGGAGCCGAGGCGGCGTTAGTCCATGCCGGGGCGCACTCGGGCTGCACCAGCGCTGTGTAAAGCAATTTCCTCAGTGGAGCGGGTGAACTCCCTCCGAGAGCGGAGGCCGCGGCAGAGGGCCTGGGGTTGTGGAAGCGGCGGGCAGCTTGTTTCTCTGCAGTAGCTTTGCCTGGCTCGTCACCTTCACCGCCCGCGGGGCCGCGACGGGACCCCGGAGAGGGTCCAGCGCGCTCTCCTCCTGCACTCGTTCCTCGTCCCCGTGCACGCCCAGCATGCGAGGCGCTTGCGGCCCTTCTAACGAGCCTGACGCATCTCTGTGTGTTGCACTCCGGCCTTGTGCGGGCGCTGACGTGGGGCTGAGGCTCCCGGCTCACCGGTAACTTTGTCTTCCTCCTCTCCTCCCTTTCCTTCAGGGAGAACCACAGCGAGATCGAGCGGCGGCGGCGGAACAAGATGACGGCGTACATCACGGAGCTGTCGGACATGGTGCCCACCTGCAGCGCCCTGGCGCGCAAGCCGGACAAGCTCACCATCCTGCGCATGGCCGTGTCGCACATGAAGTCCCTGCGCGGCACAGGCAACACCTCCACCGACGGCACCTACAAACCCTCCTTCCTCACCGACCAGGTGGGGGAACCGCGCGCTGAGGGGCTGGGAGGGACCTCTGGAAATGGTGATGCTGATGTGGGGTCACCAGAGCAGGTCACAGGGTCCAGGGGGTTTGGATGTCCGAGAGGAGCCCAGACACCGCACTGGGCAGCCTGTCCAGGCTGCGGCACAGCCAAAGGCGCCAGTTTCTGCTCGTGTTCAGATGGACCCTCCTGTCATTGGGCACCACTGAGCAGAGCCTGGTCCGTCCTCTGACACCCACGCTGAGACATGGTTGGACTTGAAGGTTTGTTCAGCCAAAATGATCCTGTATTTAATATCCCTCTCAGCCTTGTCCAGGCTGGACAGCCCCAGCTCTCCCAGCTTTTCCTCGTCAGAAAGACGCTCCAGACCCCTCAGCATCTTTGTAGCTCTCTATGTAACTGCAGAGGGAGGAATTAAATGGAGGGTGGGAAGAAACGGGCACCCGGGGTGGGTTTAGAGCCCTCGGCCTGCTTGGCCCCGCAGTCCAACGCGTGTCCGTCTGTCTGTGACCGCAGGAGCTCAAGCACCTGATCCTGGAGGCAGCCGACGGCTTCTTGTTCATCGTGTCCTGCGAGACCGGGCGGGTGGTGTACGTGTCCGACTCGGTGACCCCCGTGCTGAACCAGCCGCAGTCCGAGTGGTTCGGCAGCACGCTGTACGATCAGGTGCACCCCGACGACGTCGGCAAGCTGAGGGAGCAGCTCTCTACCTCCGAGAACGCCCTCACAGGTGAGGCAGCCCTGAAGGGGCCTGGGGGCGGGCGGCGCGAGGACCGCGGAGGACTCGGATTCAAACCTTCCCTTTGTAGAAGGAACCAAACCCTGGTGCCTTCCTAACAAGGATCCTGCAGCCCCCCCCGAGAATGCGCCTAAAGGTACCACTGGCGACGCTTGTCCTGCTCGGCTCCTCCGTTACCTGGTGCCTGTGCTGCTGCAACGGCTCCCGCGGCCGCAGCATCTGGGGCTTGTGTCCTTCTCTCTTCAGGTCGCATCCTGGATCTGAAGACGGGGACGGTGAAGAAGGAAGGGCAGCAGTCCATGAGGATGTGCATGGGCTCCCGAAGGTCCTTCATCTGCCGCATGAGGTAACGAGGACGTTCCTCGGGAATCTCGGCTGAGCCCCGAGCTGAACCGGCTCCCTGGCCCCTCTTGCCTTAGTTCCAGCTGCTCTTTGTCCGTTCTGACGTGGCAGAACGTGGCCAAGCTTCCCACACAGCGCCAGGAGTCTAGTTCTTGAGATTTTTCCTTGCCCTACACTAAAATACCTTTTGAGACTGTTTTAGAAGATCCAGTTTCAAGTCACAATTTGTTTTGACCTCGTGTCCCCCCTCAGAGTCTGTAGAGTGAGGGGTTTTCACTGGTGTGACAGAGACCCCGAGGTTCCTCCCTGGCTTTAGAGTCGTTGTTCAAGGCTGCCAAACCAAGCGAGACAAAAGCCTTTCCCCGCGGTTCTCGTTCGGTGCAGGTGCGGCAACAGCTCCGTGGACCCCGTCTCGGTGAACCGCCTCAGCTTCATGAGGAATCGCTGCAGGTGAATAACCAGAGCTGGGAGAAACGGTCTGCCCCCACCCCCACGTTCTTGGGCCTCTTGCGTTTCAGTCTTTGTTTGGATTGTTTGCCCTGAGGGTGCTCTGTGGGACCTTTTAAAAACACAAGTGGAAACCTCCCCGCACTTCCCCAGCTGAATGTGGTGGCACATCCGGCCTCTCTCTCTCCCAGGAATGGTTTAGGTGCAGCGAAAGACGGTGAACCTCACTACGTTGTGGTGCACTGCACGGGTTACATCAAAGCCTGGCCCCCCGCAGGTAAAGCTGAGCTTGGGGCTGGTTTTAGGAGCGTGTGGGCTGAGCACGTCCCTTCTCTGGACAGGATGTGCCAGCAAATGCCTTCTCAATGTCTCGCTTTTTGGGGTTGAGCTGATTTTTGCGGGTGCTGGGTCCCAGCTCCGTGTCTCTGCACAGCAGAGACGCTGCAGAGGGTGAACGTGACTTTACACTGGAGGTAATGGTGCAGTGTCTGGTGTGCGAGCTGGTGCTGAGGTCACAGACCTTTAACCCTTCTGGCAAAAGATGCAGGGCTGGCAGCTTGATTTGCCAAATTCCTTTATGGGAAAATTACAAGGCAGGGTGGGAGGTGTATTGAAGCCAGAACCGCGTGTTTTAGCTCTGAAGCGGCAGGTTTTGTGCATTAACCGCGCTGGCGTTCTTTGGCGCTCCCCGCAGGTGTTTCACTGCCCGACGACGACCCGGACGCCGGGCAGGGCAGCAAGTTCTGCCTGGTGGCCATCGGGAGGCTGCAGGTGGGTGCGCGGCGCTGCCTCCCTCGCGGTCCAGCTCTTGTGTCTGCGCACGCTCCCCGATTGCCGCGAGTCCCGCTGCAGGGCCAGGAGCTCTCCCGAGACTCAGTGAGCCCCCCGGCCTTGCAGGTCACGAGCTCGCCCAACTGCACAGACATGAACAACGTTTGCCAGCCCACAGAATTCATCTCCCGACACAACACTGAGGGCATTTTCACCTTCATCGACCACCGCTGCGTGGCCACGGTCGGCTACCAGCCGCAGGTGAGGAGCGGCAGGGGCTCTCGGAGGGAGAGCCGCTGTCCCAGCGCACCTTCCCCGCCCCGTCGGGGCTCCGCGTGCCCGGCCGTGCCCACAGAACCTCAGCCGGGCGTGTTTCTCCTCCACCAGCTGCGTTTTCACGTGCTTTTCCAAGTGCTTTGATCGTGGGGAGGACGGGGCCTCTGCATTGTGTCTGATGTCAATTAGGATCATTTTGCCCCCATTTGAGCTCGAGATCAAACGTTAGTCACAGCTGTTGTGCTTCTCTCTAAAACACAGCCCGTCGGGTCCTGGGTTTGCCTTGTGGAGCAGTAGTTTTGGGGGGGGAGCAGTAACTACCTGTTCAAACTGGAATTAAAGCAGAGCCTGCGCACCAGCTGAACTGACCTCAGCTCTCCCCATTCCTTTAAAATCAGGAGCTTCTGGGCAAGGACATTGTGGATTTCTGCCACCCGGAGGACCAGCAGCTGCTGCGCGACAGCTTCCAGCAGGTACGGACGAGCCCTTCGGCGGCCGCTTTGCGCACAGCGTGGTGTTCCGCTCAGTCTCTCGGTGCTTTCAAAGCGATGAAATCAATTGGAAAAGCAAGAGAAAAGTAAAACCGTAGCTGTTTCTCCTTTGCCCAACAGCAAACAGTCGCAGGTTTAGTCACGTAAACGTGCAAAACGAAGCAGAAGCGTCTGTCGCGTAACCCTTGAATTCACCCTCTGGCTGCCGGTCCCGTCCGCTTTAGGGCCAGAGACGTGGCTGCGAAGCGCCTGCCCGTTTGCGCGGGTCCGGGGCTGAAACGCGGTTCGTCCTTAGGGCCCAGCCCAGCGCCGCAGGACTCGCAGCGGACGCGCTTTGCTTGCCCTGTTGTCGTTACTCTTATTTCTGAGGGCGCTGGATTGTGGCAGGGCAGGTAAGACTGCCCCGTGCTTCCATGCTCCAAAAAGAAACAAACTGCTCATGTCCATCTCTCCAAATAGCTGGAACTCAAAAGCGACAGCATGTGCTTCATTTATTGGAGGCTTTTTCCATACATCTCACCAGTGCAAAGAGATCACAGGGGATGTGGAACTCCCTCCCCGTGTCATTGAGGATGGAGAGCATGAGGGACTGGTGGCGGTTGCGCTGGGGCGGAGCGGAGTCTCACAAAGGGCCATCGCCAGGTTCCGGAGGGGCGGCCGGTGTCAGCAGCGCGTCTGCTCTCCCGCCGTCGGGAACCGGGTCCCACCGGCGCCCTTCCGTTCTTGCAGGTGGTGAAGTTGAAAGGCCAGGTGCTGTCGGTCATGTTCCGATTCCGATCCAAAAACCGGGAGTGGCTCTGGATGAGAACCAGCTCCTTTACCTTCCAGAACCCCTACTCGGATGAGATCGAGTACATCATCTGCACCAACACCAACGTCAAGTATGTCATTGTTAATTGCTCCTGGCGCGGTTATTAATTGCTCAGTGGCCGAGTGGGAGGGGGCCGACCCTTTGCATTATGTGACCCCCCCCCCCCATTTCAGAGACCACCCAAGCTGGATCCGTCACCCAAACAGTTTTTGCAAAAGCGAAGTTTCCCGTCTTGCCCCGCACGGACACGATCCTGCACGCAGCAGCCAGCTCTTTGCTTGTTTTTGGTGTTGTTTTGGTATATGTAAGTTATTTTTGTCTTTGCCTTCAAGGAACTCGAGCCAGGAGTCGCGTCCCGCGCTGTCGGGATCGCTGCCGCGGCCCCCGCTGGGCCAGGCCGTGAACCTGCCCCTGGAGCTGCCCCCCAGGTCAGGATCCTCCCGCGCGTTCCCCGGCGTGGGGCTCGGCCGCCCGCCCCCCCGGCGCCGCAGCCGCTGCCGCCCCCTGGCGCCGGCTCTGCAGCCACCACCACCCCCCCGGCGCCAGCTCCGCAGCCACCACCGCTGCCCCCCGGCGCCGGCTCCGCAGCCGCCGCTCCCCCGTTACACGCGGCTTTCTGTTCCAGGCAGCAGGCGCAGCCGGAGCTGGAGGCCGTGCCGGGCAGGGAGGGTATGGCCGGGTACGACCCCTCGCAGGTAAGTGGCCGGGGCTCGGTTACTCCTTCCCCTTGTCCCGTGTTATTGAAATGGTTTAAATTCCCTTTGGCTGAGCCCTTGGCGGTGGCCGCGCCGGATCGGCGTGCGGCTGCGGGGCTTGGAGAGGAGGCGGCTCTGCCGTGAGCGCTCCTGGGGCGGGTTGCGTGACTGAAGGTTGGACTCGAGGGTCTTTTTCAACCCAAAATAATCCTGTCGTTCTCATCTCCCCGGCATGGCCACCCTGCCCAGAAAATACACCAAACACCCAGACAAGAGCGAGGCCTTTCTCTGCAGACCCCTCGTGCCGGCTCCTTTGCGCCGGAGGCGCTGACGACTCCGTCTGTCTGTCTGTCCCCGCCCGCAGGTTCCCGTGCAGCCGGTGAGCGCTGCCGGCCCGGAGCACAGCAAACCCTTGGAGAAACCGGAAAACCTTTTTAACCAGGAGCGGGACCCGCGGTTCAGCGAGATCTACAGCGGTATCGGCACAGGTGGGAGCGCGGGGCCGCGGCCGTCGCGCCTTCACCCGCTTTCCGCTCCGCCCCGAGCGCTCTCCGCTCTTGCCCACGTGGCTCGGCGCGATTCTGGGCTCGACGCGGTTCTGGGCTCGGCACGGGTGTTGCGAATGACACCGATTCTTGGTGTGGGATGGATAATTCACTGATAAACTGTGGCAGCTGCGGGTTCTTCTGCAGCCGGCGCTTTGCTGGAGCGACGCGAGGAGGGAGCGGGCGATGCGGTGACTCTTGCTCCATGCCACTGGCTGCCTTGGTGTGTGTCCCCAGAGCAGTTCTCTGTGTTCCTACTCGGGGCACAGAACGTAGTGGATCCTCTAACCCCAGAGGCCCTTAATTTGAAGTTTATTAGAAAATGGAAAGGAAATCAAATTAAAGAGGCTTTTACAAGCCCATCTGGAGCCCGTGGCTGGGTAGGGAACAGTCCGGGTTGATGCTCTGGCTCAGAACAGGGTTGATTTCCCGCGGGCGCGTGGTTCTGATTGCGCTGAGGCGGCTCCTGTCCCCGCAGAGAACAAACCCCTCCCGGGCAGCAGCGGCGCCGCCAGCCAGCCGCTCTTCCCGCCGGGAAACAGCTTCACCGCGGCGCGGCCCAGCGACGGCTTCAGGTGAGCCGGCGTGGTGGATGTGCCGCGGTCCTGGGTGTTCCCGGCCCCTGTTCACTGTGCTCCTGCACAACCCCGGGGAGCGCAGCCAGCGCTGGGCTCCTCTGAGGGCGAGGGGGTTCCTGCCCCTTTGAGCCCCCGGGCTGGGGGTTGATGGGTCCAGACCTCGAATCCTGGGGTTGGTTTTGGGGGCTCCTCATGCCAAGAAAACCCTTGAGGTGCTGGAAGTTGAGAGAAGGGGAAGGGGCTGGAGCACGTGTGCGATGGGACCTGTGGAATGGGGAACGGCTGCGAGTGGCGCCGGGGGAGGGTGAGGGTGCAAATTTGGGGTGATTTCTCCCCAAAGGGCTGTTGGAACAGGCTGCCCAGGGCAGTGCTGGAGTCGCCATCCTGGAGGGGTTGGATGCAGAGATGAGGTTCCCAGGGACAGGGTTGGTGACAGTGCTGGGTTACGGTTGCACTCGATCTCGAGGGCTGTTCCGGCCCGGGGGCGGGGAGGCTCTATCGCCGGCCATGTGTTCCAGGAGCGGCAGCATGGTTCCCCCGGTGAGCATCGTGCAGCAGCCGCCGTCCTCGGCCGGCCGCATCCTGGCGCAGATCTCGCGCCACGCCAGCCCGGCACAGCCCGGCGGGACCGGCTGGGCCGCGGGGACACGGCCGCCCTTCCCCGCCCAGGTACCGAGCCAGCCCGCGTCCCCGTCACAGACCGCCTGCGGGGTCGCGGCAGCGGCTCCTCGCCCTGGTCAGGACAAGGCTGGAAATAAACTCATCTCTTCCTTTCCGGTCTCTTACAGCAAGTGACATCCCAGACGGTGAAGACTCGTCCCCCGTCCTTCAGCATGGGGACGTTCCAGGGCAGCGCGTCGTCCTTCAGCGCCATGGCGGCACCGAGCTCCACGGCGTCGCCCACGGGGGCCGCGTTCCCCAACCTCGCCGGCCGCGGCAGCGGCTTCAGTGAGTGCGGCTGGGGGAGTGGGCAGCGGCAGCTCTGGGGGAGACGCTCCCCGCGTGTCCCTGGGGCGCTGGGAACGGCCGAGCGCAGGGATCCTGCTGGGGCTGGCGCGTGTCACCCGTGGCCGTCGTCAGGCTCCGGAGCGGGGGAGCTTCCGCGGAGTTTTGGAACCATTTGGGTTGGAAAAGGCCTCTAATATGGAGTCCAAGTGTCCCCACCCCTGGCACTGAGCATGTCCCTGAGAATCCCGTCGCTGTCCAGCCCTCCAGGGCTGGCGACTCCAGCGCTGCCCTGGGCAGCTGTTCCAGCGCCCACAGCCCTTCCACGAAGAAACCTTTTCCTAATGTCCAACTAAACCCGGCACGACTCGAGGCCGTTTCCTCTCGTCCTGGAGAGGATCCATTCTGGACCATTTTAGAGCTGACAGAGAGGACCCAGACCCCTCCAGGACCCCCGTTTGTTCTTCCAGCCCATCCACGGGTGTTGACGAACCCCGTGACGCTTCAGCGGCTGCTCCCGGTGCCACCGCCGCACCAGCCGCGCGCTCCCGGTCCCGGGGCGGTTTCCCGACCGTTCTCTCTCCCCGCAGGTGCGGAGGCGGCGGCGCCGGGCGCGTTCCCGGCGCGGGCGGCCGAGGCCGTGGGGATGTGGCCGCAGTGGCAGGGCCAGCACCACGGCCCCGCGGGTGCTGAGCAGCACGTCCCGCCGCAGAGCAGCCAGCCCGAGGTCTTCCCGGTGAGCCGGTGCGGGGTGGGGGCAGAGCGAGCGGTGACCGCGGGCGCGGGGAGGGACGGTGCGCGGGGCTGGCTTTGCCACGGCCTGCGCAGGATCGGTGTGAAACTCCAGTTAATGGAATTAACCTTCCGAGCTCTGATTAAAACCAACCACAAAATATCTGAGCCCAAAAAAGGAGAACATAACCCCCAGAGCTCGTGTTCCGCGACTCCCGGTTCTGAAGGAGTCAGCGCTCACGGCTCAATCCGCTGCTGCCCGCACCGTGCGCGCAAACCCGGTCCCCGCGGTGCCGGCTCCGACTCCGGCCCCTTCGTCACCACATGAGTAATTACCCTCGTGATTTCCTGCTCCAGCTTGTAACTCGGTGCGTCTCCCCGCAGGACATGCTGACGATGCTGGGAGACCAGGGGCCCAACTACAACAATGAGGAGTTCCCGGAGCTCAACATCTTCCCTTCGTTCTCGGAGTGAAATAACCCGTCAGGGAAGCCAATTACACTTATATATCATATCCACGTGTACAGGAAACACCCAGCTCCTTTTTCCCAAAAACTGCTGAACTTTCTGAACAAGCACCTCCTGAGCTGCGGAGGTGACGCCGCCCGGCGCGGGACGGACATGAGGAGGGTTTGGGGCACTCTGGGCTGATTCCGGAGGTTTCAGGACTCGGACGCTTCACGGGCGGCTCGTGGAACCAAAGCCCGGGTGTCGGGGTCACCGCGGCCCCTCCGAACCCCGAAGGCGCCTTTTCCCATTTGTATTTCAATCTTATACCCGTGACTCTTTCTTTTTCTATCAAACACCAAGTATTGTAACTGTAGCCGCTGAGGGAGCTGTTCCCGCGGCTCCGCGGCCGCTCGCCTCCGCGCCTCGTGGGACTCCCCGTTTTGGGGAAGTTTGGCCGTTTCCGGAGGGTTTTGGCCGCATCTCGGGTGCTTTATTTGGAGATTTTGGGGCCGTTGGGGCGCCGTCTCCCAACCGTGCAATGAATTCGGTGTCATCGGCGCGGCCGGCGAGCCCTGCGCGTGGCGGGATGGGTAACGAGCCATAAAGACGTGATCCGCGGAGCTCTGTCCGTCTGCGGCCCCTGGTTCCCGCGCGGCCGCGTCAGGCGCTCGTCGGGGGAACCGCGGTGCGGATGGGTCTGTAACAACAAATCTGTGAACGTCCTGCATTCCGCAGTAGGAAAAGCGGGTGGTGGATCCCACTCTGCTCAGGGCGAGCACCCAGAATGGCGGAGTTTGAGCCGTGTGTGGGGGGATCCCCCAAAACAGCGGAGTCTGAGCCGTGTGTGTGGGGATCCCCCAAAACAGCGGAGTCTGAGCCGTGTGTGTGGGGATCCCCCAAAACAGCGGGGTTTGGAGCCGTGTGTGGGGATCCCAAACAGCGGGGTTTGGAGCTGTGTTAATGGAGATCCCAGCAGTGGGGTTTGGAACCGTGGGCAGCCGGCGCCACCGCCTGGAGCAGGTTTGGAGCTGCCCCGCGTGGGCAGGGGAGCTTTTTGGGCTTAAACCAGCTGGTTTTGGTGCTGGGCAGCGCGGGTGCAGGACCAGCTGCCCCACTGGGAACAGCCCGGAGCGGGGGGGGAACCCGCGTCCTCACCAACACCAGGACGGACAGTGCCCGTTTCTACAGAAATCCAGGACGGACAGAATGCCCGTGTTCACAGGAATTGGGGGGGGACAGAATACCCACGTTTACAGAAATTGGGGAGGAAGAAAATTCCTATTTTTCCGGAGATTTTGGGTCCTGCCGGTGAGGAGGAACCGGAGCAGCCGGCAAACGCTGAAGCTGTTGGGAAACGCCAACTGGCCTGGTGTGAGCTGGTGTGAACCGGTGCGAACCGGGGGTCCCGGTGCCCGTCCCCGTCCCCCCCGCAGACCTGGTGCTGTTTGCAGCGCGAGCTCCGTCGTCTCTTCGCGGCCGGTTTGTGTAGCAGAGGATTTTCAACAGGACATTTTCCCTTTTTCCGAGGGTTTTGTCTCATTTGTGCCGGTGGCCTCGTCCCCGTGTCACCGCGGCCGCCTCAGCGCCCCGTGCTCGGCTGACTCAGGGGCGGTGGTGACGATGTCCTGTCTGTCCCTGCGGCGTCACCGCTGGTCACCGTCCCCCCCGAACCGCGGGGGCACAGGCCTGGGCTGGGGACACTGGGGTGTCCCCAAGGTGGGGTCCTGGGGCACGAGGGTGTCCCCAGGGTGGGATGTGGAGGTGGGAGGACGTCCCCAGTGTCCCCAGGGTGTGATCCTGGGGCACGAGGGTGTCTCCAGTGTCCCCAGGGAGCGATACTGGTGGGGGAGGACACCTCTGGGATAGACGGATGTCCCCAGTGTCCCCAGGGTGCAATGCTGGGCAGGAGAATGTCCCCAAGGGGGGATGCTGGGCTGGGAGGGTGACCCCAGGGCGGGAAGATGTCCCCAAGGTGGGATCCTGGGGCAAGAGGTTGTCCCCCGTGTCCCCAGGAGGGAGGTGGGGGCAGGACGGTGTCCCCAGGGCAGGATCATGTCCCGGTGTCCCCGGTCCCCCGTCCCCTGCACGGGCTCAGACTCAGCTCAGCCCCACGCGCAGCCGGAGGAGCCGCTGCCGTGTCCCCCCGTGGCCCCCCCGCCCTGCGCCCCCCCCGTGTCCCCCGTCCCCCCCGTCCCCCCCGTCCCCCCCTTCCCCCGCCGCAGCCGCCAACATTTTCCAGCTGCCTCCGACTTCCTCAACCCAGCGCCATAAAAGCTGCTGCAGCCGCGGCCCCGGTCCCGCCGCCCGTGTCCCCCGTCCCGCCGCCCGTGTCCCCGCAGCGCCATGCCGGGGTAAGTGGGGGCGCATGGGGGGACAGGGGGCCTGACAAGGCCTTGCTGGGGCGCTTGGGTGGCTTTTGTCCCCGGGGAATGGTCCCCAGTGGGAGTGGGGGGAACGGGCTGGTGCGGCGGTGCCGGGACCGTCAGTGTTGGGGGAGTGAAGGGGAAACTGAGGCACGGAGCGCAGGGGGCTGGGACTGCGTCCCCTGCCGTGGGGAGAGAGCGGGTGAAGCAAAGGGGGGGACGGGATGCTGGGGACCCCTCATGGCGGCCCCTGCACCCCCGAAATTCGGTTTATTCCCGGCCCGGGGCTGCGGGGAAGAGCCGGGGGGGTTAATGGGAACCGGCTGCCGGCTCATGTGATGCCGGCGCTCGGCCAGCGCCGCCGGCCCCGGACCGGGCGTGGGGACTCCTGCTTCCCCCCGGCCCCGGGGCTGGCTGTGGGGGTCCTGGCACCAACACTGGGTGGTTTGGGGGGTCCTGGCACCAACACTGGGCAGTTGGGGGGGTCCTGGTCCCCACCAGCCCCGAAACTGGGTGTGGGGTTCTGCTCCCCCCGGCCCCAAAACGGGGTTGGCGGGGAGGTCCCGGTTCCTCTGCTCCCAAAACAAGGTGGATGGGGGGGTCTCGGCCCCAAAACTGGGCGTGTGGGGGTCGCGGTGCCCCCCCAGCTCAGTCCCCGTCCCCAGGATGTGGTGGCCGGCGCTGCTGGCCCTGCTGGTCCCGGCCGCGGGGGCCCAACCGCAGCCCGAGCTGGACGCGCAGTGGCGCCTGTGGAAGAAAACGTACGGCAAGGAGTACAACGGGCAGGTACGGCCGGCGGAACCGCGGCACCGGCTCCGCGGCGCCCGGGGCGCTCGCGGGCACCCAGCAGCATCTCCCCCGCGGCGCAGGCGGACGAGGCGGCACGGAGGCTCATCTGGGAGAAAAACCTCAAGTACATCAACCGGCACAACCTGGAGCACGCGCTGGGCGTCCACAGCTTCCAGCTGGCCATGAACCACCTGGGGGACATGGTGCGGACACCGGGGGCGGCAGCGGGAGGCGGGGACGGGACGAGCGCCCCTGGGCGCTGCTCTGTCCCCGAGCCCCGGGGTCACACCCGCCCCGTCCGTCCCCAGACCAGCGAGGAGGTGGTGAGGACCATGACGGGCTTGAAGGTGCCTCGTGGCCACCAGCGTCCCAACGGGACCCTCTACGTCCCCGACTGGACCCAGCGAGCGCCGGCGGCCGTGGACTGGAGGAGGAAAGGCTACGTGACGCCCGTCAAGAACCAGGTGAGCAGGTGGCTCCTGGGGCGCGGTGTCCCCCCCGTGTCCCCCCCGTGTCCCCCCCATGTCCCCCCCGTGTCCCCCCCGTGTCACCCTGTGTCACCCCGTGTGACCCCGTGTCCCCGCAGGGCCAGTGCGGCTCGTGCTGGGCGTTCAGCTCGGTGGGCGCGCTGGAGGGGCAGCTGAAGCGCCGGACGGGGAAGCTGCTCCCGCTCAGCCCCCAGAACCTGGTGGACTGCGTGGCCAACAACGACGGCTGCGGCGGCGGCTACATGACCAACGCCTTCGAGTACGTGCGGCAGAACCGCGGCATCGACTCCGAGGACGCCTACCCCTACATCGGCCAGGTGGGGACGCGGCCCCGTCCTCTCCTCCCCCCGACCATCCCCATTTCCTCCCCTTGACCATCCCCATCTTCTCCCCCCAACCATCCCCTCCACGTCCCCTGCCCCCGCTGGTCCCGCAGGACGAGAGCTGCATGTACAGCCCCAGCGGGAAGGCGGCCAAGTGCCGCGGCTACCGGGAGATCCCGCCGGGCAACGAGAAGGCCCTGAAAAGGGCGGTGGCCAGGATCGGGCCCGTCTCCGTGGGCATCGACGCCAGCCTGCCCTCCTTCCAGTTCTACAGCCGCGGTGAGGAGCCTCGCCCAGGGAGCCGGGGGGGTTATCCGGCGGGGGGGTTATCTGGCAGGGGGGGTTATCCGGCACGTAACCAACCGTCCCCGCAGGTGTTTACTACGACGAGAGCTGCAACGCCGAGAACATCAACCACGCGGTGCTGGCGGTGGGCTACGGCGCGCAGAAAGGCACCAAGCACTGGATCATCAAGAACAGGTACGGCGGGGCCGCTCGGGGCCGGGTTTTACCAAGCCGGGCTTTGCCGGCGGCTCAGGCTCCGCGTTTCCGTGCAGCTGGGGCGAGGAGTGGGGCAACAAGGGCTACGTGCTGCTGGCGCGGAACATGAACAACGCCTGCGGCGTCGCCAACCTCGCCAGCTTCCCCAAGATGTGAGCGCCCGGCTCCCCGCGCCCAGTCCAGCCTCGTCCCCCGATCTCCAGCGTCGCTCCGGTTTGGGGAGATTCTGCCTCTCCGCAGCGAGGACCCCCCGGCTCCGATTGTCTCCGAGACCCCTTTGCCGCGCCGTTGGTGCCGCGGACGCTGCACCCGCCCGGGGGCGCTGGTGCGAACGGCTCCCGCACCCCGGGTGGGAACCCCCGTGCAGGACACGACCCCGCCGGCCCTTGTCTGTGAAATAAACCACTGCTGGGAACCAACAGGGGGCTGGTTCGCTGCGCGGCGCCGGCGCCGCGGGGGACGGGGCTCGGGCGGCGGAACAGTCGGACGCGGGAGGGATTTTACACCATTTCCCAATCTTAGGGTAGAAACCCCCCAGGAGCGGCCGGCGAGGGCGGCGCCGTCCGGCTCCGCTTCCCCGGCCCTCCGCTGCGCCGCGGTGCCGCGGCTGAGCCGCCGTCGCCACCGCGCTCGGCGCCGCGGCCGCCTCCCGGGTTTGATTTTACCTCCCATTTGGGCAGCGACTTGGGGCAATTTGTCCCCGGAGCCGGTTCCAGCATTGGCCACGGCTTTTTGGGTGAAAAACGGGTGAAAACAGGTCCAAACGCAGTCGCTGAGCAGCCATTCCCTTCATTCTCCTCCCCAAGGGGCACCCGGGATGCGCTTTTTTGGCACCATCGGCCTTTTTTAGGTGTTTTTGGGGCTCCGCTCTGTCCCGGCAGCACGTGAAGGTCCCTCAGTTACCCCTGATGACCCCAAATGGCCGTTTCTCACCCCAAAGCTCCCGCCCGGCAAAATCGGCTCCAAAAATTGGCATTTTTGCTCCTTTGGGAAAGTCCAGGGTGCTGAGTCAGCACAAAGAGAGCGGGGTGATCTGGGGACAAACAAACTGGTGACAAAGTGGTGACAGAGCGGTGACACCCGGCCGCTCCGGGGCCTCGGGCTCTTTGCATTGAAGGGTGTTTGTAAACATGTTTTTGGCGTTTGCGAAGCGCAGGAGCCGGACGGGAGCCCCGGGAGCCCCGGAGCCCGCGGGAGCGGCCGCGCCAGCAGCGGCGCTGGGAACACGCCGGCCGTGAACCACCAAAACCCCGATTCGGGACGTTTCTGCCTCGTCCTCCCGTCGGGGCTGAAATCCCCCCGGTGCCGCATCTCTGGCCTTGGGAGGGTTGTTCTAAAAATACCAAAAAATGGTTTTAATGGGTTCAAAATGGATTCATTCACCTTCACCTGCAGTTTCTCAGGTGGTTTAATTCATTAACGAATTTAATTCCTTAATGATTTAAACTGTGTCTTTGCCCCCGTGCGACCCCCCCAGGAAAGGGAATAAAGGAGATTGTCTTTGTTGCTGCAGCTGGTACTGACCCGGGTGAGCAGGGAGCTCAGCTCTACCCAGCAGGATTTAGTGTGATTTATTGGGTCCTGAGCGCTGGTTTGAGCTGGGAGGTCACGTCTACCCGGTTCAAACCAGCACTGAATAAATGGAATTTTCTTTTATTGTTATTTTACTTATTTTATTATTTTATTACTTATTTTATTATTTTATTTTATTTACTTTTAAGCCCTGGTTTGGGCTGGTTTCAGCTGGGAGCCCAGGTCTACCCAGCCCAAACCGGCACTGAATAAATGATTCTCTTTTATTTTATTTTACATTTTATTTATTTTATATTTATTTTATTGTATTTATATTTTTATTTATTTTATATTTTATTGTTTTATTGCTAAGCCGTTTGGGGCTGGTTTCAGTGGGGAGCCCAGGTCTACCCAGCCCAACCCAGCAGCCTCAGCCCCGTCCCGTCTCTCAGCTCAGCACCAAACCACAACAAATGCCCAAACAAACCAATTTTGGCGGAGGGCGCCCCCCACCCCGGCCCCACGGGCAGCGCCGCCTCCGCGGGGCCCGGCCGCTCGTTTGGGGAGAAAACCCTCATTTTGTGGCGGTTGCGACCGTCCTGCTGCGAAGAGCCGCGTGACGGCCGCGCCGGCTCCCAGCGAAGCGAAAACGAAATCAGAGCGTTTCCTCATTTCCTGGCTCGTGATTTGTCCGGCAAATCGCAGCCGGTGTCCCGGTGTCTGTCCCGCTGTCCGTCCCGGTGTCCGTCCCGCTGTCCGTCCGGCGCTGCGGACGCTCCGCTCTGTCCCCGTCACCCGCGGGTCCGGACGCGCCGCCCAACGAGCGGCTCTGCCAGGTACGTCGGGGCTTTGTGTTCAAATGGTGCCGGGGCTGGAGGAAGTAAAACTGGAGAAATTCTGGTTTCTGCTGGGCTCTGTCGCCATCTTCTCTGCCCAGCTCTGTTATTTGCATTTATTTTATTTCTTTTATTTTTATTTTACTACTTTTTATTACTTTTTTTGCTTTGTTTATGAGGTTTTTTGTGTTCTGTTTTGGGAGTCTTTTTGCCTTTTTCTTTTCTTGTTTGTCTCATATATATACACATACATATTTAACACTGGCAAGGGCAGGTTTGCCAAACCAGCCGCTTGACCAGGTGATGTGGAAACGTCCCCCGGGCGGGTGGAGCCGCAGGACGAGACGTCGCCCGAACGTGTCCCCGCGTGTCGGTGTCCGCGGGTGGGGACGGGACACTCGCCCCCCGGGGCCGTTCGGGAGCCCGGGTGGGATTTCCCAGCCCGTCCCGCGGGGTTTTGGGGGAACCGGAGGGCGGGGGTGGGACGGGAGCTGGTGGCATCACCCGGTGTGGACACCGCGCCACGTCGGGGGTGTCACCACCGCCCTGGCCAAACCGGATTTGTCACCGAGGGGTCAATTGCGGCTCCGAGCCCTCGGCTCCCGGCACAGGTGACACCGAGTCCCCGGTCCCGGCGGAGCGGGATGAAGCTCCTGGTGGTTGTCACCATCCTGGGGACCGTCACCCTCCCGGTGGCGCCGGGACAGCCCGACCCCGCACTGGACTGGCACTGGCAGCTCTGGAAGAAAACCTACGGCAAGGAGTATCGGCACGAGGTACCGGTGTCGGGGGGCTCGGGGGTGGGGGTGACAACGTGGCCGTGCTGCTCCGCCACGACCACCGCGGTGTCACAGACGGTCCAGCGGCTCCTCGGAGCGCGGCCGGGTTTGCGGGGGCTCCCGACGAGGTTTTGGGGGTGGAACGGCTGCGGGGAGGTGGTCGCCGTGTGTCACGGGGCTTGCGCTCGGTTGCAGGAGGAGGAAGGGCAGCGGCGCGGGACGTGGGAGAGGAACCTGCGCCTGGTGACGCTGCACAACCTGGAGCACTCGCTGGGGCTGCGCTCCTACCAGCTGGCCATGAACCACCTGGGGGACATGGTGGGTGCCGCGCTGCCGTCGGTTCACGCGGGGAACGGCTGTGGGGAAACGCTGCCGGGACCCCCAGCCCCTCGCCTGCTCGTGGGCTCCAGAAATCACGGAGAAGCTGCTCGGACCAACCCGCCGGCGTGAAGCAACCGGGCGTTGGGAAATAACTCGTTACTGCAACGCTGGGTGGACGCGCTCGGTCCTGGTCATTATATGTGTGCAAACCGCCCGAGGCGGGGGGGGGATCCCTGCACCGCCCACCGGCTCCGGGGGTTTGGTGCTGGAGTGAAGCTTCGTGGTTTCTTTTTCTCGCCCTTTTCAATGGGGGGGCGGTTGGGGTTGGAAGGGGCCTCTGGAGACGGTCGAGTCCGACCCACACGAGCGTCTGGAAACTAAATGTAAGGAACTAGAAAGCCAAGGGCTCCCCAAACCTGGTGACTGTTGCCGCTCAGGCCGCTCAAGGGACGTCCCCTGCACCCCCCGGCAGGACCCGCCGGAGAGCAGAACCTCATGAGCTGCATTTTTCCAGTAATTCGTGTTTTCTTTCCCCCCAGACCAGTGAGGAAGTGGCGGCTTCGTTAACCGGGTTCAAGGTTTCTGCTCGGGCAAACCGGAGCTCCCGGCACCGCCCGCAGCGCCGCGGCGAGACCCCGGACACGGTGGACTGGAGGGACCAGGGCTGCGTCACCGAGGTGAAGAACCAGGTCAGAGCAGCTCCCGCTCCCCCCCGGACATCAGCTCCCGCGCCCTCCCGGGGCCTCGGCTCCGGGGGCAGCGTCTGAGCGCCGGGGTCCGCAGGGCGCGTGCGGGTCGTGCTGGGCCTTCAGCGCCGTGGGGGCCCTGGAGGGGCAGGTGAAGCTGAAGACGGGGAAGCTGGTGTCCCTGAGCGCCCAGAACCTCGTCGACTGCTCCGCCATGTACGGGAACAAGGGCTGCGAGGGAGGCTTCATGACCAGCGCCTTCCAGTACATCATCGACAACGAGGGCATCGACTCGGACGAGTCCTACCCCTACACGGCGCAGGTGGGCGGCGGAGCCGGCGAGGGCGGGCGCGCGGCTCTTCCTTCTCCGCGGACCTTCTTCTGCTCTTCCACCCGTTAACCACGTGCGGACGGGGTTCCCGGGCGCTGGGGCAGCGCCGGCGCTGGGTTGGTGGTTGACTCCATGACCTTGAAGGTCTTTTCCAACCAAAACGGTTCTGATTTCCCTCTGTCGCGGTTTCCACCGCCCTGTGTCGCCTCCTCGGCTTCTGCGGCCGGTTCGTTCAAACCCGGGGAAGGGACCTTTATTCTTATTGTCCTCGTAAGCGAGTGGCGGCACCAGCAGCCGGAATTTCTACCTGTTTACTCCTGCCCTACGTAAATGATGGCGCAATGGGAAGGGAAAATGGGGACAGGAGCCCCGAGTCCGGCGTCAGATTTTATTTCAGCTTCTGTAGCTAAGGAGTGGGATATTGATATTTTTACCACTTCAGTGGGCGACGTTTCCGGTGAACACGTTCATAAAGGCTGGTTTTAAAGAAAATACAGCAGGTGCTGCGGGGCTGGGGGACGGAGCCGTGGGAACCGGGTTCCCCATGGTGAGAGTCCCGGTGTCCGGGGCGCCCGAACGAGCCGGGTCCCGGGAACACGGCCCGTGGAAACGGGCCCAAATAGCGACTGCTCAGCCCCGGGGGGAAAAGCGGAATTCGAGTGCTGGGGCTGAGCTGGCAGCAGAAGTTGAGGTGGAGGAGGAGGAGGTTCTGATGGGAAAGGCGAGAAATGGGGCAGTTTCGATATGGAAGTGAGAGCTGGTGTCATCGGAGGTTTCTAGAAAGAAGACACAAAGTTCTGCTGATTCGGTTTGGCTGTTCCTGGTGTGGGGAGCGACAGGGCCGGGTGCCCCTCCCGGTGCCCCGGGCGTCTCTTCTGTCACCTGCGCGCGGGGGTCAAAGAAACGCAAAGACCAGGATGGCGCGGGGTGAAAACGAGTTGGTAGAAACGTCCCAAAGGTCTGGAGATGTTCCCGGTGTGTTCCCCACGTTCCTCACCATCCCCTGTTCCCCCAGAACGGGACGTGCCGGTACAACGCGTCCAACCGCGCCGCCACCTGCTCCAGGTACGTGGAGCTGCCGTACGGCGACGAGGCCGCCCTGAGGGACGCCGTGGCCACCGTGGGGCCGGTGGCCGTGGCCATCGACGCCACCCAGCCCACCTTCTTCCTGTACAAGTCAGGTACGTCCTCCACCCCCAGACCTTCCTCGCCGGCTCCCGGGTCTGTCTGCACGTCAGGCTTGGGAAATTGGGTGGAAAATGGCAATTTGGGGCTTAGCTCCTGGTTGAAGGGCTTGATACGGCAAAGCCTGAGACAGCAGCAATGGTGGTGGAGGTTGGGGTGGGGGTGGAGGTTGAGGTTGACGTTGAGGCTGAGGTTGAAGGTTGGGGTGGAGGTTGGGGTTGAGGTTGAAGGTTGAGGGTGAGGGTTGTGGTTGAGGTTGAGGTTGTGGTTGAGGTTGTGGTTGGGGTTGGGGTTGGGGTTGGGGTTGGGGTTGGGGTTGGGGTTGGGGTTGGCGTTGGGGTTGGGGTTGGGGTTGGCGTTGGCGTTGGGGTTGGGGTGGAGGTTGGGATTGGGGTTGAGGTTGGGGTTGGGGTTGAGGTTGGGGTTAGGGTTGGGGTGGAGGTTGGGATTGGGGTTGTGGTTGAGGTTGGGGTTGTGGTTGGGGTTGGGGTGGAGGTTGTGGTTGTGGTTGGGGTGGAGGTTGGGGTGAAGGTTGTGGTTGTGGTTGGGGTGGAGGTTGGGGTTGTGGTTGGGGTTGGGGTGGAGGTTGGGGTTGGGGTTGGGGTTGGGGTGGAGGTTGGGGTTGGGGTTGGGGTGGAGGTTGTGGTTGTGGTTGGGGTGGAGGTTGTGGTTGTGGTTGGGGTGGAGGTTGGGGTTGGGGTTGTGGTTGGGGTTGGGGTGGAGGTTGGGGTGGAGGTTGTGGTTGGGGTTGGGGTGGAGGTTGGGGTGGAGGTTGTGGTTGGGGTTGGGGTGGAGGTTGGGGTGGAGGTTGGGGTTGGGGTGGAGGTTGTGGTTGGGGTTGTGGTTGGGGTTGGGGTGGAGGTTGTGGTTGGGGTTGTGGTTGGGGTTGGGGTGGAGGTTGGGGTGGAGGTTGTGGTTGGGGTTGGGGTTGGGGTTGGGGTTGGGGTGGAGGTTGGGGTGGAGGTTGTGGTTGGGGTTGGGGTTGGGGTTGGGGTGGAGGTTGTGGTTGGGGTTGGGGTGGAGGTTGGGGTGGAGGTTGTGGTTGGGGTTTGGGTTGGGGTTGGGGTGGAGGTTGAGTTGCCGTTGCCGCTGAGGTTGAGCCAGAGGGGTGTTGTGGCTCGTGTCCTTCCCGCCCGCGCTGTTCCGCAGGCGTGTACGACGACCCGCGGTGCACGGACAAAGTGAATCACGCTGTGGTCGTCATCGGCTACGGGACCCTCGATGGTAAAGACTATTGGCTCGTGAAAAACAGGTAAAGGCTCGACCACCCGTCACCGAACTCCCGTTGTCCATATGCTCGTCCCTAGGGAGCGGCTCCTCCCGCCGCCATCCTCACCGTTCTGTAGTAACCGGCGTTTGTGATAATGATGTTCTACAGTTCTGTGACGTTCACAGAGGCGGGAGGGGGATCAGCTGCTGCTTGTGCAAGAGAGTTCGTTAAAGGTTGGGAATTGGGGTCGGTCCTTAGATCATTAAATCATCAAATTTATGCTCAACCGTGTCCCAGCACCTGGAGGTGTGACGGGACCTTGAATGCAGCTGAAATACACTTACACCCACCTTAAGTTCCTTGATGGTGTCATCATGACTTGATATGGGGTGAGAAATGCCATGAAATGGTTAATTGTAGGATTATAAAATCACAGGATCATAGTTTGGGTTGAAAGAGACCAAAAGTCTCCCAAGAGTCCAACCGTTGACCCTGAATAGTGAAAGTGAATGAACAATGAAGCGCCTCGGTGCTGAGATGTGGGTACATCAGCCTCTTCACTCGCAGAACAAGTAACTTCATTTTCCCCCTTTTTCAAACATTTCTGTTTGTCCCCGTGTCCCCGTCCCCAAGCTGGGGGGTGCACTTCGGCGACGCCGGCTACATCCGCATGGCGAGGAACCACCACAACCACTGTGGCATCGCCAGCTACGCCTGCTACCCGCTGCTGTAGAGCCCGTTAACCCCCGTGTGTCCGCACCGACCCACCGGCACGGCGAGGAACCGCCACAGCCCTGCGGCATCGCCTGCTGCCCGCTGCTGTAGAGCCTGTTACCGTGTGTGCACCGACCCACCGGCACAGCGAGGAACCGCCACAGCCCTGCGGCATCGCCAGCTTCAGCTGCTGCGGTAGAGCCCGGTACCGTGTCGGCACTGACCCGCACTGAACAACCCGGACAGCGACCTGCCCTCGGCGTGCACGAGGGTTCGGAGCTGATCTCCAGGCGCCTCCTGGCTGCTTTTGGGGGGAAAAAAGACCTTTTTCCTCACAGAAAAGAGGCTGGGACACAAAAGGCGCTTTCTCCCGGATGACGCTGCGGTGCCCAGCCCTGCGATGCCCAGCGCTGCTGGTCTCAGCGCGGGTGGCGTTCCCGTCCCCCTCCATGCGGCCGCACCAACACCCTTTGGCTCCGGGCAGCGCTGGCGGAACCGCAGAATTTATTGGGAAAAATAAAATAAGTAAAATAAAATCAGCTTTACAGTGCAAAAGCGAATCTGTGCATGGTGGGGGGGGACGCTGTCGGCGTGGCCTGATCCTGGTTTATATGGTTCTGTTTGATTCTGCTTTAGTCTGCTTTGCTTTCTTCTGTTTTACTTTGTTCTATTTACAATATAATATGTCAGATGATATATGGCAGGTGATAGGTGATATATCATAGATGATATATCATAGGTGATGATAGGTGATATATGATAGATATTTGTAATTGATATGATATGATGGTGTGATATTATATGATGATATAACGTGATATATGATGATATGATACAATGATATGATTGATATGATATTGTGCTGTATCATATTATATTCTATTGTATTATATCATACTATATTATACCATATTACCTTTCCTTCATTTTCTTTTACTGTTGTTCATTTTCCTGTTCACTCAGTGTTACCTGATACTCAGTTTATTGGACGTTCTCCCTCTCCGACGCGGGACCCACAAACAGCTGATTTTGCCCCAAACCGCGTCCCGGCCGCTCCCCGCCCGGCGGAATTTCGCGTTGGAGCGGAACACGGGGAGCGCGGGGCTGCAGAACGCGGGGAGCGCGGGGTGCGCGGGGCTGTGGAACCCGGGGAGCGCGGGGCTGTGGAGCGCGGGGAGCGCTGGGCTGTGGGACCCGGGGAGCGCGGGCTGTGGAACGCGGGGAGCGCGGGGCTGTGGAACGCGGGGAGCGCGGGGCTGTGGAACGCGGGGAGCGCGGGGCTGTGGAACGCGGGGAGTGCGGGGCTGTGGAACCCGGGGAGCGCGGGGCTGTGGAACCCGGGGAGTGCGGGGCTGTGGAACCCGGGGAGTGCGGGGCTGTGGAACCCGGGGAGCGCGGGGCTGTGGAACGCGGGGAGCGCGGGGCTGTGGAACCCGGGGAGCGCGGGGCTGTGGAACCCGGGGAGCGCGGGGCTGTGGAACGCGGGGAGCGCGGGCTGTGCCGGGCGCGGTTCCCGGGCGCTCCGCCCCGGCGCTTTTGTCCCGCGGGGCCTGGGGGCGGCGGCCGCTTCTCGCTGCCCAAAGCGGCATTTCGGGGGGGCGGTCACTTCTCGCTGCCCAAAGCGGCATTTCGGGGGGGCGGCCGCTTCTCGGTGCCCAAAGCGGCATTTCGGGGGGGCGGTCACTTCTCGCTGCCCAAAGCGGCATTTCGGGGGGGCGGTCACTTCTCGCTGCCCAAAGCGGCATTTCGGGGGGGCGGTCACTTCTCGCTGCCCAAAGCGGCATTTCGGGGGGGCGGTCACTTCTCGCTGCCCAAAGCGGCATTTCTGCGGCTGTGAACGGGCCGACCGGGGTATCCACGCCGCGCTGAGGTGAGGCAGCTCCTGCCCCAAAACTGCGGGTTTTGCCTCCAAAACAGCAGGTTTTGCCCCCAAAACTGCTCCTTCTCCAAAACCACTTTCTGCTCTAAAAATGGGGTTTGCTCCAAAAAGCGGTTTCTGCCCCCAAAACGCTTCCCGCTGCTCCCTGGCAGCCGCCCCCCGGATCCACCAGAATGAACCAGCGCCGGAGCCGGGTTTGGGATTTCGAGGCCGTTTGGGACGCAAAGAGGATTTTTGGGTGGGTGGGACGGGGAGGAGGGAAACGGCGACGCGGGGCGGCTGGGCCGGGCGGCTGCGCCTTCCGCCCGATTTCTGTTTGTGTTTATTTGTGCTTCTATTTGTATTATTTGTGTTTATTTGTATGGGTTTTGATTTCATTTGTCGCGGTTACAAGCGGAGGCCGCGTCGGTGCGTCTGGGGCCGCGGGCGCCGCCGGCCGACGTCACCGCAACCTGCGCAAATGTCCCGGTGCCACCTGTTTGTTAAACCGACGTGGGTTAAACCCTGATTGTTAAACCGACGTGGGTTAAACCCTGTTTGTTAAACCGGCGTTAGGGTTTACTGTTTGTTAAACCGACGTGGGTTAAACCCTGATTGTTAAACCGACGTGGGTTAAACCCTGTTTGTTAAACCGGCGTTGGGGTTTACTGTTTGTTAAACCGACGTGGGTTAAACCCTGATTGTTAAGCCGGCGTTTCCGCCCCGGGATATCCCAGCGCGGGCTCGGGGCGGGACAGCCGGGGGGGTTGGTTATTCGTCCTTTCTTTTTCCCTTTATTATTGTCTTTGTTTTCCCTTTTCTTTCCTTTTTTACTTTCCCCCCCTTTTCACTCTATTGTTTCCTTTATTCTCCCATTTCCTCCATTTCCCCTCCATCCCCCGGCCGTTCCGGGGGCGGGCCGGGCCGGGCCGGGCTCCGGGCGCAGGTGCCTCCGCCCGCGGCGCCGTCGCCGATTCTGCCCGGGGGAGCGACATGAGGTGAAAGTTCTCCCGGATCGGACGCGTCGGGCCCGGCCGAGGTGCGTGAGCGGGGGCAGACGCGGGGCTGCGCTGCGGGGCAGCCCCATGGAGTTGGGGTGCAGGAGCAGAGACGAGGAGCGGGGCTGCGGGGGGATCGGGGGGTTCGGCCCCATGGAGTTGCGCTGCAGGGGGTTCAAACCTATGGAGTTGGGGTGCGGGGGGCAGCCCCACGGCAATGGGGATCGGGGGGTTCAACCCTATGGAATTGGGGTGCAGAGAGGTTCAGCCCCATGGAGTTGGAGTGCGGGGGGGGTCAGTCCCAAGGAGTTGGGGTGCAGGGGGCTCAGCTCCACAGCAATGGGGATCAGGGGGTTCAGCCCTATGGAACTGGGGATCAAGGGCGTTCAGCCCCACGGCAATGGGGGGTCAGGGGGGCTCAGCCCCACAGCCATGGGTCTCGGAGCCCAAGCTGGTGCAGCGCAGCCTGAGTCACGTCGCTGTTATCGCGTCTGTGGGTGCTGCCCCCCGGCTCCCCACAGCCCAACCGGCGCTCGAAGCTCAGCCCCGAGCTGGGGGGCTGGAAAAGCGGGGCCGCGCCGAGGGGGGAGGGAACCCCCCCTTTGGGAGTGGGAAAACTGGGGCACGGGACCCCAAAGCCGCTCTGGGACCCCAAACCCCGGCGGGGGGGCGATGAGAGCGGCGCTGGGGCACCCGGGGGGAGGAACGGGAGCGAGGCTGGATTTGGGGCACCCCATGGTGATGGGGGGACGTGTCTGTCTGTCCATCCACTGGCAAAGGGTCAACGCGGAAATGAGGCGACGGGGTGACGTTGGAGGGGCCGCGGGGACCGAGGGACGGGATCCCCACGCCTGGGGACACGGGGCTCGACTCGAGTCACTCGCGTCCCCCCGCGCCCCAGGTTCCCATCTCGGAGCGGTGGCCGCTCCCAGCGTCCTCCGGCAGGGGGCGCTGAGGTCCCCCAGGGCCAGGGGCTGATGTGGGGGCACCGGGAGGCGGGGCCGCTCCCAGCCCGTTACCGGAGCCGAACTGGGGAGCTGCTGGGCGGCCGGGTGGTTTTACTGGGCACGGGTACCAGCCCGGAGCCCGGAGCAGCGGGTCGCCCGTCCCGGCGGTGACACAAGCGCCACCGAGCGCTGCCCGCTGGTTCCTATTTACTGACTTGTTGTTCCGTGTTGGCGGCACGGGCGGCGGGAGCCGCGGGGGCGGGAGCCGCGGGGGGACACGGGGAAAACGAGGATGTGGAAACAGGAAAGCGGGCGAGCTCATCCCAGTGCTCCCAGTCCCCGCCCAGCCCAAACCGGGCTGCCTGGGGGCAGAGCTGCGGGGTGAGCGGGGGCCTGGGGGTGTCAGGATGCTCAGGGGGTGTCGGGATGCTCGGGGGGTGTTGGGATGCTCAGGGGGGTGTCTGGATGTTCAGGGGCCGTCAGGATGCTCAGGGTGTGTCGGGATGTTCAGGTGGGTATCTGGATGCTCAAGAGTTACCTGGATGCTCAGGAGGTGTCAGGTTGTTCAGGGGGCATCAGGATGCTTAGGGGGGTGTCTGGATGTTTAGGGGGCATCAGGATGCTCAGGGGGTGTCTGGATGCTCAGGGGGTGTCTGGATATTCAGGGAGTGTCTGGTCTGTGTCCCCCTGGGGTGGGGGTGGGGCAGGTAGGACCCACCACCCTCGGCCCCCCCGCCCCAGCGAGGAGCCGCTCTGGTCCCCGCCGAATTCCTGGGCGCTTAATGAGTAACCGGCGCCAGGCGGGGGCCGGGGCGGGAGCGCTGTGCCCGCGCGGGCCGGGGGGCGCGGGGGCGCGGCGGGGACGCGGCTCCACGGGCGGTTTCAGGCTCCGCCGCGCTCGGCTGAGACCCCCGGCTCGGCTCGTGCTCCGCAGGGTCCGGCATGGAGGGGCCCGACGCGCTCCTGGGGGGGGTCCCCCCGGCAGCCGGCACCGCCCCCAGCGCCCGGGCCGAGGAGGAGGAGGAGGGGGACGAGGAGCGTTTTCGGGGGGTGCCGCTGCGCCGCGCCCCGCGAAGCGCGGGCTGCTCCCGGGACCCGTTCCGCCGGCACAGCTGGGAGCCGGGCACGGCGCGGCGGGGGGGCCCCGGCTGCCACCGCCTCAGGTAGGGCCGACAGGTCCCCGGTCCCCCCCCGGCTCTGCAGCGTCCCTGGGGGTCGGGGTCCCCCGGGCAGTGTCCACAGGTGCACCCCAGGATGAGCGTCCCTGGTGCTGCGCCCCAAAATCTCACCCCATGGGGATGTGGGTCCCAGTGTCCCCCCCACCCCAGCTGGGGGCCCCCCATAGGGATGGGGGTCCTGGTTTAGGGTCCCCCCCAACCTGAGCTAAAGTTTCCCTGTGGGGATGGGGGTCCCAGTTTGGGGGTCCCACGCCAGCTAAGAGTCCCCCATGGGGCTGGGGTCCCAGTGTCCCCCCGCCCCAGCTAAGGGTCCCCCTGTCCCCACGGCAGCGTGAGCCCTGATGACGTGGGCTCCAGCGCGGAGCGGCTGGGGGGGCCCTGGCGGGACCCCCGGCGAGCCCCCCTGCTCCACAGCAACGACGACCTGGGCTCCCTGCTCTCCGAGGAGGACGAGGACAGGGCCGATGCGCAGGTAGGAGCCCCCTCATCTTCCTCATCTTCCTCCTCCTGCCACCCGGGGGGTTTAGGGACACGGGGACAAGCCCAGGTCACCATCCCAGGGATCGTGTGGCACCGGTGTGAACCCAGGGCCACCATCATGGGGACAATCTGGCACTGGTACAAGCCCAGGTCACCATCCGGGGGACCATGTGGCACCCGTATGAGCCCTGTGCCCCCATCCCGGGGATCGGCAGCTGCCCTGTGCCCCCCCGGCCCTGCCGAAGGGTGACAAGGACAGCAGGTGGTGGCCCTGGTGCCAACGCCGGTGCCAACCCCGTCACCGCAGCAGGAGGACGCCCGGTTCCCGCCCAGCGCCCGCGCCCTCTCCAAATCCGCGTCCCTCGGCGTCATCGACACCTTCCCCGACTGGGACGGTGAGTGCCCGTGTCCCCCCGTGTCACCCCATGTTCCCTCCGTGTCACCCCCGTGTCCTCCCCATGTCCCCCCCGTGCCCCCCCAGTGCTGCAGCCCCGTCGCTGCCTAAACCTCCCTCATAACGACCCAAAATCGATGGCGCCGCCACCACAGTTAATGATTTGTGCCTGCGGCAGAGCCGGCTGCGCCTCGGCCCTTTAAGGGGGGGCTTTTTGATTTAATTTAGTTTAATTTTAATTATTAATTGTTAATTTAATTGTTATTCTTTCCTTTCTCTTCCTCCCTTTCAGACATTCCGCCGTTCGCCTCCCAGCAGAGCCTGTTCCATGGGTGAGTGGCGGTGGGGGGACACGGGGACATTGTCCCCCGTCCCGGGGTGTGACCGGGGGACCAGACCCCCCAGGGGAGACGTGGAAATGACGATTTTGGCCCCAAATGGACCTTTTCTTGCTGGTGGCCGCAGGGAGGGGACAGGACGGGGCCTGTGGGGCTGGAAGGGGACGCGGGGGACGCTGTCCCCCCCACACCGTGGCAGGACATTGTGCTGGTGGAACCGGGTCCCCTTTGTCCCCAGCGCCTGTCACAGCCCATTCCCGTCTTCATTAGGGCATCGTGGTGAGCGCGTGGGGACACGCGAGGACAGGGACGGGGACACAAGAGGGGACCAGGGTGGCCCCCCAAGCCAAAAAGGACGGGACTGTGTCACCCGTGTGGCCCACAGATGTCCCCTCCGTGTCCCCAGCCCGAGGAGCAGGGCTTGTCCCCCACCCAGGGTGGCTTGTCCCCCACCAAAGGGGTCTGGGCCCCTGCCCATCCTGAGCGCCACCACCCAGGAAAGTGGGGGGGTCCCTGCCCGTAGCGCCCCTAAACCTCCGAGCTGCCCGCACACGAACCGGGACCCCCCGGACTGCAGGGCGGGTGACACGGGGGTGTCACCGGGGAGGGGCCGCAGCCACCAGCGGGGGGGCCGGGGGCAGAACGGGCTGTTGTGGCGGGGCCGGGGGGCGGGGGGCGGCGCTCGCTCCTCCCCGTTCCCGGGGACGTTGGGGACAGACCCGGATTGTCCCTCCCGGCTGCTCCGTCTCCGCAGCTCCGGGAGCCTCGGGCAGCTGGCGGGGGGGCGCCGGGACGAGACCCCCCTGGGCCGGACCCTCAGCTTCATCCGCAGGATGACGGGGAAGACGAAGGTGAGAGGAGGGGGAGGGAGATGGGGGAGGGAGACGGGGGAGGCGGGGGGGGCATGGGGGGGGTCGCAGCCCGGAACGCGGCGCTCGGGGGGGTCACCGGCCGCGCTCACCTCCGGGCCTCAGTTTCCCCTCCGCTGCCGCTTTGTCAGAGTTTGGGATTAGGGGGAAACCCCCGAGGGTGCTCGGTGGGGGGGGGGCGGACCCAGCGCGGCCCCGCGCGGGTTTGCGGCGCTGCCGCCCCCCTTGTCCCTGTCCCCGCGTTGTCCCCATCGCGGTGCGCCCGGGGGGGTCGGGGGGGCACGGGGGACCCGCTCGGGCGGGGGCGGTCCCGCCGCGTCCCGCGCTCGGCCCCCCCGCGGCGGAGGAAATGAGGCTTTTCCTGGCCGCGGGCGCTGTTTGTGCGCTGAGCTCCCCGCGCCCCCCCCGCCGTCCGCCCCCCCGCCGCTCGGGCCGTTTTCCTCTGGCCCGACCCCCCGGCTCAGTTTCCCCACTCGCGGCGCCCGCTCGGAGGGACCCGCGGCCGATCCCGGGGGCGCGGGGGGGTCACAGTGACACTCCGCGGCCGCCGCCCCCCCGCGCGGCCGGAGGAGCGTCGGGGACACTGAGGCACCGCCGCGGCTCGGGGACGCGGGGCGGCCGGCGCTTTGTGTCCCCCGCCACTCGCTTCTGGGGGCGAGCCCCACCCGGCCCCCCCGGGTTGTGATTTGCCAGCGAGCGCAGCCGTTAATCCCCTGATCTCACCCCCGCCTCCCGCCGCCCGGATCAGCAGCCAGATGTTGACATCAGTGTGGGGCCGCCCCCCCCAGCCCAGCCGGGGCGACTCCGGCTGCGCCCCCCCCGCTGCCCACCGGGGCTGCAAACGGGCTTCCATTCAGGATTTATTATTATTAATTATTATTCCTACTATTGTTCAGCGGGAGGACCGCGCCGCTTAGGCCGGGCTGGCGCTAAGGCTCCGCTCAGCAAAGTTTGTGCTATAAAATCCCCGGGGAGGAAGAAGGGGCCTGGAAAAGGGGGGGTGCTGGTGGTGGTCCGGATCCGCCCCCCCGCGGCTGAGGGATGAGGAGCGGGGGTTCGGTCCCGGCCGAGCACGTGGCACAGGGATGGTGGCACCGTCCCCATGGCGGGGGCAGCGCGGGCGGCCTGGGGGGCTCGGAGATTGGGGGGGTCCCACCCTGCAGCAGGATGGGGACACGTCCCTGGGGCACCGCGGGAGGGGGACACTGGAGCGCAATGGGGGACACCGGTGGGGTCACCCCAAGAGAGGGGACCCCGGGAGCGGGGAGCTGCGCAGGCAGCCGCCAGCACCCGCTGTCACTTTGGGGGCCACGCTGGGCCGGGGGGCTCTGGGGCGTGGGCGCTGGCCGGGAAGCGGCTGCGGGGGGGGCGGGGGAGGGACGTCCCAGCTATTTCAGGAAGAAATAATAACAATAACCGCAGCGGCGGCGCCGAGCTCGCGGCCCCGGGTTGGGGACTCGGCGCGGTCCAGTTTTGGGGACACACCACGGGTCTTGGGGACCCCACCATGGCCGGCCGCCCCGCGCCCCGGGTGAGTCACGGGGCCGCTCAGCCCCGGGGGTCCCGTGGGGGTCCTGGGGTGTCGCTGCCACTGTGGGTCTCGCCTGAGCCCCCCGTATCGCCAGGGGGGCCCCTGTCCTTGCTGGGGGACGTGTTGGGGGGACCCCAAAAATCACCTCCCGCGATGCCGTGGGGTGAGCTCATCCCCGCGGTGACGCCCGTGTCCCCGTCAGTGGTTTTGGCAAGGGGCCGATGCTGGGGTGACTCTGTCCTTGTGCCGGGGGGACCGCGCGGCTTCCCCCCCAGGACTGTGGGGGTCCCCTCTGTGACCAGTCCCCCCCATCTCCTCCCTGTGGGACCTTTTATGGCTGCGCTGCCGCTCCCCCCGTCACCCTCCGCTCCCACGTGATGCTCGCGGGACTTCCCGTGCCCGGATCGGGCCCCGCCACGTGGGGGGCGCCGGGCCCCCCGTGGGCACCACCACGGGCTCCCCCCCAGCCGCGTGCTCCCGGTTGAGGCTTCCTGCTGTTGGTTTTGGGGCAGTTTTGGGGTTTGGGATGGGGGGGCAGCGGAAGCGAACCCTGGTTTGGGGTTTGTACCCAGGGAGGAAGCGACAAACCGGGGTGGAGGCTCAGGGTGCGCGGGGCAGCGTCACCGTGTCCCTTGGGGTGCGCGGGGCAGCGTCCCCATGTCCCTCAGTGCTCAGGGTGCGCGGGGCACCGTCACCGTGTCCCTTGGGGTGCGCGGGGCAGCGTCCCCATGTCCCCCAGTGCTCAGGGTGCGCGGGGCACCGTCACCGTGTCCCTTGGGGTGCGCGGGGCAGCGTCCCCACGTCCCCCAGTGCTCAGGGTGCGCGGGGCAGCGTCACCGTGTCCCTTGGGGTGCACGGGGCAGCGTCCGCACGTCCCCCGGTGCTCGGGCGGCCTCGCGAGGGTTTGGTTCTGCTTTCGGGGCTGTGGTTTAGTTTAAACCCGGCCTTGGCAGCGGGAGGGCGCCTGGGCCAGGTAACGGCGGCAGCTGCCGCCCGGACGCGGCTCCGCCTGCTTTGGGGCCATTTGGTGCGTTTTCCCGACTTTTCCCGACAGCTGCGCTCGGCTCCCGCCGCGTCCCCTTGGCGGGGCTCGCAGGGCCGGGTTTGGCACCGCGGCGACTCGGCCTGGGCTGTTTCTGCAGGGAAACCGAGGCAGCGCGGCAGCTCTTGGCGGCCCCGGCGGCTTTTCGTGGTTATTCATTAAGCCGAGAGCCACCGGCTTCGCTCCCGGTGGCCCACGCGGCTTTGTCCCCAGCCCCTTGTCAAGTGCCACCAGGCTCGGAAATGTGGACAAAAGGGACGTTTTGTTTGCTCGAGGAGCCGCTTGCGGGGCGGGCGGGTTTGCCCGGTGACACGTGGGGACACGGGTCCCCAAAATCCCCCGCTGGGCTCCGCTTTCTCCTGGCAACCCTGGGAGTGTTATCTCGGCATAACCGATAAGCGCGGTTTCTCCCGGCCGGCGGGTTAATGTTCACCGGGCCGGGGTTACGGAGCTCCCGCCGCCGGGCTGCGCTCCAAACGCGGCGTTTGAGGGAAAATAGCTGTTTTTTCCCAAAATATCACCTTCGGCCCGACTTTCCGTCGCTGGGGGAAGGTCTGACACCAATTTGCTCCGTTTGGGAGCTAAAAACCCCGAAATGGAGGAAAAAGGTCACGCCGGGCCCAGAACGCGGGGACGGGATTCGTGCGTCTCCTTAAAACGGCCCTTCGGGGTATTTGGGGGTCTCGAGGGGTCCCGCAGTGATTGAAATCCACGGGATTTTCTGCTGTTTTGGGGCTCCGGGGCCGCTGTCCCCGGAGCAGACGGGTGGGGGTCCCAGGGGTCCCAGGGGGCGCGGGCGGCGCGCCGGGAGACCCGCCCGGACCGGGATCGGTGCGGGGGGCGGGACCGTTCCCGGCCTCGCTCGCGGCTCCGGAGCCGCTCCGGAGCGCCCCGTTCCCACGCTGCCGGTGCCGCGCGCGGGGCCCGATCCTGCGCGGTGCGAACAAAGGCCCGCGGGCAGCACGAGGCCGGGCCCGGCGCTTGTCCCGCCCCGGGGGCGGGCCGGGCCGGGCGGGGCGGGCGGGAGCGGCGGCTCCGCGGATCATGTCCCGCATCGAGGCGCTGGCCCGGGCCCGGAGCGAGCGCGCCAAGGTGGGTCCCGGGGCAGCGCCCCCGCGGGGTGGGGGGTCCCCCACAGCCCCCCCTCCTTGGGGGCGCGTCTCCCTCCTCTGCTCCTGCCCCCCCATCCCGCGCCCCCCCCGCCCTTTGCAGGGGGGAAACTCGCGCGAATCGCTGCCCCCAAACCGCAATTCCGCCCCTCTCCACCCAGCTGGGGGGGGCAGGGTGCGGGGATGGGGGGCTTCCATAGGCTATGCACTTTGGGGGGTCCCTTAGCAAAATGGGGGGACGCAAGGAGGACCCCCGCAAACCGCTCCCCATTGTGTCTCCTGGGCAGACAAACCCCCCCCGCCTGCAGCGCTGCCTGCGCCCCCCGGGCAGGGACCCCCGACCCCCGCCCGGCCCGCCCGTAACTTCTCCTCGGCCCCAACTTCCCCCCCCCCGGTTTCCGCCGCAGCTCCGGCTCCTTTGCCGGCCTGGAAACCCCCCCGGGGAGGAAGCGGCGGCTCCTCCTGCCGGGGAGGGAGCGAATTGGGGACCCCCCCGCCGCGCTTTGATCCGCCACAACCCGCCACAGACAAAGCCCCGAGCGTTTGGGGAAACTGAGGCACGGAGCGTCTCCCCGTTGTCACCCGTGACTTGGCGGGGGGGCCGGAGGGGGTCAGGCGACATCGTGGTGCCCGGAGCATGTGGCAATCGCCGGCGTGGCGAAACGGTGGGTGAGGGGGGGCGGGGGGCAGCGGGGGCCGGCGCTTGGGCTTTGTGCTCCGGCTGCTGCGGGCGCAGCGCCGCCCGGGCCCCGTTACCCCGAACGGGAGGGGGCTTGGGGGGAGCACGGGGACTCCCCCCGGCCCACAGGGACCCTTGTGTGCACTGAGTTGGGGGGGTCCAGCCGTGTGTTGGGGGGTCCAGCCCTATTTAGGGGGCTCCAGCCGTGTGTTGGGGGGTCCAGCCCTGTTCGGGGGGTCCAGCCATGTGTTTGGGGGTCCAGCCCCGTTCAGGGGGCGCTGCCGGAGGTGCTGGCGGGGGGGGGAAGTGGTTGTTGGTTCCTGCGCCGGCCGGGGGGGGAAATGGCGGTTTTTGTTCAAGGAAAGTTTCCTTAAAGCCCGTTCGCCCCACCCAGGGCTGGGCCGGGGCCGGGGGGGCCGTGTCGCCGTGTCCCCCCGCAGCCACGGTCCCACCACCACCCGGCGCGGCTTTAGAAATGGGGGGGGGGGGGGGCCCTGGCAATGGGGGGCGCAGCCATGGGACCCTCCGGGCTGGGACGTGCTGGTGGCAGATGGGATGTGTGCGACCCCCCTGTGGCGACCCCATGGCCAGGACCTTATTTTGAGGACACCCCTCCCTCTCCAAAACAGCGGCCGGGGGGTCCTCGCCGCTCCCACGCTGCACCCCCCAAACCGCTCCTTAGAGGGGGCAAATTTGGGGCCAAACCAGGACTTTTGTGCACTGGGGGGTACCCCCTATTTGGGGGGGGGGGCTGTTGGGCACCCCCGGGCAGTTTGGGCCCCGGCATCTTTTGTTGCCACGCGCCGCTTTGTTCCGCGCGGGGTAGGGGGGGGACAGTGTCCCCAACAGGAGCGACCGACGTGTCACCGCGGGGCCATTGCGGGGGGGTCGCGTCCATCACCCAGCTCAGCCCGTGGCTTTTGGGAGGGGGGCTGCACCCCCCCCCCCCCCCCCCCCCCGGCTTTTGCAGCCGCGGCGGTGCAAAACCCGCCCGCCGGAAAAGGGACGAACCACCAAAAACACCCGTTCTATTTAAAGCGCAGAAACTTTCTGCGCCCGCCTGTGCCGGGGGGGCGGATGGGGGGGGCGGATGTGGGGGGACCCCCCCGGAACCCCCGTGTCGCGGATTTGGCTCCGTAGCGGGTTTGGGGGGGGGGGGGGGGGGGCGAGGTTGGGGGTTCGGTGGTGATGCTGGGGGGGTTATTGCGGTGTCCGTTGGTGGGTTCGGGGGGGCAGAGGTGGTGACACCACCACCACTACCCCCCCCTCCCCCCCCCCCCCCACCCCGTGTTCTGCAGATGGGGACGGGGCCGCATGTGCCCCCCCAAAAGGGGCCGGGGGGGGCCGGGAGCCGGTACCGGGAGCGAATCCCGGCGGGGGGGCAGGAAGGGGAACCGCCGCCTCCCGCCTTTGTCTGGCGGGTCCGGTTTCCTGCGGCCAGGGCGGGGGGGGCGGGGGGGGAACGGCGAAACGAGGCGAAAAGGGAATAACTGGAGAGAAAGAAAACGGGGAAAGTGGAGGAAAGAGGAGGAGGAAGGAAAAGGGGAGGAAGGAGAGGGAAGGGGAGGAAGGAAAAAAGAACCCCAAACGAACAGAAAACGGCAAAAGGAAAAGCTGGAAAAAAGGAAAGAAAATAAGGAGAAAAAAGGTGAGAGGAAACAAAGAAAAAAGAAGGAAAACAAAGGAAGAAAAAGGGCAGAAAAAGGAAAAAACCAGGGCAAAGAATAGTTAAAAAAACAGCTGGGGAGGAAAAGAAAGAGCAAAACAAACGGGAAACAAGGGGACAAACAAGAAGAGGAGACAAGGGCGGTGGGACAATGGCCGGCGGGGGCCGCGGGGGGGCCGGGATGCGCTGGGGGATCGGGATGTGCTGCTGCTCCTGCGCCCCCTCCCCGGGGGAGCCGGACGGACCCCCCGGAGCAGAGCGGGTGAGCCCCCCCCCCCCCCCGCCGCGGCGCCTCCTGCCGGGGGGGCTGAGCTCGGGGTCTCCCACTCGCCTTCCGGGGGGCTGGAACTGGGACCCCCGTTGGGTGCTGCTGGGGGATTTGGGACCTGTCGTTTTGGGGGGGGTGTCCCGGTGCCAGGCACGGCTGTGACACGGCGGGGGGGCCGGGGACAAAGGCGGCTCTGTGGCGGTGGGGGTGCGGGCAGGAGCGGGATAACGCCGGCTTGGCCCCCCCTTTTCGGGAGGGGACACCACAGCGAGCCCCCAAGCGCTGTGCCCGGGGCGGGGGGGGCGCTTCCTCTGAACCCCCGTTTTGGGGGAAAAAGGACAAAAATAGCGACTTTTCTTCCAAGAGCAGGTGGGAGGCTGCGCTCCGCGGTGCCCCCGGCCTGGGGTGCTGGGGAGCGGCGTCACCGCCCCCCGGCGTCGCCACTCCCCGCAGCCCCCGCATCTCGTCCCCATTGGGGCTGTGGCTGCAGGGCGGGGGTGCGGGACGGGCGCTCTCCCGTTGTCACGGTTACGGGCGATGGGGAGCCCGGGCGAGCGCAGCCATCGCGGCTTCTCCTCCGCGCCGGGCTGGCACGACCCCCTCGGGCCCCCCCAGCTCCCCGCGGCCATGAACCGCGTCCCCAGGCACGGGGGGGGCGCCGCTTTGGGTGCCGGGGGGCGCTCGGCGAGCCGTAATCCCCGCCCGGCGCATCTCCCCGGGCAGAGCAAGGAGAAGATGAAGGAGGGGAAGGAGAAGGTGGCAATGACGGTGAAGGAGGGGAAGGACAAGGACGCCCGGTACACCAACGGCCACCTCTTCAGCACCATCACTGTGTCCGGCACCACCATGTGCTTCGCCTGCAACAAGAGCATCACGGCCAAGGAGGCGCTGAGCTGCCCCAGTGAGCCCCGCGCACCGGGACCCGGGGCCGGGCGCTGGGGACGCGGGTTCGGGGGGACGCGGGGGAGGGGAGCGTTCCGCGGTGTTCTGGCACCTCGCGGCATGGTTGGTGGCTCCGCCGGCTGCGCTGGTGCGGGGGATGCCATGGTGACAGATGGAGCCGGTGGCACCGGGCTGGCGCGGCAGCGTCATGTCCCCCCGGCTGCTGGTGGTGGCACCGGGCTGGCCTGGGGCGTCGTGTCCCCTGGGCTGGGGGGGTCTTGGTGGTGGCACTGGGTTGGCATAGGGCATCATGTCCACCAGGGTATGGGGGTCTGGGTGGTGGCACCGGGCTGGCGTGGGGCACCATGTCCCCCGGGCTGGGGGGGTCTCGGTGTCACCGCGCTGGCTCAGCTGCTCCCCAGCAGCTGCGGCTCCAGCACCTGCTCCCATCTCTCCCCTGGGATGGGGGTGGCGGGGGGACCCTCGCGGTGTCACCGGGGGGTGGCTGTGCCGTCACCTCTCCCTGTGTCCCCCCAGCCTGCAATGTCACCATCCACAACCGCTGCAAGGACACGCTGCCCAACTGCACCAAGGTGAAGCAGAAGGTGAGTCCCGGCCCGCGGGTGACACGGGTGGGGGGCTCGGCCGGGGGGGTTGACGCCGGCGGTGCCGGCACTGCCGGCGGTGACGCCCCCGCTCCCCCCGCAGCAGCAGAAGGCGGCGCTGCTCAAGAACAGCTCGGCGCTGCAGTCGGTCTCGCTGCGCAATAAAAGTGAGTGGGGGTGCCGTGCGGGGGGGACAGCGGTGTCACCGCGGCGCCCCCGGGGGGCTGTGGGGACACCCCCGGGAGGGCTGGGGACACGTCCCCCGGGATGCTCTGGGGATGCCGCTGTGCCAGTGGGCGCTGGGGACACCGCGTGGGCGGCGGGGGGGTCACGGCGTTGTCCCCTCTCTGTCCCCACCCAGATGCCATCCGGGAGCGCCCCAACTCGGCCATCTACCCCTCGGAGAGCTTCCGGCAGACGCTGCTGGGCCCGCGCCGCGGCCGGCCCTCCCTGTCCCTCTCCAAGAGCGTCTCCACCACCAACATCGCAGGGTAAGTGGGGTGGAACGGGACGGGGGGTCAGGGGCGTCCCCGGGGCGTCACCGTCGCGTCCCGTCCCCTCGCAGGACGTTCAACGACGAGTCCCCGCTGGGGATCCGGCGGATCCTGTCCCAGTCCACCGATTCGCTCAACATGCGCAACCGCACGCTGTCCGTGGAGTCGCTCGTCGACGAAGGTGGGGACGGGGACACGGGGGGACGGGGACGCGGGGGGACGGGGACACGCGGGCGCAGGGACACGCGGGCGCAGGGACAGCCCCCAGCGCCGCCTCCCGCCCCCCAGGCCCCGACGTCGTCCTCAACCAGCTGCTGAGCGACCTGGAGACGGACGGGAAGGACTTCGAGGCGGATTCGTGGAGCTTGGCCGTGGACAACAGCTTCCTGCAGCAGCACAAGATGGACGTGATGAAGCGCCAGGACGTCATCTACGGTGAGGGCGGCGGGGACGGGGACGCTGAGGACGGGGACACTGGGGACGGGGTGCTGGGGGACGGGGTGCTGGGGGCAATGGGGAGGTGGGGACGGGGTGGGGGATGCAGGGATGGGGTAGAAATGTAGGGACAGGAGTGAAGAGGTGGGGACACAAGGCAAGGGGCATAGGGACAGGGTAGGGGACACAGGGACAGGTCAGAGATGCAGAGATGGGGTCGTGGGGCTGGGACAGGGGAACACAAGGACACATCAGTGCCACAGGGATGGGGATGCAGGGCTGGGGGACATGGGGACAGGATGGGGGACACAGGGACAGGTCAGAGCCACAGGGATGAAGAGATGGGCACACAGGGGCAGGGTGAGGGACACAGGGACCGGGTGGGGACACAGGGACAGGGCAGGGACGCGGCTGGGGCCGCGGGGCCCGTGTCCCTCGGCGGGCGGCGGTGACATCGCCGGCTGTCCCCGGTCCCTCCGCAGAGCTGATCCAGACCGAGCTGCACCACGTGCGCACGCTGAAGATCATGGGCAGCCTGTTCCGCAGGGCCATGCTGGAGGAGCTGGCGCTGGACCCCGGCACCGTGCACGGCATCTTCCCCGGCCTGGACGAGCTGCGCCAGATCCACCAGCGCTTCCTGGCCCAGCTGCTCGAGCGGCGCCGCCACTCGCTGGCCTGCGACAGCAACAAGAACTTCGTCATCGACAGGCTGGGGGACATCCTGGTCAACCAGGTGGGGACAGGATGGGGTACAGGGTGCTTGGGGGCATCATGGTCAACCAGGTGAGGATGGGGTGGGGACACCAGCGATAACCTGGGGGATACAGGCTGCTTGGGGACATCGTGGTCAATGAGGTGGGGATGGGATGGGGACACCAGAACTGGCTTGGAGTGTATGGGCTGCTTGGGGCCATCGCGGTGAGCCGGGTGGGGGCGGCACGGCCAGCAGAGCTGGGGGTGCGACCTCGCCCGTGTCCCCTCGGTCCCCAGTTCTCGGGCTCCAGCGCGGAGCAGCTGCGGAAGGCGTACGCGGAGTTCTGCAGCCGGCACCCGCGCGCCCTCAAGGAGTACAAGGAGCTGCTGGCGCGGGACAAGCGCTTCCAGCAGTTCATCCGGGTGAGGACGCTGCCCTGGCGCTGCCGGGGGCCCCGGGGCGGGTTTTGGGGTCTCCCTCCGTTCTCCGAGCTGGAAGATGCCTCTGCCGGCTCCACCTCAGTTTCCCCAATGCTTCGTTTCCCTAACGTGGTTGTGAGCGCGGGGGGGTGGCGGCCGCTCTGCCCTCACCCCTCGCCCCCCCTCCTCTTCCCCGCGGGCCGGCAGAGGATGTCGCGGTCCCCGCTGCTGCGGCGTCACGGCGTCCCCGAGTGCATCCTGCTGGTGACGCAGCGGATCACCAAGTACCCGGTGCTCATCGAGCGCATCCTCAAGAACTCCAAAGGTGCCGGCGCGGGGGGGGACGCCCGTGGTTGGCGGGGGGGTCTCCAGCCTGACCGCGCGCGTGTCCGCAGACAACGAGGCCGAGGTGGCGGACCTGTCGCGGGCGCTGGCGCTGGTGAAGGAGCTGATCTCGGCGGTGAACGCCGAGGTGCACGCCTGCGAGCTGAGCGCGCGCCTGGCGGACGTGCACCGGCGCCTGGACGGGCGGGCGCGCGTGCCGCTGCCCGGCGAGAGCCGCCACGGCGTCTTCGGCAAGGACGAGCTGCTGCGGCGCCGGCTGGTGCACAGCGGCTGCCTGCTCTGGAAAACCGCCGCCGGGCGCTTCAAAGGTGCGGCCGCGCGTGGGGACGCTGGGACCGCGGCGCTGGGGCGCTGGGGGAGCAGGGTGGTGTGCAGGGGGGGTACCAGGGCATGTGGGGGAGCAGGGTGGTGTGGGATGGGGATACCAGGGGGTTTGGGGGAGCAGGGTGGTGTGCAGGGGGGGTACCAGGGCATTTGGGGGAGCAGGATGACGTGGGATGGAAGTACCAGCGAACTGGAGCACTGGGGGACCAGGATGGTGTGGAATGGGGGTACCGAGGATTTGGGTACCAGGGGATGGGGGACCCTTGGGGATTTGGGACCTGCATTTGGGAACGCGGTGGGACGGGGGACGCGGCACCGGCTCCTCCTGACCCCTCCCCCGCGCCCCAGACGTGCTGGTGCTGCTGCTGACGGACGTTCTGGTCTTCCTGCAAGAGAAGGACCAGAAGTTCACGTTCCCCACGCTGGTGAGAGCGAGAGCGGCCCCCACTGCCCCAGCAACCGGCACCGCCAGCGCTGTGCCGGCACCGGGATGGCACCGGGGCAGCTGTGCTGGCAGTGGGATGGCACCGGGATGGCACTGGGGTGGCTGTGCCGGCACCGGGATGTGGTCCCTGGTCCCCCATCCATTCGCACCCCGTGCCCCCCCAGGACAAACCCCCCGTGATCTCGCTGCAAAACCTGCTGGTGCGGGACATCGCCAACCAGGAGAAGGGGATGTTCCTGCTGAGCGCGGCGCCGCCCGAGATGTACGAGGTGCACGCGGCCTCGCGCGACGACCGCAACGCCTGGATGCGCCTGATCCAGCAGACGGTCAGCCTGTGAGTGACCCCCCCATCCCGGGGGTCCCCGGGCCCGAGGGGCGGGCAATGGGGAGCGGGGTCTGCTGGGCCGTGGGGGATGTGGGGGATTGGGGATGCAGGGGATGGGGGGATGTGGCTTAGGATGGAGTGATGGAGGGATGCGAGTGGGATGGGGAATGTGGGTGGTGGGGTGGGGGGTCCCAGCTCTGACCCCCGTCCCGTCCCCCAGCTGTCCCAGCCGCCAGGACTTTCCCCTGATTGAGACGGAGACTGAAGCGTCTATACGCAAGCTGAAAGGTGGGGGGTCCCTGCCCCTGTGTCCCCCCTCCCTGCCCCTGTGTCCCCCCTCCCTGCCCCTGTGTCCCCCCCTCCCTGCCTGAGCCACAGCTCATCCCCCCGTCCCGGTTTGTTCCCCCAGACCGCATCCAGCAGCAGGACCGGCAGATCTCGGCGCTGCTGGAGGAGAAGGTCGGGCTCTTTGCCGACATGCTGGCGCTGGCCAGCGGCTGCGAGGAGCCCCCGGCCCCGCTGGCCGCCCCCCGGCCCCTGTTCCGCTGCGATTCACCCGACGCTGCGCAAGGGGAGAGGCTGCTGCACGACGCCATCCGCGAGGGTACGGCCGGGGAGCCGGGGCACGGCGGAACCGGGGCACGGCGGAACCGGGGCGTGGGACGTGGAACCGGGGCACGGCGGAACCGGGGCGTGGGACGTGGAACCGGGGCATGGCGGAACCGGGGCATGGTGGAACTGGGGAACCGGGGCACGGCGGAACCGGGGCGTGGTGGAACCGGGGCGTGGCGGAACCGCGGCACGGTGGAACCGGGGCGCGGGACAGGGAACCGGGGCATGGCGGAACCGCGGCATGGTGGAACCGGGGCGCGGGACGTGGAACCGGGGCATGGCGGAACCGGGGCATGGCGGAACCGGGGCGCGGGACAGGGAACCGGGGCATGGCGGAACCGCGGCATGGTGGAACCGGGGCGCGGGACGCGGAACCGGGGCATGGCGGAACCGGGGCATGGCGGAACCGGGGCGCGGGACAGGGAACCGGGGCATGGCGGAACCGCGGCATGGTGGAACCGGGGCGCGGGACAGGGAACCGGGGCATGGCGGAACCGGGACGCGGGACGGGGACCCGGTGCACGGGGCTCACCCCTCGCCGTCCCGCAGTGGAGAGCCTGAAGGAAGCGCTCACCTGCGCCGGACGCGACCGGGACCACGACAACGTGACCGAGGGCGAGAGCTGCCCCAGCCCCGGCGCCAGCAGTGAGGGGGACACGGGCAGGGGGGTCTGGGGTCCCGCCGCGGGGGGGGCTCTGACACCCCCGTTGTCCCCGCAGACGGTGACGCCGGCAGCTTCAACGGCTCCATGGAGTTCTGCAGGGCGGATTCGGACACCGGGCAGAGGGTGAGCGCGGTGGGGGGACATGGGGGGGCATGGGGGACACCCCCACCCTGTGCCGGGGACACCGCGGTGTCACTGCTCTCTCCCCGTAGGATGGGAATGGGAACCAGCTCCTGCAGAGGGGATCCCAGGAGGTAAGGGGGGCGGGGGGGGCACCAGCGTGCCTCAGTTTCCCCACTCGGGTTTAATGGGGGGGCTCACCGTCCTGTCCTCTCTGCTCCCCCAGGAGATCAACCAGCGGCTGCTGAACCTCTACGGCCTCCTGCACGGGCTGCAGGTCGGTGGGGACGGGGGACAGGGGTGGGGGACAAGGTGGCATCGCCCTGCCTGCAGGGACAGGGATGGGGGGACAGGGATGGGGGACAAGGTGACATCCCCCTGTCTGCATGGATAGGGGTGGGGGTGACGGGGAGAGGGGGAACTATGGGGCTGGGGGTGACAGGAAGGGGACAAGGTGACGTCCCCTTTGCCTGCACAGATGGGGATGGGGATGGTGGGGACAGGGAACCAGGTGTCACCCGCACACCTTCACTGACAGGGATGGGGGGACAAGGGGGGCAGGGATGGAGGGACTTTGGGGCCCAGGTGTGACCCCCGTGGCCACGTCCCCGCAGGCGGTGGTGACCCGGCAGGACACGCTGCTGGAGCTGCACCTGCAGGAGGCCGCCGAGAAACCGTCCCGGCGCGGTTCCCACCCGGTGACCCCGACCGAGCCGCCGGCGCGTGGGGGCGAGAAGCCCGGCGCTGTCCCCGGGGCTGTCCCCGGCACTATCACCAGTGCTGTCACCAGCGCTGTCACCGGCGCCACGGAGCTGGCGCTGCTGCAGCGGCAGCACGCGCTGGTGCAGGAGGAGCTGTGCCGCTGCCGGCAGCTGTGCCAGGAGCGGGCGCAGGAGGCGGCGGCGCTGGAGACGCGGCTGCGGGACAGCGAGCGCGAGCGCGGGCGGCTGGAGCGGGAGCTGGAGGAGGCGCGGGGGCCGCGGCAGGACGCGGCGGGACGGCGACGCGGGGGCACGGAGCCGCGGCGCCGCAGCCTGCCCGCCGGGGACGCGCTGTACCTCAGCTTCACCCCCCCGCAGGTGACGGGGCGGGGCGCGGGCGGCGGGGGCAGCGCGCGGGTTTGGGGCTGGGGGGTCCAGGTGTGCCCACGTGTGCGTCAGGTCAGCACGCGGGTTTGGGGTCACGGGGCTGAGCGCCCTCCACCCGGTTGGGTTTGGGGTGTCGGGAGGAAGATGAGGCTGCTCACGCACGACACGAGTTTCCAGCCTCAGCCCCCGGGTTTGGGGACGGGGGGGGAGACGCATTCGTGTGTCACAAGGGTGTCCGGCCTCAGCGCCCTCAGCTTGGGGGTGGGGAGCTCGCCCCTCGATTTGAGGATGGGGGGTCACCCCTTTGTTTGGGGGTACGGGGTGTCACCCCTTGGTTTGAGGATGGGGAGCTCGCCCCTCGATTTGAGGATAGGGGGTCACCCCTCGGTTTGGGGGCAGGGGGTCACCCCTCGGTTTGGGGGTACAGGGGCTCACCCCTCGGTTTGGGGGTACAGGGGGGCTCGCTGCTGACCCCGCTCTGTTCTCCCGCAGCTGGGCCACGGCGCCCCCCCCGGCAGCCTGTCGTACCCGCCCCCGCCCTTCGCCGCCCCCCGGCCGGAGCTGGATTACCGGGGCGGGGGGGCCCCCGAGGCGCTGCGCGGGGCCGACGACGCGCTGGACACGCTGCTGGAGGACGAGGACCTGGGGAGCGGCCGCTCGCCCCCCGCCAGCCCCCGAGGTGGGACGGGAGGGGTCCCGGGGGGTGACGCCGGGAGCTGACACCCGTGGGGTGACACCATGGGGTGACACCGTGGGCTGACACCGCGCTTCCCGCAGATTTCCCGCGCATGCAGGACATCCCCGAGGAGGTGGAGAGCGGGCAGGAGCTGCGGGACGGTGACGGGGACGGCGACGGGGACAGTTAGGGACCAACCCCCCCCGGCCCCCCCGGGGGGTTTGGGGAGCTGCCATTCCCCTGGGAGCCTTTCGGGACTCGGGGGGTCACCCCCGCCTTGCTGGGGCCGTGGGGCGGGGCCGCGGCGCTTTGGGGCCGATGGGTGTGCCCCCCGCTCGGGGTTATTTATTTATTTTGTCTGGGGGGGTCCTGGTCTGTGTCCTCTCCCCCCAGCGACGTCCCCGGGTGAACCCGCGTCACCCAGGCTCGTCCCGCCCCGTCGGGTTGGGGGGGCTGCCCTGGGCGGGGGCGGCACGGACGGGTGGTTTTAATCGGTTTAACTGTAAAAAGGAAAAGAATTAAAAAGAGCGTTTTGGACCCAAACTGTGCCCGTGGGTGGCTGGGGGGGCGGCAGAGGGGTCTCAGCCGTGGGATGAGTTTTGGGGTCTCATCTGTGCGATGGGTGGGGGGTCCCACCCATGTGAGGAGTTTGAGTGGGGGGTCCCACTCGTGTGGTGAGTTTGGGGTCCCACCCATATGATGAGTCTGGGGTCCCATCTGTGTCATGAGTGTGGGTTCCCATCCGTGTGATGAATTTGGGGTCCCCCCCGTGTGAGGAGTTTGGGGTCCCCCCGTGTGAGCAGCGGGGGTCCGGTCTCTGTGCCCAGCGTGTTGCCGGCGGCGCGGGGGGGCCGGTCCCGGCAGGCGGGAGGTCCCGGGGAGGCGCTGGGCTGGGCCGGGGCGCGGCGCTGCCCCCGGCGCGGGAGGGACGCGGGTGGCGGGCGGAGGACGCGCTCCCGGCGCCGCTCCCGCGCACCCGGCGCTCCGGCACCCGCCCGGCGAGGGGTCCCGGCGCCCCCGGCCACCATGAGGCGGATGTTCTCCTGCTCCAGCTCGCAGGTGGCGGTGAGTGCGTCCCCGTCCCCCGGCCCGGCTGGGGCGGCACCCGGTCCTGCGCGCACCCGTGGGCGCTGCCGCGGTGCGGGGGGCTGAGGGCGCGTTGGGGATGACGGGGTGCTGCAGCCCCCCGTGCCCGCCGGTCCTGGGCTGCAGCGGCCGTGGGGCTCAGCGCCAGCTGCCATCCTGTCCTGGCCCAAATCCCAGCCCAAATCCCAGCCTAAATCCCAGCTCCAGCCTAAATCCCAGCTCCAGCCCAAATCCCATCCCCAGTGCCGGCTGCAATCCCAGCGCTGGCGCCGGCTGCAATCCTGACCCCAATCCCATCCCCAGTCCCGACCCCAATCCCAGCCCAAATCCCAATCCCAGCCCAGACCCAGCGCCAGTCCCAGCCCAGACACCCAGCCCTGACCCCCAATTCGCAGCCGCCCACCCCAGACCTGGTCCCGGCTCCCGTGCTGGTCCCGGTGCCGGTGCGGGTGCCCCCCCGCAGCGCGGCGCAGCCGGCACGGCACAGCTCGCCAAACCAGCCGGGCCGGCGCAGGCAGGGACTCGCTGGCGGCCTCGCCCAGGGCCGGGTGTGCCGGGCTGTGCCGGGTGTGCCGGGTGTGCCGGGCTTGGGGTCCCAGCGCCCTGGCCCCCGGAGCAGCCGCTGTGCGGGGAGCGGAGGTGCCGCCCGGCGCCACGGGGGGGCCGTGGGGGGACATGCACAGAGGAGGCGCCGGTCCCGGGGACACCGCCGTTGCCCTCGCCCCTCGGTGGGCTGGGACGGGGGTGTCACTTGTCCCCCCCAGGTTGAGAGCTGGACCAAGCAGGACCAGAAGCTGCTGGAGGCGGTGGAGAGGGGGGGACGTGGGCAGGGTGGCCGCCCTGGCCGCCCGCAAAGCCGCCCGGCCCGCCAAGCTCAACGCCGCGGGACAGTCCGCGTACGTCACCGGGGGCGCGGGGACACGCGGGGACACGGGGGGACACGGGACACGGGGGGTCCCGGGCGCTGGCGCGGGTCATGACCCCCTCTTGCCGCCCAGGTTCCACCTGGCTGCGTCCAGGGGTCTGACCGAGTGCCTGACGCTGCTGCTGGCGCACGGGGCGCCCGTCAACGAGCGGAACGATGAGGGTGAGCCGGGGACACGCCGGGGACGCCGCCCGGCGGGAGGGACACACACGGCGTCCTGTCCCCGTGTCCCCTCTGCGTGGGCATCCCCAGCCCCGCACCCCCGGCGCCGGGCAGCGCCCCGTCCTGCCCAGCCAGGGTGACGTGTCCCCAAGGCGAGATGTCCCCGGGGGGCGTTCCCTGCCGGCTGCGTCCCCGCTGTCCCCAACGTCCCCGGCCCGCGGGTCTCTTGCAGGCAGCACCGCGCTGCACCTGGCCACCATCGCCTGCCAGCCCCAGTGTGTCAAGGTCCTGCTGCAGGTAGGGGACGGGGACAAGGACAGGGACGGGGATGGGGACGGGGACAGGGATGGGGACAGGGATGGGGATGGGGAGGGGCAGGGCAGGACGCCAGGTCCTGCTCCTGCTCGGGGACGGGGACAGTCCCTGCCCCTGTCCCCCCAGTACGGTGCCAACGAGGACCACGTGGATGCACAGAACCGGACCCCCCTGCACTGGGCTGGTGAGCGGCGGGGACCCCCAAACTGGGCTGGTACTGGGAGGGGGACGGAGGCTCTTCGGGGGGTGCCCTCTGACCCGCTCGCCCCGCAGCCTCCTCGGGCTGCGCCTCCAGCGTCCTCCTGCTCTGCGACCACGAGGCCCTGCTGGACGTCACCGACGCCGTGAGTGGGGTGACAGGGGCGCCGGGGCTGCCGCGGCGGCGGGGGGTGACGGCCTCGTGTCCCCCCAGCAGGGACAGACGCCGCTGATGCTGGCGGCGCGGGGGAACCACGCGGCCATCTGCGCGCAGCTCCTGCAGCGGGGGGCCGACCCGCGCCTGCGCGACAAGGACAGCAAGTGGGTGGCCGCGGGACAGGGGGACACGGGGGTGGCGGGGAGGGGGTTTCTCTGCCCTGTGCCCCCTGGGTGCTAGCTCAGCGGGACCCTGGAGATGCCCCACGCAAAGGCGGCTCCGGCGCTGTCCCCTGTCCCCACGGGACCCCGCGTCACCCGTCCGCAGGACAGCCCTGGCGCTGGCCCGCGAGCACGGCAGCCGCGACTCGGCCGAGCTGCTGCTGCGCCGCGGGGCGGCCGCGCGGGACACGGACCCCGGTCACCGCGCCGGGGGCGCAGGTGAGGCCCCGCCACCCCCTGCCCTTGTTTTAGGGGAAAAACGTGGAAAACAGGGAAGAAAGGGGCTCGTTTCTTGTCCCCCCAGCAGCGAGCGGCCCCGGCGCAGCGCAGGGCGAGGAGACGCCGGGCAGCGAGGAGGAGGAGGAGGAGGAGGAGGAGGAGGAGGAGGAGGAGGAGGATGAAGAGCAGCGGGTGCAGCGGCTGCGGGAGCGGCTGGCGAGGAAGAGGCGGCAGTGCCGGCGGCTGGCGAGGGCGGCCGGCGCCATCCGGCAGCGGGTGCGGGAGCTGGCGCCGCTCCTGCCCGACCGCGGCGCCGCGGGTGATGGGGACGAGGACGAGGACGGCGCCTGCCTGGCCCTCCTGGAGGAGCTGAGGAAGAGGATGGCGGCCGAGGAGGAGGCGGCGGCCGCGGGCCCCCGTGCCGCGCCGTGGCTGGGTGGGGACGCCGGCTCGGCGGCGCTGGCCCCGTTCCTGGCGTGGCTGGGGGACGAAGTGCGCGGCGCTGCAGGCGGCGAAGGCCGCGGCCCTGGCGCGCACCCAGGGGCTGCGGCGCGAGGTGGAGGCGGCGCTGCGCGGCAAACTGCACTACGAGGTGGTGCCGGCTGGCGCCGTGCGGAGGAGCCTGGCGGCCTGGGAGAAGCTGGCGGCCGCGCTGGAGCGGGCGCTGGGCCGCGCCGACGACACCCACGCCCAGGCGCTGCGGGGCACCCGCGCCCTCCTGGAGGCGCTGCGGCGGGAGGGGGCGCGGGCCGGGACGGAGCCATCCCAGAGCCCGGTGACCAACACGGGGCCATCCCAGAGCCCGGTGACCAACACAGAGCCATCTCAGAGCCCGGTGACCAACACGGGGCCATCCCAGAGCCCCGTGACCAACACAGAGCCATCTCAGGGCCCAGTGACCAACATGGAGCCATCTCAGAGCACAGTGACCAATGTGGAGCCATCCCAGAGCCCGGTGACCAACGCGGGGCCATCCCGGAGCCCGGTGACCAACAGGGAGGGTGTGAATGTGGAGCAGGAGCTGCAGGAGCTGCGGGCGAGCAATGGGGTGCTGCTGGGGGAGCTGGTGCGGCTGGGCCGCGAGCGCGAGCGGCTGCAGGGGGAGCTGCGGGGGCTGCGGCAGCGGGGCCGTGGCGCCGGCACGGCACGGGCGGGGCCCGGCATGGCGGCGCTGGCGCGGGAGCTGGTGGCGCTGCGGGACGGGGTGGGGCGGCACGCGCGGGAGGCAGGCGGTGACGGTGCCGGCGCCGGGGTCCTGCGGGAGCTGCACCGCAAGCTGGACGGGCTGGTGAGGTCCCAGCAGGAGGCCTTGCAGCTCATCGCCGAGATGGAGGGAGACGGCGGCCATGGTGATGGTGATGGCACCCATGGTGATGGCACCCATGGTGATGGTGATGGCACCCATGATGGTGGCACGCGTAGGGCTGATGGTTGCACCCAAGGTGATGGCACCCATAGGGGTGCTGATGGCACCCATGGAGATGGCACCCGTGATGATGGTGATGGCACCTGTGGTGTTGACACCCATGGCAGTGGTGATGGCACCCATAGGGATGGTGGTGGCACCCATGGTGGTGGCGATGGCACCCGTGGGGACACCGGGGCTGGGCTACTGGCTGAGCTGGAGGCTGCACTGGGCGAACTGGTTGAGGAGCTGGGGGTGGCACCGGGTGCCCACGCGCGGCGGCTGCTGGAGCGGCTCGGCGCCACCGTCACTGCCCTGCGCGGCCGGGAGCGCCACGGCGACAATGGCGGTGCCGAGCAGTGGCGGGCGGTGGCGCGGGCGCAGGAGGAGGTGACAGCGGTGGAGGTGACGGTGGCCAAGCGGGAGCTGGAGCTGCAGGAGAAGGTGTCGGCGCTGGAGCGCACCCTGGGGAGCCTGCGGGCCAGGGCGGGCCAGCTGGCCAGCGCCTGCCGGGACAAGGACACCACGGTGAGGGCCTGGCGGGACGGGACGGGGCCCTCCTTGTCATTGTCCCCATCACCTTCTCATCACCATCCCCTTCCCATCGCTGTTCCCATCACTGTCCCTTCCCACTGCTGTTCCCATCACTGTCCCCCTGTCACCCACCCCACCCTATCCCCACACCCCAGGGGACCCACATTTGGGGGGCAGCGGCTGCCCCGGGGACCTCTGGGGACAACCACGACCTTTTCCCCACTCGAGTCCATGTCCCAGGGACCAAAGGGACAAGCCCAGGGTGTGACGGGGGTGGCCGGTCCCCCCCAGCACCCTGACATTGTGTCCCCCCAGCACCCTGACATTGTGTCCCCCCCAGATGAAGAAGCTGCTGGTGGAGACGGAGAAGCTGTCGGCCGAGGTGCTGGGGCTCCGCGGGCAGAACGCCCGGCTGCAGCTCCAGCTGGAGGTGGGCGCCAGCACCCCCGTCACCTCGTGTCACCCCCTGTCACCTCGTGTCACCCCCTGTCACCTCGTGTCACCCCCTGTCACTGTCACCTCGTGTCACCCATCTCCACCTTCTTCTTCTCCTCCTCAGGTCCAGGAGAAAAACCACCGGGACATCGTAGCCGTCTATAGGACGCACCTGCTCCACGCTGCCCAGGTGGGGCCCCCTGTCCCCCTTGTTTTGGGCTGACATGGGGTGGGGGACAACTTGTGGTCACCCCCATGGCCCAGCTCTGCTCCCCACAGGGCTTCATGGACGAGGGGGTGCACGCCATGCTGCTGCGGATCCTGCGGACAGGGGAGTGGGGAGCAGGATCGGACCCGCTTCCATCACTCCCCCGAGCCATTAAACTGGAGAAGCCATGGTCCCCGTCCTGTGTCCTCGTCCTGTGTCCCCGTCCTGTGTCCCCGTCCTGTGTCCCCGTCCCGTGTCCCCGTCTGCAGCGAGAGGGCTGGATGTGGGGAGGGTTGAGCTGGGGGGTCCCGGTGGGGGTTCCTGCCCCAGGGGTACCAGCAGCTGATTCTGGGGTGGGGGGGCTCATGGCACCTGCCACGGGCCGGGCGGAGCTCAGGCTGAGACTGGTCCCCGTACGGGACGCTCGGAGCCGCCCCCTCCCACCACGGGGCGTGGCCATAAGGAGCGGGGGCGTGGCGAATCGTCAGTGGGCGTGACAAACGATTAGTGGGCGTGGCGACCAATGAGTGGGCGTGGGCTCGGCGAGAAGTGGGCGTGGTGCTAGGTGGGCGTGTTGATAAATGGGCGTGGCGAAGGGAGTGGGCGTGCTCTGCGCCTGCGCGGTGCGCCCGCAGTTCCGGCGGCGCCGCTGCCGGGTCCTGAGGTGGCGGAGCTGAAGGTGCGACCGGGGAGAGCGGGAACCGAGCGGCGGCGGGACCGGGACCGGGGGCGAGGGGCCGGTCCGGGAGCCGCGCACACCGCTGGGCCGGTCCGGGAGCCGCGCACACCGCTGGGCCGGTCCGGGAGCCGCGCACACCGCTGCGCTTGGGCGGTTGTCCGGTTTCCTTGTAGCCGCCGGTGTTTCGCTGCAATAAAGGTGATTAAACCGCGGCAGGAGGAGCCGCCGTCGGGGGAAACGGGGGCGCTGGGACGGAATTCGGGGGTTTCTGAGCGCTCCCGCCATGGCCGCTGCGGGGGGCGGGGCCACCAGGGGGCGTGGCCGTGAAAAGGGCGGGGCCTCAAGGCGTGGTCTTCCCTCGAGAGGCGGGGTCTGGAGAGGGCGGGGCCTCCTGTGGGCGCGGTCTTCCCGAAATGGGCGGGGCCTGGAGAGGGCGGGGTTTCTGGGGGCGCGGTCTCCCCGGGGGGCGGGGCCTTCCCGCCAGGCGAGCGCGCCCCCTGTCGGCGGCCCCGGGCGGGCTGGGGACGCGGGAAACGCGGCAGAATGGGTGATTTTGGCTTTATTGTCCCCTCCATGTCCCCCCCGCCCCTCAGGGCCTCTTCACGGTGCTCTCGATGAAGGACTCCAGCACAAAGATGGTTTCATCCACCTGGTTCTCGCTGGCGTCGATCCTGGGGGGACACAGAGGTGAGGCCGCTGCCCCCGCCCCGCGCCCCCGTCCCCGTGCCCGGCGCTCACTTGTTGACGTTGCGTTTGAGGGTCTCCAGCTGCTGCCGCTCGGGGGCCGTGATCATCTCCTCGATCTCCTGCAGCTGCGCGGGCTCGGCGCCCGTGGCCTGCATGGAGGCCAGGATGGCTTCCACGCGCTGCGACTTCTCCAGCAGCCGCCTGGGGACGGGACCGGGACACGGCGGCCTCAGCGTGTCCCCACGACCCACCCCCGCCCCGTGACCCCCAGCGCTCACTTGTTCTCCTTGGTCTCGAACTGGCGCCGCTCCATCAGGTTGGCCACGCTCTGGGGGGAGGGGAGAGAATGGGGGTGACACTCCCGCCCCAAACAGAACCCCAAACAGAACCATGCGTGGAGGAGGAGGAGGAGAACCACACGTGGTGGTGGAGAAGGAGAAGAAGAACCATGTGTAGTGGTGGAGAAGGAGAAGAACCATGTGTGGTGGTGGAGGAAGAGGAGGAGGAGAAGAGCTATACATGGTGGTGGTGGAGGAGAAAGAGAAGAACCGCATGAAGTGGAGGAGGAGAACTGCACAGGGCGGTGGAAGAGGAGGAGAAGAACCATCACACGTGGCGGTGGAGAAGGAGAAGAACCGCGTGTGGTGGAGGAGGAGGAGGAGAACCATGCTACCTTGTAGCAGCGGTGCAGCAGCATCCGCGCGGCCGCGGGGACGTTCACGGTGTAGAGGTAGAAGGTGCGGGACGGCGCGTGGTCTGGGGTCTTGGGGATCTCCTGTGGGGTGGGGTGGGATGTCAGCGAGCCGCGTGTCCCTCGCCGCTCTCCAGCCCTGCGCCCTGGTGTCTGTCCGGCCCGGTGGCCGCGCTCACCTGCAGGGACACGAAGCTCTCCGACAGCATTTTGTAGAGCATCTCCTTGGCCTCCTTGGCCGGGATCATGGCGAAATCCTCCACCTGCTTCTGCTCCAGGTGCTTCTTGCGCAGGAGCAGCCGGAAAATCCTGGCGCAGCGGGACCCGAACCTGAGCGGGGCGGGAACACCGGTCAGCGCGGAGGGGAAAAAGGGGCAAAAGTCTGGGAAAAACGGCTGTTTCTACCTCTCCTCCACGATGGACTCCAGGGTGGCCGTGGCCAGGGACGCGAGGGCCTTGTGAAGGTCTGGATGAGGTCAAGGTCAAGGGGTAAACGCTTGGGAATCGGTTTATGCACCGGAAAACGCCGGGTTGGGTGTTTCACCCCCAAAAGATACTGACGGTGTACATGCCCCCGCCGCTGTCTCCGGATTTACCCACAAACTCCAGCTGCAAGAGAACATTAAAAACATAATTCAGTGCGTCCCAAAGCAATAAAAATCCTGATCTTCTTAAAATTTTGATTGTAAAGATACAAAGATTTTATGTAAAAATATATATTTCTCTGATCTCAACAGCCTAAGAACATCTGCTGTGTTTTATCGCTTTCGGCATCTTTTAAATATCGGCAGGAAGCGGCTTTTCCCTCCCGCTGCGACTCACGGGGTCGTCGGCCAGCAGCGTGAGGTACTGGTCCAGAACCTGCTTCACAATGTTGTACCCGGCGGGAAGAGACCGGAAGATCTGCGGGAGGACACGGAGGATGTGAATGGGCAAAAATGGAATAACTGGGGTTTTAAACGTTGGGGTGTTTCAGGAGCTGGCGCCGGAGCCGACCTCGTTGGAGGAGAGCGGCTGCGTGTAGGGCGCGCCGGAGGACGTGGTGACCTCGCTCATGCGCAGCATCGTCCGCACGATCTCGCTGCTGGTCTGCGGTTTCGGGGCAAAGGAAAGAGCTGCAGGGTGAGGAACCTCCGTCCCGAGGGGTTCGAGTCCCTCAAAGGCACCGACCTGGTCCCTGCGGTTGGCCCGAGGGGTTCGAGTCCCTCAAACGCACTGACCTGGTCCATGCGGTTGGCCACGGCGCTGACGATCGCCTGGTCGCGGAAATGCTGGTGGAAGCGGTCGATGTTGACCTGCCAGTAAATGCCGTCGTCGGGGGGAGCCTGAGGGGAAAGAGCCAAAGAGCTGAGGGGAACGAGCCGCGGAGCTGAGGGCCAAGCAGCAGCGAGGGCGACGTGGCTTCAGCCTCCCCGGTACCTCGGAGCTTTCTCCCTCTTGCTTCTGCTTCTTGGCCCGGGGTTCACCGTCCTCCTCCTCGCACGATCGTCTCCGCTTCCCTTTCCCTGCCAAGAACGCGGCGTTTGCTTTAAAAACCAACGCTTTGGGGTCTCCGGTGCTTCCCAAACGCCCCAAGCCCGGGGGTCCTCACCGACGAGGCTGAGCCGCGGCACCGTGTACATGTCCTTGTCGCTGCTCACCAGGGTGGGCGCCGGGGGCGGCGGCGCCTCGGGGCTCTGGGGCCCTTCGGGGACCAGTGGGCACCTCTGCACAAAGTGCGTGTCCACCAGGCGCACGAAGGTGCTGGAGACATCGGCGTAATCCATGGTTTTCCCGTCTGAGACGCAAGAGAAAGACGGTGGCACCGAGCTGTGCCGCAGGGGACGAGGTGACACTGCGGTCCCCAGGGAACCGCCGCGACCGCGCTGCTCCGAGGCCGCTTTGGGCTGGGGGGGCAGCGTCTCGGCAACGTGGCCACTTTGGTGGCTCCTTCTCCACGTCCGAGGCTGCTGACACAGCCCAAAGCGCAAAACCGGCTCCTGAACCCCCCCCGCTTCCAAACCCCGTTTATCTTTTCACCGAAGCAGCAGAGCTTCCCACCTTCCATGGTTTCGGTGAGCCTGTCGGCCACCTTCCTCACCACGGCGCTCATGGTGAGCTGGCCGTTGAGCAGCAGCTCCTCCACGATGAGCTCGCCCGTGTCGCCGTACAGCGTCTTGGCCGTGTAGATGTAGCGAGGGTAGCGCAGGATGCGCAGGATGCGGCCGCACTGCGCCTCGTACTCCACGCCGCCGCGGCGCGGCAGCCGGAACGTCACCAGGTTGTGCTGGATCAGCACGCAAAGGGCTTTCTTCACCTGCGGGGGACGGAGGAGCCGGGCAGCCCCCGTGGCGCTCAGCGCCGGGCGGAGCGGCCGCTGTCCGTGCGCCGGCTCGTCCCCTGCGCGGCACCGCAGATGGTTTGGGGCGATTTCCCCCCGGAGGGCGGCGGGCCGGGCTGCCCAGGGCGCTGCTGGGGGCGGGATGCACAGAGACGCGGTGCTGAGGGGCAGAGCCGGGGGGTGACCCTGGGCTCCCTGATTTTAAAGCTCTTTTCCAACCAAAATGCTGCTGTGACTTTAGGACCCATCGCGCTGGGCTCCGCTCCCTTTGCTCCCCACAGCCCCCTCTGCTCCCTAAGGAGACATTGGACAAACATCCCCTCGCTGAGCAAAGCCCACCTCATGATGATTGTTACTATTATTATCATCATTTGTAAGAGGCAGAGCTCTAGTTTTTGTCCCCCGGTTCCAGCCGGTGTCTCCGGCGCGCACCTGGTCCAGCAGCAGCCCGGTGTCGCCGGCGATGCCCCGCAGCGCCTGCCCGCCCGTCCGCACCAGCTGCGTCCCGATCTTCTCCACGATCTCCCCGAAGTGCTCGTGCAGCAGGAGGGAGCACAGCTTGATCTCCGCCTGGGTCATCGCGCCGGGTCCCTCCAAGCGCCCGCGGCACCGCGCCCGCGTTACCAACGGCCGGGCCCTCGTGTCCCCCCGCCAGGCCTCGCTCCCCCGGGCCCGGCCTAGGCCCATGCGGCCACCATGGCAACGGGAGCTTCCGGTTCCTTCCGCCCGCTACTTCCGCCCTCCCTCGGCACGGCCGCGCCCCGTTGGCCGCTCTGGAAGCCCGGGCCAGGCGAGCGCGCCGGAAGTGGGAGGCTAGCACGGTCGTTCCGCGGGCGCTCTACCCGGCGGCTCGCTGGCTCGGCGGAGGACTGACGGCAGGGAGAGAAGATGGCGGAGGCCGCGGCCGTGTCCCAGCACCGATTCTTCTGCCACAGCTGCAAGGGGCAGGTCAGCCCCAAGCTGCCGGTGAGCGCCGGGCCGCGGGGGCCGGGGGAGCCCGGGCTGGAGCCGCCGGGGCCGGGCCTGTCCCTGGGGGGCCGGGCCCGGGTCCCCGCCCGCGGGGCCGATCGGGGTGTCGGTGCCCCCAGGTCCCCCCGGGGCCGATCGGGGTGTCCGTGCCCCCGGTTCCCCCGGGGCCGATCGGGGTGTCCGTGCCCCCGGGTCCCCCGGGGCCGATCGGGGTGTCCGTGCCTCCGGTCCCCCCGGGGCCGTTCCCTTCGCACCCGCCGGTGGGGTGACACCCCCAGAAAACCCCCAGAGAGGGGTGAAAACCCCCCAAAAACCCCACAGAATGGGGTGAAACCCCCCAGAAAACCCCCACAGGCGGGAGTGACCCCACAAAAGACTCCACAGAAAGGGGCGACCCCCCAAAATAACCCCACAGCTGGGGTGAACCCCCCAAATAACCCCACAGGTGGGAGTGACCCCAAAAAACCCATAGAGAGGAGTGAAAATCCCCCCAAATAAACCCCAGAGGTGGGGTGACCCCCCAAAAGCCCCCACAGACGGGGTGACCCCAAAAGCCCCCGTGTTGTCACAGTTTGGGTCTTAAAGCGTGAATCTGGAGCCTGCGCCTGCCCCGGCACTGAATACATCGCTTGTCCCCAGACCCGCGTCCTGGTCCCCAGACCCGCGTCCTTGTCCCCAGACCCGCGTCCTGGACCCCAGACCCGCATCCTGGTCCCCAGACCCGTGTCCTTGTCCCCAGACCCGCGTCCTTGACCCCAGACCCGCGTCCTGGACCCCAGACCCGCGTCCTTGTCCCCAAACCCGCGTCCTGGTCCCCAGACCCGCGTCCTTGTCCCCAAACCCGCGTCCTGGTCCCAGACTCGTCCTCACCGCGCCCCCCGCGCTGGGCAGAGGTTCCCGGTCTCCGTGCGCCCAGCGGGGCTCAGGGCGGCCCGGGGGCGCGTGGCCGCGCTGTCCCGATTCGGTGCCTCACGCCGGCGTTTGGCGTTCCAGGAGTACACGTGCCCGCGCTGCGAGTCCGGCTTCATCGAGGAGGTCACGGACGACGCCAGGTAACGCTGCCTCGGGCTTTTAACCTCTGAACCCCTTCCCAAAAGCCTCTGAAAACAGCGGGCAACGAGGTGAAAATCAGGAACGGACATAAAAACGTATTGATCGCTGTGAATTTGGATTTAATCGCCAATGAGACTGAGAATCCGAGCGGCCGGAGCCGCCGTCACGGGGATTTGGGGAGGTTCCCGGGTTGTGAATTCAGACCGTACAACGTCCCGCCAACAAAAGCGCTTTGGGGGCTTTGGGGCCTTTTCTCTTTGGTCTGTTAGAGTGAAAACGTGATAATTTTAGGAGCTGAGCGTGAGCGCAGTGACCCGCGGGACGGGCCTTTTCCTCCTCCAGCCTCTCAGCCCGAGGTGGAAAAAGCCCTTTTCTCTCTCAAATGTGGTCTCTGGTTGCCCAGCAGAACAAAGTTGGGGCGGGAAGCAGCGCCTCGGCGCTTTTCGTGCTCAGCCGTGATGAACTCCTGTGGAAACGGCTTTATTTGGGCCAGAGCTGAGCGGTTAAGCCGAGCTTTGCTGCCCGAGCCTTTGTCACGGCCGCGTTTGCCTTTGCGCCGCGCTCCTCTGAAATAACGTCACGTTCTGCTGAAATAATGTCACATTCTGCTGAAATAATGTCACATTCTCATGGAACAGCGTCGCGCTCCCTCTGTTCTGTGTAAATGCCGGTGCCGTAGGGCAGGACCGTGTCTTTAGGGCACCTTCTGCTCTCACGCGCCCGTTTCCCCGCAGTTTCCTGGACGGCGGCGGCGCCGAGGACAGCGCGTCCACGCACTTCGCAGACGTGAGTTTGCCTCCGTTTCTGTTCGCTTTAAACACGATGGTGCGGACGCCCCTTCGCGCGGCGCCCGGCCCAGGGCAGCCCCGGCTCCGCAGGAACTGCCCTTCAGATACTGGGTTCTGAGTCCTCCCGGCGTCTGCAGCGGCGGCTCCTCAGCCTGGGGTTTTGGGGCTTGTGGCGCTGAACCCCCCGCAGCAAAACCAGGTTCAGCGCCACAAACAGCTGGAGTTCCCTTTGGGTTTGTCTCGGGGGCGACGTGCGGCCGCCCCTCGTCCCCATCTGGCTCTGCACACGGCTCCGGGAGGTCAATGGAAACGGCTCCGGGCATCAGTAATCAATGAAAGTCGTGTCTGGAGCCCGAGGCAGGAAACCCGCCCGCCCGCGGGTGTCGGTTCAGAAACGGGTGCGACCGGATTCCTGCCGTTCCGCCGGCACCAGGGGCTCGGGACGGCGCGGCGCACGGTGCCGGCTGGAACTCAGTGCTGATGCCACATGGAAGCCGCGCGGGTTCCGCGTCCCCGCCGACGCTGCCGCCGCCACCGGCACCTCTGTCTCCCCCTTTTCTCCCGGCAGCTCTGGGACCACCTGGACCACACGATGTTCTTCCCCGATTTCCGCCCGTTCCTGAGCGGGGGGTCCCTGGACCCGGAGCGGGAGCCCGAGCGGGTCCCCCCGGCGCAGCCTGAGCTCTGGGGGCCCGGCCGCCCCCCCCGGCTGCCGGTGACGCGCCGGTACCGGCCCCGCGGCAGCTCGCGGCCCGACCGCTCCCCCGCCATCGAAGGGTGAGAGCCCCCCTTGCCTTTACCCTTTCTGTCGGCGCTAAAATACGGAATTTGGGTGAGAAACATGAGAAAACGGGGTCACGACGCTCGTCATACGGGACTCTTTGATGCAGAAAATGCACGTTTGTGCTCTGCGGCACCAACGGGAGCCGCGCGGGGGGAGAGGTGGTTTCTGCCAGCTGTGCGCGGGGCGTTTCCGCTCAGCCTGTTCTCTTTGTGCCTGTTCTCGCGGTGCCCGTCCCGCCTCCTCCCCGGCCAGGATCATCCAGCAGATCTTCGCGGGGTTCTTCGCCAACTCGGCCGTTCCGGGCTCCCAGCACCCGTTCTCCTGGTGAGTACGAGCGCGGCTCCACCGCAGCCGTGACCCGCTCGGTGACCGCCCGCCCGCGGCTCCGTGGCTCTTGGCGCGAACCCCGGGGCCGTTTTGGCGCGGCCGCGGCGCTTTCGGTGACTGTGGTGCCGCGCAGGAGCGGGATGCTGCACTCCAACCCCGGGGACTACGCGTGGGGACAGAGCGGCCTGGACGCCATCGTCACCCAGGTCAGACCCGGCGGGAAACACCCAGAGCGGCGGTCGCCGGCGTTTCTCCGCACCCGGGGGGTGTTCGTGCCGCGTTCTGGGTGGGCAGGATGAGCGGCCACGGGAACGGGTTAAACTCTCCATTGGGTTGAAAGGCGGCTCCCGCAGGGCGCTCGCAGGGCCACTCGTGTCACTTTGGGGGTCCAGGGGTGTCCCCAGGGCCGGGACGTGTTTGGTGCCGCGTTTGGTGACGCGTTCGGTGCTGTTTTCCCGCCGCAGCTCCTGGGCCAGCTGGAGAACACAGGGCCGCCCCCGGCCGACAAGGACAAGATCTCGTCCCTGCCCACGGTGCCGGTCACGCAGGAGCAAGTCGGTACGTGACAGCGGTGACACTGTCCCCGTCCTGCCCTGCCCCGCCCGCTCAGTCCCACCCGCCCTGCCCCACCCGCTCTACCCCACCCGCTCTGCCCCGCCCGCCCTGCCCCACCCGCTCAGTCCTGCCCGCCCTGCCCCACCCGCCCTGCCCCACCCGCTCTGCCCCACCCGCTCTGCCCCGCCTGCTCTGCCCCGCCCGCCCTGCCCTGCCCACCCTGCCCAGCCTGCTCAGTCCCACCCGCCCTGCCCCACCCGCCCTGCCCCGCCCACCCTGCCCAGCCTGCTCAGTCCCACCCGCCCTGCCCCGCCCGCCCTGCCCAGCCTGCTCAGTCCCACCCGCCCTGCCCCGCCCGCCCTGCCCCGCCCACTCAGTCCCACCCGCCCTGCCCCACCCGCCCTGCCCCGCCTGCTCAGTCCCACCCGCTCTGCCCTGCCCACCCTGCCCCACCCACTCAGTCCCACCCGCTCTGCCCCGCCCGCCCGCCCTGCCCCGCCCACTCAGTCCCACCCGCTCTGCCCCGCCCGCCCTGCCCCGCCCACTCAGTCCCACCCACCCTGCCCCGCCTGCTCTGCCCCACCCACTCAGTCCCACCCGCTCTGCCCCGCCTGCCCTGCCCCGCCCGCTCTGCCCCTCCCCTCTGTCCCCTGTGCTCTGTCCCCTCCCCTCTGTCCCGTCTCCTCTGTTGCTGCCGCCCAAACGCTCCCTGAAACACAAAAATGCCGTTTCCACCGCGGATATTTTTGTCGGGCGCTTTTTCTGTCCCGGCGGTTGTTCCGTCCCCCCCAGCACCGGGTTCCCACCCGGTTCCCACCCGGTTCCAACCCCATTCCCACCGCATTTCCGCATCAGATTCTGGGTTTTGCCGCCTGACCCCGGGGAGGCGGCGGCTCCGTGTCCCCCCGGTCGCGACATCGGTGCCACCGTCACACACACACACACACACTCACACACACTCACACACGGGGTTTTGGCGTCACCGCCATCGGCCTCAAAACCACGAGGAATGTTGGCAGCTCCACCCCTCAATTCGCTCTATTTTGGGATCTGGTTCCCGGCACACGCGGCACATGTGGCACACACGGCACCCTCTGCACCCGTGGCACCCGTGGCACACACAGCACCTGCGGCACACACAGCACACACGGCACCCATGGCACACGTGGTACAGATGGCACACGCGGCACCCGCGGCACCCGCGGCCGAGCCGTCCGGGCCGTGCGGCCGGCGCCGCGTGTTCGGGGGTAAAGCCGCTCTCCCCGCGGGGCGCAGAGGCGGGTCTGGAGTGCCCGGTGTGCAAGGAGGATTACGCGCCGGCCGAGCAGGTGCGGCAGCTGCCCTGCAACCACCTCTTCCACAGCAGCTGCATCGTGCCCTGGTTGGAGCTGGTAAGAGCCCCCGCGTCCCCCCTGCCCCGCGGACCCCCCCGAGTGCCGTTTGTCTCATTTTGGTGGCTTTTTGCAGCACGACACGTGTCCCGTCTGCAGGAAAAGCCTCAAGGGGGAGGACTCGACGCGACAGACGCCCGGCGGCGCCGGCAGCGACAGCCGCGCGCACGAGCGATGGACTTTCTGACCGGGGGGCGACGCAAACAATACCACCCCAAAGTAGCAGGAAATAGAGGCGGGAGGGCCGCCCCCCGCCGGCACCACCGTCCTGGCTCCCGACACCGCGCGGCACCCGCCGCCTCTCGTCCCACATTCCGGCCTTTTTAGGGGGGGTTTGACTTGGTTTGGTTCCCAAGGAAGCTCTGGGCTGGGGGGGCTGTGGGGACACCCCCCGGCCCCGCGGCCCTCGGGTGGTGGGGAAACCAGCATGTCCCGTTTCTCTCCCTGGTGTCCGGAGCCGGGGGGCGTTATCGCCCGGGGGCGTTATTGCCCGGGGACGTCCTGCCCGTGTTCCCCTTGAGAAGCGGCCGCGTTCTCGAGGGGGCGGCAGGGTCTCGGTGCCCCCCCCGCTCCCGCCGGGGTTTGCATCTCGCGGACTCATTTTTGGTTTATTTGGGGAGGTTTTGGCCCGTCCCCGCGCGGGTCCCGCGCCCGCCCCGTCTCGTGGACCACGACGAGGGCGCCGCTCCCGGCCCCTTGAGCCCCCGCCCCCCGTCTCAGAGCATCTCTTCATTTTGGGGACGTTTTGTTCCTTTTTTTAACTCGTGTCACGTCTCACCCGCGTTCTTCTCGTCCCGGTACCGTCTGTGCTTACGGCACCCGCTAAACCCGCCCCCCGCCGCGGGGGGTTAAACTCGGCCTAAGGGAGAGGTAAGTCCCGCCTAACCGTGCCCGGCGCACCACGGCCTCGAGTTTAACCGGGGTTTCTGTTTGCTATTCCGTCAAATAAAGGACTTTATAAAGAAAACGCGCAGGGGAAGGTTCTTGGGGGGTCGTTTTGGGGAGGAACGCGCTGGATTCCGCCCGGATCCCAAAGAGCCCCCCCGGGGCCCCTCCCACACGGTTCAACACCAAACGGGGTTTATTGATGGAGCCACTGGTCTCACCCCGTTTTCCCACCTCCGCGCCCCCCACTGCTGGGGGTCCCACACAAAGGGTCCCGCTCTGGGGGTCCCGCACAAAGGGTCCCGCTCTGGGGGGTCCTGCTCCGGGGGTCCCGCTGGGGGGGTCCCGCTCTGGGGGTCCCACTTTGAAGGTCCCACTCTGGGGGTCCCGCGCCCCCCGACCTCACGTTGCTGCATCCCCGACCAGCACAATCTGGAGGTGTTGGGGGGACGGGGGCCCGAGCCCCCGCGGGTCCCCCCTGGCAGCGCCGGGGCCCCCCCGGCCCTCATTGCTCTTCCTCCTCCTCCTCCTCCTCCGGCAGCTTCTTGCGGGCGAAGAAGCCGAGCTGGGGAGAGGGGGAGGATGGTGGGGATGAAGGGCCGGGCTCCTGCCCCCCCAGCACCCCTGGACCCCCCGTCACCTTCCAGAGGCAGAAGATGATGAGGCCGAGGAGCAGCAGCCCCCCCAGGACGCTCCCCACCAGGATCCAGAGCGACACGGGCACCCGCCTGGCCCGGCTGATCTCCAGCACCACCTGCAAACCACACGGGGGGCACGGGGGGGTCCCACAGCCCCGCACCCCACCTCGGGGGTGGGGGTTTGGGGGTTTGGGGGTGCGCACCTCCCTGCGCTGCGCCCCCTCGTCCAGCGCCAGCATGGGGCTGCCCGGGGCGCCCAGCCAGGCGCTGCTGACCACCCGCACGCTCTTGAACTTCGCCTGGGGGGGAAAGTTGGGGTTCGGGTTGTGTTTGACACCCGCAGGTTTTGGGGGGGTCGCCCGTCGCCCCCTCCTCACCCCGTGGAAGAAGTCGGTGTGGATGGAGCGCAGGAGCTGCACGGCGGCGCCCCCACCGCGCTCCAGCCGGCCCAGCCGGCAGCTCAGCTCCTGGCACCAGGCGTTGCCGCAGTCCTGGGGACAAACGGGGGTGACATCCTGGGGACCCCCAGCCCCCCAAATCCCATCTCGGGGGGGTGGCGCTCACCAGCCGGTCCACGCGCAGGAGGTCCTGGGGGTGCACGGGGACCACGCTCCCCTTGTCCTCAGGGGGCGGCCGCAGGGTGCAGGTGGCCTGCGGGGGTGAGGGGCTGAGACCACCACGGGGGGCACAGGGACCCCCCCCCGAACCCCGGATCGTGGGGGGACTCACGTTGTCGGCCAGGACGCGGGTGACCGAGAGGAAGGGGACGCGGCCGAGCCCCAGGGCCGGCAGCGCCACGCGCAGGGTGACGTTCCGCACCGCGTAGCACCCCAAGTTCTGCACCTGGGGATGGAGGGGGCACAGCGGGGTGAGGCGGGACCCCCCCCAAAAACCCACCCCCCGCGTCTCCTCACCGTCACCGTGGTCTTGAACTCGGGGCCGGGGCCGCGGGGGAAGGTGCCGGGGGGGTGCAGCTCGTAGCGGCGCAGGGTGGCGTCGCTGCGGGGACAGAGCGCGGTGACACCCCGAACCGCCCCCGGCCCCCCCAGAGCGCCCCCCGCCCCACCTGGCGAGGAAGAGCTCGGGCTCGTAGCGGATGGGGACGGAGAGCCGGACCGCGTTGTCCTCCGGTGTCGCCTCCGTGCCGTCGCTGCCGGGACACATGGCCATGGGGGTCGGGAGCACCATGAGCCCCCCCAGGGTGTCCCCAAACCCCCCGGCCCTACCTGGTGGCCTCGAGGGTGACCTCGGCGCGGTCGAGCAGGACGGAGCAGCTGAACTCCAGCTCCAGGGTGAACGAGACCTGGGGACACGGGGGACAGTGGGTCCTGGGGGGCACAGGGGGGTCCCGGGGGGTCCCGGGGGTCCCGGGGGGTCTGGGTCCCCCACCTTGGCCATGGAGCGGAACACGGGGTGCCCCACGCTGCAGAGGCGCCGGTGACCGGGCAGCGCCGCGCACTCCAGCTTCACCGCGCCCGGGTCCTGGGGGACGGGGACACGGGGTGAGCGGGGGGGGGGACACGGAGCCCAGCCTGGGGTGGGGGACACGCGTGGGGCCAAACGGAGCCCTAAACGTCACCAGGATGGGTTGGGGGACACATATGGGGACAAAGGGGCCTCAAATTCCCACCTAGAAAAGCTTGGGGACACATACGGGGTCAAAAGGACCCTCAAGTGCCACCAGGATGGGTTGGGGACACATATGGGGACAAAGGGACCCCCAGTTCCCACCAGGATGGGTGGGGGGACACATGTGGACCCTAAGTGCCACCAGAAGGGGTGGGGGGACATACGGACCCTTAATTCCCAGCCGGAACGGGTTGGGGGCACCAATGGACCCCAAATTCCCACCTGGAATGGTTGGGGGGACATAGATGTGGCCAAACGGACCCCCCCACCACCCTAAACTGCGATAAACTGGGGATGGGGTTGGTGAGACCCCCAACCTTCCCCACGGGGCACAGGACGGGATAACGCATGCAGGGTTTTGGGGACACCGCGGGTGCTGGGGACACCGCGGTGCTGAGGACACCGCGGGTGTTGGGGACACCGCGGGTGTTGGGGACACTGCGGGTGCTGGGGACACCGCGGTGCTGGGGACACCGCGGGTGTTGGGGACACTGCGGGTGTTGGGGACACCACGGTGCTGGGGACACTGCGGGTGCTGGGGACACCGCGGGTGCTGGGGACACTGCGGGTGCTGGGGACACCACGGTGCTGGGGACACCGCGGGTGCTGGGGACACCGCGGTGCTGGGGACACTGCGGGTGCTGGGGACACTGCGGGTGCTGGGGACACCGCGGTGCTGGGGACACCGCGGTGCTGGGGCCCGCGCGGCCGCACCCGTGCGGCGAGGCTGGCGAGCAGCAGGTTTGGGGACAGGCGCAGGCGCAGGCTGGCGTTGTACGCGTTCTCCTCCCGGTTCTCCAGCGACGCCGTCACCGTCACCTTCCTGCGGCCCCGGCGCAGCACGTGGGGGCTCTGCCTGCGGAGACCGGTCACAACCCCGGGACACCTGGGGACACCCCGGGGACACCCCGGACACCCTGGGGACACCCCAAGGACACCTGGGGACACCCCTGGGGACACCCCTGGGGACACCCTGGGGACACCTTGGGGACACCTTGGGACACATGGGGACATCCCAGGGACACCTGGGGACACCCCAGGACACCCCTGGGGACACCCTGGCACAGCCGGTACCTGGAGCCGGTGATGTCCATGGTGGCCCTGAGCACCAGGTCGGTGACACACTCGTTGTCGTCACCACAGTCCTTGAAGAAGGGGACCTGGGGAGGCGGTGAGGAGCTGGTCACCAGTGTTCACCAGTAATGACCAGTAACCCACCCGAACGCACCAGAACCCACCAGTAACCCACCAGGACCCACCAGGACACACCAGTAACTCACCAATAACCCACCAGTAACCCCCCAGGACTCACCAGTAACCCCCCAGGACTCACCAGTAACCCCCCCCCAGTACCCCCCAGTACCCACCAGTTTGCGGATGGTGGTGGGTGACGCCTCATCCAGCACCGGCCCGGTGTCCTCGGCCAGGGCCAAGGTGACGGTGACGCCGAGGGGCCGCAGGTAATCCGAGGTGTCCTGGGGAGGGTCCCCGTGAGCCCCCAGCGGGAAACGCCACCGGCGGCCCGGGGGGGGACCCCGCGGTGTCACTGGAGGGGACCCCGCGGCGTCCCCAGGGCAGGGACTCACCAGCACGTGGAAGGGGACGCGCTGGCAGCTCTGCCGGCCCAGCGGCAGCTCCAGGTGGCGCCGCAGCAGGCGCCGCGCGCCCGAGTCGAAGGCGGCGCGGGGTCCCGGTGCCCCCTCCTCCAGGGACACGTTGAACCGCAGCGCTGGGGACAGGAAAGGAAGGGAAGGGGGTCACGGGTTTGGGGACACCCGAGGGGCTGGGGACAGCCTGGGGTGAGCCGGGGACACCTGGATGCTCTGGGGACACCCTGAGGTGCTATAGGGACACCTGAAATGCTCTGGGGACACCTGGGGACACTCAGAGACAGCCCGAGATGCTCTGGGGACATCCAGGGACGCCCAGGGACATTTCAGGGACACTCTGGGATGCTCTGGGGACACCCAGGGTCACCATGCGGTGCTATGGGAACACCCCGGGACGCTCCGGTGGCACCCGGGGACACTCCAGGCGCAGCCGCCCGGCACGCCCCCGGCCCCTGGCTCTCACCGATGTCCCTGTCCCGCTGTCCCCGGGCGCGGGTGCTGGCGCGGAAGCAGATCCTGGCGCGCAGGCAGACGGCGCCGGAGCCGCCGCGGTGACAGTTCCTCTGGATGACGCTGATGGCCGGCGGCTCCACCGACAGCGACACGTTCACCTGCACGATCTGCCGGGAGCTGGAGAGGGACACCACCACCGCGACGGTGACATCGCCACCGGGACAGTGACATCGCCACCGGGACATTGACATCGCCACCAGGATGGTGACATCACCACGGCGACGGTGACATTGCCACCGGCACAGTGACATCAGCACTGGGACGGTGACATCGCCACCACGACGGTGACATCACCACCGGGACAGTGACATCACCACTGGGACGGTGACATCACCACCGCGACGGTTACACCACCACCGGGACGGTGACATCACCACCAGGATGGTGACATCGCCACCGGGACGGTGACATTGCCATCGTGACAGTGACATCACCACTGGGACGGTGACATCACCACCAGGATGGTGACATCGCCACCGTGACGGTGACATCACCACCGGGACGGTGACATCACCACTGGGACGGTGACATTGCCACCAGGACGGTGACATCACCACCGGGACGGTGACATCACCACCGGGATGGTGACATGATCACCGGGACAGTGACATCACCACCAGGACGGTGACATCACCACCGGGACGGTGACATCGCCACTGGGATGGTGACATTGTCACCGGGATGGTGACATCCATCCTCACATCACAGGGGAAAACCAAGGCATGGGGGGACTCCACCAGGGTCCCGCCGGGCAGGGCGGCCCCGGTGTGTCCCCAATGTGTCCCCACTGTGTCCCCACCGTGTCCCCGTCCCCGGCACTCACCGCAGCAGCACCGCGGCGCCCTGGGCCCCCACGGCCACGTCCACCAGTCCGTCCCCGTCCATGTCCCGCCGTCCGTCCAGGCTGCGCCCGAAGTAGCGCAGGGCGGGGGCCAGCGCCGCCGCCTCCACGCGCTGGGGGACAGCGGGTGGCTGCGCCGGCTCACGCGCCGCTGCCCCCCGCCGCATCCCCGGGCCCCCAGTGCCCCCAGTGCCCCCAGTGCCCCCAGTGCTCCCAGTGCCCCCCAGTGCTCCCAGTGCTCCCAGTACCCCCAGTGCCCCCAGTGCCCCCCGGTGCCCCCAGTGCCCCCAGTGCCAGCTCACCTGCTTGTACTGGGGCAGCAGGGTCCCCGGGGCGCCGTGGAAGATGTAGAGGGCCCCGTGGTGCCCCCCCTCCAGCGGGGCCCCCACGGCGGCGTCGCCGAGCCCGTCGTGGTTGAGGTCGGGCAGCGCGGCCATGGCGAAGCCGAAGCGCGAGTCCTGCGGCCGCGGCTCGGGGTGCAGCGTCCCCGCGGGGGACAGGAGCCGCTGCGGCACGGACAGTGGGGACCCTGGGCTGGGGTCCCCTCCTGGTCCTGCTGTGACCCCCCAAACCCACTGCACCCCCCCAAACCCACTGTGCCCCCCCAAACCCTGCTGTGTGCCCCCAGACCCACTGCAACTCCCCAACCCTGCTGTGTCCTCCCAAACCCACTGTACCCCCCCCAACCCTGCTGTGTCCCCTCAGACCCACTGTACCCCCCAACCCTGCTGTGTCCTCCCCAGTCCCCAGAAACCCACCACACCCCTCCCAAAACCCCTATGACCTCCACACCCCTGCACCCCCCCAAAACCCGCATCCCCCAAATCCCTTGCATCACCCCAAAAACCCTGCACACCCAAAAACCCCTGTACCCCCCAAACCCCTGTACCCCCCAAAACCCTGTGCGCCCCAAACCCCTGTACCCCCAAACCCCTGCACCCCCAGCACATCCTCCCGGCCCCGGCCCCGCTCACCTGCCCCACGCGGTACAGGTACACGCGCCCCGTCTCCCTGCCCTGCGCCCCCAGGTACATGGGCGCTGCCACCAGCAGCACGTCGGTGACACCGTCCCCGTCCACGTCCAGGGGACAAACCTCGCTGCCGAAGTAGGAGCCGATCTGCCCGACAAAGCCGGGGCCCGTGAGGCCGAACCCCCTCCCGCGGCTGCCTGTGCCCCCCAAACAGCTCCCACCTGCTCCCCCGTGAGCGCCTGGGCCACCGTCACGGCGCCCGAGGTGGCCATCTGGAAGAGGATGACCTTGCCCTTGTGCTGGAAGCGGGGGGCGCCGGCCACCAGCAGCCGCTGCCCCCCCGGCAGCCGCAGCGAGGACACGGCGTAACCTGGGGGCAGAGCGCGACGGTGCCGCTCAGCACCCCGGGGCACCGGGGCACCGAGTGGCATGGGGTTGCATGGTGTCCCCAGGGCTGGGGGCATCTCTGGGGACACGGAGCATCCTTGGGACATGGAGCATCCCTGGGGATATGGAGTATCCTGGGGACATGGAACACCCATGGGGACATGGAGCATCCCGGGGACATGGAGCACCCGGGGGACATGGAGCACCCCTGGGGACATGGAGCATCCTGGGGACATGGAACACCCATGGGGACATGGAGCACCCCTGGGGACATGGAGCATCCTGGGGACATGGAACACCCATGGGGACATGGAGCATCCTGGGGACATGGAGCATCCTGGGGACATGGAGCACCCCTGGGGATATGGAACACCCATGGGGACATGGAGCATCCTGGGGACATGGAGCACCCCTGAGGACATGGAGCACCCCTGGGGATATGGAACACCCCTGGGGACATGGAGCATCCTGGGGACATGGAGCACCCCTGGGGACATGGAGCATCCCGGGGACACGGAACACCCCCAGGTCACCCCAGATCCCTCAGGACACCCAGGGCCCCCCCACCCCGGACACCCCCGTACCCAAATAGGCCGCGTGGTTCTTCAGTCGGGGCGGGAAGTGGGGGCGCAGCTGGCTGCGGGGGGGCACGATGCGCCCGCGCCCGCTCTCCTCCAGCACCGCCCCCTCCCAGTCGTAGGCGCCCACGGTCCCGAACAGGAGCCCGTCCTGCGGGGACACGGCGGCGGCGCGGGGTCACATGGCGGCGGTGCGGGGGGGACATGGCGGCGGTGCGGGGGGACACGGCGGTTCAGGGGGGACACGGTGGCAGCTCGCGGCGGGGACAGTGGTGGCTCAGGGGAGACACAGTGGTGGCGCGGGGGGGACAGGGCAGTGGCTCGGGGGGGACACAGTGGCAGCGTGGGGGGGACACACATCACACGCCTTGAGGACGTGGCGATGCCTCACCCGCCCCAAAATTCCCCGAAACCGGGGTTGTCCCAGCTGGGGACACTCAGCGCCCGGCGGGAGGTGACACACGGCCCCGGGACGGTGACACACGGCCCCGGGATGGGACTTTCCACTTGTGCACCCCCCCCCGCCCCCCCGGGCCCGATCCTGCCCGTCCCGCAGCGTCACCTCCAGGGGGTGGACGGAGAAGCCGATCTGGGCCATCTCCAGCTCGAAGGAGCTCGCGTTGTGCCCGGGGGTGCCTGGGGGGGGGACACGTTACTCCTCCAGATATGGCTCCAGCTGTTCACCCTGCCCCCAGCTCCAGGCCCTGTCACCTTCCAGGCTGAAGATCCTGTCCCCCAGCGCGTCCACGATGTCGTTCAGCGCCGCCTCGTCCGTCACGTTGAAGAAAAACTTCTCGTCAGGGTCGCTGGCGATGAACTTGATCTCGCGGATGAAATCCTCGGGGTCCTGCTGCCGGCGCAGGTAGTGGCCCAGCACCTGCCACAGCACCGCGTTGGGGACACAGCCCGGCCCGACCGCAGCGCGGCCCGCGGGGACGGGGTCACCGCGGTGCAGGGCGCGGGGCGCGGGGACGGGGTCACCGCGGTGCAGGGCGCGGGGTGCGGGGTGCGGGGGACGGGGTCACCGCAGTGCAGGGCGCAGGGCGCGGGAACGGGGTCACCGTGGTGCAGGGCGCGGGGGACGGGGTCACCGCGGTGCAGGGCGCGGGGCGCGGGGACGGGGTCACCGCAGTGCAGGGCGCGGGGCGCAGGGACGGGGTCACCGCAGTGCAGGGCGCGGGGCGCGGGAACGGGGTCACCGTGGTGCAGGGCGCGGCCCACGGGGACGGGGTCACCGCAGTGCAGGGCGCAGGGCGCGGGGACGGGGTCACCGCGGTGCAGGGCGCGGGGCGCGGGGTGCGGGGGACGGGGTCACCGCGGTGCAGGGCGCGGCCCACGGGGACGGGGTCACCGCGGTGCAGGGCGCGGGGCACGGGGCGCGAGGACGGGGTCACCACAGTGCAGGGCGTGGGGCGCGGGTTGCGGGGCGCGGGGGACGGGGTCGCTGGGGCACGGGGCGCTCACCGCGATGGCGTAGCGGGTGACGTTGCGTGCGTCGCATTCGGCCAGTGCCGCGGGCAGCTCCTCGCCGTCGTGCGACTCCCCGTCCGTCACCACGATCATCAGGCGCGTGGCGTCCGCCCGCCCGCCCCGCTCGGCGCTGAACGCCTCGGTGCTATGGGGGCGGTGAGGCCGAGCCCAACCCTGAGCCCGACCCTGAGCCCGACCCTGAGCCCGACCCGGAGTCCGACCCCAAGCCCGACACTGAGCCCGACCCTGAGCCCAACCCCGAGCCCGGCCCCGAGACCAACCCTGAGCCCGACCCTGAGCCCGACCCTGAGCCCGACCCTGAGCCCAACCCCGAGCCCGGCCCCGAGACCGACCCTGAGCCCGACCCTGAGCCCGACCCTGAGCCCAACCCTGAGCCCGACCCTGAGCCCGACCCCGAGCCCGGCCCCGAGACCAACCTTGAGCCCGACCCCGAGACCAACCCTGAGCCCGACCCTGAGCCCGACCCTGAGCCCGACCCCGAGCCCGGCCTCGAGACCAACCTTGAGCCCGACCCCGAGACCAACCCTGAGCCCGACCCTGAGCCCGACCCTGAGCCCGACCCCGAGCCCAGCCCCGAGACCAACCTTGAGCCCGACCCCGAGACCAACCCTGAGCCCGACACTGAGCCCAACCCTGAGCCCGACCCCGAGCCCGGCCCCGAGACCAACCCTGAGCCCGACCCGGAGCCCGACCTCGAGCCCGGCCCTGAGCAATTCCAGCCCTGAGCCCGACCCCGAGCCCGACCCCGAGCAACTCCAGCCCTGATCCCAAGCCAAATCCCAACCTAAATCCCAACCCCAATCCTGATCCCAAGACCAATCCTGACTCAAATCCCAACTTCAATTACAACCCAAATCCCAACCCGAACCCCAACCCCAACCCCGACCCTGACCCCAAGCCCAGCCCTGCCCCAAATCCCGGCCGCAGCGCCAGCGCGGAGCCGGCGCAGCCCGCGGCGCACCAGGCCGTGCGGATGGCCATGGCCGTGCGCGTCTCGCGTCCCTCCTGCCGGCTGATGTTCCGGGCGGCCTCCACCACCTCCTGCGCCGAGCGGTACCGGCCCAGCGCCCACTCGTGCACCGCGTGCTCCCCGTACTGCAGCACCCCCACCTGCACGGGACGGGTCAGACCCCAAACACCTCCAAACATCCCCCCAGACACCCCCAGAACATCCCCCCAAAACCATCCCCCCAAAATATCCACCCCAAATATCCCCACAAAATATCCACCCCAAGAACCATCCCTCAGCGCCCATTCTGGGGACAATGGCATCGCCCTAGGGATGATGGTATTGCCCTGGGAACAATGGCATTGCCCTGGGGACACCATCATGGCCATGGGGACACCAGCACAGCCCTGGGGACACTGTCACAGCCCTGGGGACACCATCATGGCCATGGGGACATTGTCACAGCCCTGGGGACACCACCATAGAATCACATTTTGGCTGGAAAAGTCTCTGAGGACCATCGAGTCCAACTGTTGACCTGTCACCAACCCACGTCCCTGAGAACCCCATCTGCATGGCCCTGGGGACACCACCATGGCCCTGGGGACACCACCATGGCCCTGGGGACACCATCATGGCCCTGGGGACACTGTCACGGCCCTGGGGACACCGGCTCACCTGGATCTGCCCAGGCCCGATGAAGAACCTGCTGAGCACGTTGCTGAGGAAGTTCTGCACCTCCACCCAGGGGTAGATGCTGTTGGAGCCGTCCAGGACGATGACGATGTCCATGTAGGTGGAGCAGCCTGGGGGGGCACGGGCTGGCACCGGCGTGTCGCACCGGGCGCCCGCCCCCCGCCACACTCACGCTGAGCCGCGGGCGCCATCGTCCCCACGGCGCGCAGGTCCCCGTCCAGGCGGGCGCAGGCGCCGGTGCTGAACACGGAGGTGCCGCACGTCTGGGACCACAGCGGGGCACACGCCTGGCCGGGGGACACGGGGACACATGGGGACACATGGGGACACACGCATGAGGACACACACACGGGGACACACGGGGACACAGGGGGACACACGCATGGGGACATACGCATGGGGACACACAAATGGGGACACATGGGGACACACGGGGACACATGGGGACACACGGAGACACACGCATGGGGACACACAAATGGGGACACACGGGGACACACGCATGGGGACACATACATGGGGACACGTGGGGACACACACATGGGGACACACAAATGGGGACACATGGGGACACACAGTCCGAGCCGGCCCCTCCGCAGCCGCCGTGCCTCCGTTTCCCCTCTCACCACGAATCCACCGTCCCCGGAGTCCAGGAGGGTCATCCCGAGGTGGCCGCGGTGGGGAGGGGACAGCAGGGGGGTTGTGGACCCTCGGTGACAGGGACAGAGAGGCGGGGTCAGCACCGCGCTGTCCCCCAGCCCCGCGGCCGCCCCCGCGGGACGCGGCGGTACCGAGGTTGGCTTTGTCACACGTGGCGTTGGGGGGTCCCACGCGGCACTTGTAGACGTCGCCCTGGCCGTGCCCGTCCCACGGCGCCGCCACCAGCAGCCTGCGGGGACGTGGCGAGGGGCCGCGGGTCACGGGCAGCGCCACTGCCACCGCGTGGGGTGCGTTTGGGGGGAAATGCCCAAATCCTGCCCGCCCACGGCCCCGGCCCCGCGCCACGGCGCTTCCGCGCCCGGCCCCGGCGGTTTCCGTCTGTCTCTCCAGCTGTCTGGCTGTCCTGCCTTTGATCCGCGTCCCAAGCCCCGGGGCCCCCCCGGTTTACCCGTGGGACCCTTATTTTCATGTGTGTCCCCCCCGCCGCGTCACGGCAAAGCACAAACCCGCGGCGGCCCTTAAAACACCGCTTCTTGCCCCAAAAATACACTGGGGTGGGCTTTGCCCCCTCCCCCAGCCCCCCTGCCCCACAGGGTGTCCCGGGGGGATCCCCTGTCCCCCACTCACCACTTCTCTCCGCCGTCCACCCGCTGCAGCACCTTGTAGCCAAACTGGGCTTCTGGTGGCCCCAGGAACAGCTGCGGGTCCCTCACGTCGACATTGAACCCCACGCACAGCCCTGGGGGGGGACACCCTGAGGGGGGCACCCGCGGACCCAGGCGTCCTGCGGCGCCCCGAGGTCCCCACAGCGCGGGGGGGCCGTGCCCGGGGGGGGCACCGCTGCCCCCCTGAAGCGGGGGGAAGAGCACAAAACCACCTTTCTATCTGTTTTCTTCCCCAAAACGCGGAGATTTTCCGTTAAAGTTGTTCTTTTTAATTCCTTTTAACCAAGTCTGGCTCCGTTCCCACCAACCCCGAACCCCCGCGGCCACAAACCCGGGTGAAGGGGGGGGGGGTAGTTTATTCCGCTCCCCCCAACCCCAAAAATACAGAGCGAGGAGGAAAAGGACCCGAAACCGGGCGGTTTTTCCCCAAGGCGCCCGGTCCCTGCGCGCCGGCGGCTCCGCGCGGGGTAACGGCCCCGCTCTGCGCGGCCCCCGGTCCCGCCGCTTCACACCCAGACCGCCTCTCGTTCCCCAAAACCACCTCTTGTTCCCCAAAACCACCTCTTTCTTTTTCCCCAAAACCACCTTTTTTTCCCCAAATAGCTTTTTCCCCAAAACACCCTTTTTTCCCCCCAAACCCGGCCGCGCTGGGTGAGTTACCTGGGAGCAGCAGCAGCGCGCAGAGCAGCCGCGGGCCCGCGCCCCCCGCGCCCCCCGCGCCCCCCGTGCCCGCGCCCCCCGCGCCCCCCGCGCCCCCCGTGCCCGCGCCCCCCGTGCCCCCCATGCCCGCGCCCCCCGTGCCCGCGCCCCAGAGGCAGCTCTGGCTCCGGACAGGATATTTATATGTATTTTTTTCCCTCTTTTCCTCTTTTTGCAGGTTTTTCCCTCCTCCACCCCCATTGGCTGCTAAAAATAAGCAGCTGCGGTGTGGGTGTTTTTTTCTTGGGGGGTGGATTTAGGGAAGAAAAGGCGAAGTGGAGAAAAACAGGGAAAGAAACGAGAGGGAGGGGGCGGGACCGCGGGATTCGGGGGCGCCCGGTGCTCATGAATGGGACTATTTTTCCCGTTTTCTGGCGGTTTTGGCTCATACGAGGTGGGCGTGTGTCCTGGAGCCGGGTGTCCCTGGAGCGGGGTGTCCCCGGAGCGGGGTGTCCCCTGGAGCCGGGTGTCCCTGGAGCGGGGTGTCCCCGGAGCGGGGTGTCCCCGGAGCGGGGTGTCCCTGGAGCCGGGTGTCCCTGGAGCGGGGTGTCCCCGGAGCGGGGTGTCCCTGGAGCCGGGTGTCCCTGGAAGTGACGGGATCCCGGAGCTTCTCCTTGGGGATATCAGTGTCGGGACGGGAGTGTCGGGACGGGGGTATCGGGACGGGGGGGTTTGGGGGTCACCGCGTGTCCCCCTGCGGGATTTTGGGTGGATTTGGGGTGGATTGAGAGTGGCCACGTCCTCCGGGTGATGCTGCCACCTCCCGGCCACTGTCCCATCTTCTGTCCCTTGGAGGCGAGAAGCTGCAGTGACCTCCGTGTCCCCGGGGTGACACTCTCACCTCCTGTCCCCATCTCCTGTCCCTTGGAGGAGCTTGAGGAGCTGGGGTGACCTCCGTGTCCCCGGGGTGACACTCTCACCTCCTGTCCCTTGGAGGAGCTTGAGAAGATGCAGTGACCTCAGCCAGGACCCCCAACCCCTTGATCGGGGGCACCTGAGGCAGAGGGGATGCCCAACCCACGGCGACCCCCCAAAACCAGCTCCCCGCTCCTGAAGGGCACCGGAGCAAGAAGCCACCTCTATGTGGTGACACTCGCAGCCGGGTCCCCCTCCCCGCCGCCCCCCAGCTCCCCGGGCGTCCCCAGGAGGCTGCGGAGCTGCAGCCAGAAGAAGGGGCGCCTGGAGGCCTCGCGGGGCCACTCCAGGTACGTCTTGGTCCCCAGCATCTTGCGGAGCCGCGCGAAGCGCCGCGGCAAAGCCCGCGCGGCCACCGGCTCCTTCAGCACCAGGATGACGTCCGCGGCGCCCAGCCCCACGGCGCGCTGCTGCGCGAAGTACAGCTCGTAGTTGCACCACTCGCTGTCCACGAAGCTGCGCGACAGCACGAAGACGACCTTGGCGCTGCGCTCGATGTTCTCCACGATGTTCTCGATGATCCAGCGCCCCGGCGTGAAGTCGCGCTCGTGGATGCAGAGCCGGTACGGCGGGGCGACGCTCTCCAGGCGCCGCAGCAGCTCCCGGCGCACCCAGGCGGCGTCGGCGCGGCTGTAGGAGATGAAGGCGTGGTAGGAGCAGGGCCGCGGGGCGCCCGCGGCGCGCTGGCCGCCGTACCTGGCGCGGAGCAGGCGGCACATGGCGCGGAGGTACCAACCCGCCTCCAGCTTCCAGCAGAGGACGGCGCAGGCGGCCACCACCACCGCCGTGCCGGCCACCGCCACGGCCACCAGCGCCGGCACGTCGCACGCCAGGGGCCGCGGGGCGTAGGCGGCCACGGCCGTGTCCAGCAGCGCCTCGGGGTGGTAGCAGGTCCAGTTTTGGGGCCAGTCGGCCAGGACGGGGCGGCCCCGGCGGCGCGTCTCCTCCAGGAAGCCGTGCAGGTCGCAGGTGCAGTGGTACGGGTTGTTGCCGGCCGCCAGGCTGACGAGCCGCGGCATGTTGACGAAGGAGCCGCGGCTGATGACGCCGAAGGAGTTGCCGTCGATGGCCAGCACCTCCAAGCGGGGACATGTCCACTCCGACGGGATGAACTTGATCTTGTTGCCGCTCAAGTGCAGCTCGCGCAGCTGGGGGCTCCGCGCGAAATAGTCCATGTCCAGGCGGTCGAGCTGCGAGTAGGAGAGGTCCAGGAACTCCAGCGTGGTGGGCAGGCAGCCGAAGGTCCCCACCGTCACCTGGTTGTGGCGCAGGGCCAGTCAGCGCAGCGCCGGGCTCCACTGGCACGTCTCCCGCAGGCCGCCCAGGCCGTTGTGGCTGGCGTCCAGGCGGGCCAGCCGGGGCCAGCTCCGCGTCAGCGCGGCCAGCACGGCCAGGCTGAGCAGCTGGTTGGTGGCCAGGGTGAAGCTCTCCAGCTTGGGCATGATGTCCTGGTAGCGGCAGCGCTGGTTGTAGATGAAAGCGTCTTCCAGGCGGTTGTTGGAGATGTCCAAGGCCTCCACGTTGCGCAACTCGGCCCAGACGTCGCAGGGCACGTAGTTGAAGTTGACGTTGATGATGGAGAGCGCGGCCACGCCGCTCAGCCACGTGAAGGTCCAGTCGAAGCGCAGCACGTCGGGGTTGCTGATGTCCTGCAGCAACAGGCGGTCGAGCCGCGGAGCCGCCGTCCCCGCGCCGGAGCCGTCCCAGCGCGGCGAGCGGGCGAAGTCGATGGCCACCAGCGCCAGGTCGCGGACGCGGGAGCGCTGGATGTTGAGCAAGGCCAAGCGCAGGAGGTTCTTGTTGAACTTGCCGCGGTAGAACACCAGCTTGGTGACCCGCAGCTCGGCCAGGCCGGCGAAGGGGTCGGCGTCGCCGGAGTAGTAGGTGAACTCGAAGAGGTTGCGGAAGCGCAGGAGCTCGAGGGGTTTGCCGCGCAGGTCGCGCAGCATGGCCGGCAGAGCCGCCGCGCGGCCGTCCAGCGCCACGTCGCACCACAGCTCCGTGGTGTTGAGCCAGGAGAAGGCGCCGGGCTCGTAGCGCAGGAGCCCGGAGGCCGACTTGATGGCGAACTTGTGCAGTGCCGTGTCCTTGAGGACGGCGAAGTCCCCCCGCGAGACGTCCCGCAGCAGCGGCCCCCCCAGCGACAGCTCCCGCAGCCGCCGCAGCCGCCCGAAGGCGCCGTCCAGGGCCGCGCTGCCGTACAGGTTGTTGGACATGTCCAGCCAGCGCAGGTTGGCCAGCGGCGCCAGCGCCGGCGCCGGGATGCGGTCCAGGGAGTTGTTGAAGAGCCGCAGGTGCTCCAGGAGGGGGGTGGCGAGGAAGGCGCCCGGCGCGATGCGCGAGATGCTGTTGTACGCCAGGTCCAGGCGCCGCAGCCGCGTCATGCCGGAGAAATCGGCCGCCGTGATCTCGCGCAGCTTGTTGTAGGACAGGTCCAGCTCACGGAGGCCGCCGGGGAGCGCGGGGGGCACCCGCGCCAGGCCCTGCCCCCGGCACAGCGCCGTCCCGCCCGCGGCGTCGATCTGGCACGGCGGCCGCGCCGCGTCCCCCGACGGTGCCAGCAGCGCCAGCAGCGCCAGCAGCGCCAGCAGCGCCAGCCACCAAACCCCGCAGGCGCGGGGGGACACGCGGCGTCCAGCGGGGACACGGGGGACACCGGGAGGTGCCGCCACCGGCGGGGACGGGGCTGGAAGGGGCATCCGGGCATCGGCGGCCGAGCCGTCCTGTGGCGGGAAAGGGGGGTCAGCGGTGGCACCGGGGAGACCCTGAACCCTGGGATCAACGCCAGGGGGGACACCGGGGCAGGAGGTGGCACCTGCATCCAGTAGGATGGGGATGGGTGAGTCCTCCCCGGGGGGCTCGGGGACTGGATCCCGGGGGGGTCAGGGACGGGACCCCAGGGGGAACTGGGGATCGGATCCCAGGGATCAGATCCTGGATCTCGGGGTATCAGGGACTGGATCCCAGGGATCAGATCCTGGATCTCGGTGGGATTGGGGATCAGATCCCAGGGATCAGATCCTTCGATCTTGGGGGGATTGGGGATCAGATCCCAGGAATCAGATCCTGGATCTTGGGGGGATTGGGGACTGGATCCCAGGGCTGGTGAAGCAGGTCACGGGGGTGCTGGGGGATCCCCAGGGGATCAGGAGCTGTACCCGGGTGGGGGGGATCAGGGACGGGATCCCAGGGACCGTCTCCCGGGGTCCCCGGGGGGACACACGCACACCTCCTGGACCGCAGGGGTGCAGAGCAGATCCCGGGCGGATCCCGGGCGGATCCCGGGCGGATCCCGCGGGCGCAGAGTCCAGCCCCGCGGAGCCCCCGCCGGCGAGCGCGGGCGGGGTTTCCTTCCCAGCTAAAAACACTTAAAAAGGTACAAAATATATTAAAAAAAACTTAAAAAGGGGCTTTTTCACGCAGAGTGGAACGAGGGCGCGGGGGCGCGGGGGCCGTGGGGGGCACGGGGGGCGCGGGCACGTCCGGGTGTTGTTATTAGAGGGAGGGGGGAAAAAACCCCTAAAAAACCGCAGGAGACGGGAGGAAAGCCACCGGGGGCGAGTCCCGCGGGCCAGACGTGTCCCCCGCACAGCCCCCGCGCTGCGTCCCAGCCCCGGGGGGACACGGGAGCCGTGCAAATGTCGCCCCCGCGCCGGCCGCTCCGCCCCGGGAAGCAGGAAAAACACCCGGAATCGGCCCAAAAAGGCGGGGGGGCACCCGTGTGTGTGCGGGGGGACCCGGTGTCCCCGCTCGGGGTCCCTCCGTGCGCGTCCCCGTGGGAACCCCGCCCCCACGTGGGGAAACTGAGGCACGAGCGCCCTTCGTCCCCCCCGCGTCTTCCTCATTCCGCGCGTGCCGCGGGACACGCCTGCCCCTTTGTCACCCCCAAACCCCCCGCCCCGCTCACCTGGGGACGCGTCCGGCCGCGGGGACACGGGGAGCGCGGGGACACGGGGAGCGCGGGGACACGGGGAGCGCGGGGACACGGGGAGCGCGGGGCGGGCGGCGCTGCCAGCGGGGGGACAGCGGCCCGGCCGCTTCCCGCCCCCGCGGGGGCTGGAGCCGCCCGTGGGTGGCGGGGGGGCCGGGGTGTCACCCGAAACGGTGACACCGCGGGTGACGGGAGCGGAGCAGCGTCTCCAGCCCAAACCGGTGCTCCCAGGTCAGACCAGCGGCCCCAGCTCAGCACCCCCAGTCCAGCCCAGTAGCCCCAGCTCAGCCCAGCGCTCCCAGTCCAAACCAGTGCTCCCAGTTCAAACCAGTGCCCCCACTCCAAACCAGCACCCCCAGTTGAACCCAGTGCTCCCAGAGCAGCACCCCCAGTGTCCCCCCAGCGCTCCCAGTGTCCCCCCAGCACTCCCAGTGTCCCCCCAGCTCCACCCCCTACTGGGGGGTCACAGGGGGATAAATGGCATTTTTCTATTATTAAAGACAATCCTGGGGAGAAATGGGGGGATTTTGGTTTTGGAGTAAAATAGAAACAGTGGAGAATGGGGGAGGGAGGGGGCGGCTAAAGTATCAACTATTAATTGAATAACAAACATTACAATTAAGGGTGAAAATTAAATCAATTGGAAAAGGAAATAAAGGGGAAAATTATGAAAATTAAATAAATACAAGACATTTCCAGATACAAAAGCAGATCTGTTATCTCTCTATATAATATGTTTATTAATTTAGCAGCCCCCACAGCGGGGTCACACACACACCTCCCTCCCCCATCACCCCCCCATTTGGCAGCACTAATGAAGCCCCGGCCCAATTAACGCCGATTTTTCCCTAATTAAGGGAATTTTCCCGGCACAAAAGTGCGTTGGGGGATTCTCAGCCCCAAAGAGCCGTTTCCACCGCGCAGGCGCCCCCGGCCCGAGCTGCTTGTGCTGCTGGAGCTCAGACCCCAAAACCGAGGAAAAGGAGCAAATCCTGCCCAAAAAGAGGCGAGGAGGGAAATATTCTCCCGTGGGGGACAAAACGCGCCCCGTTTCACCTCAAAACCACGAGAACTGACCCCAAACTCGGCTCCAACACCCAAAGTCCTTGTGTGCTCCGCTTTGGCGCGAGTTTCTTAAAGACAAGATAAACCCGGCTCTGGATGTGCCCAGTTCACACTAAACTCACCCCAGCCCGGGGGTCAAACCCCTAAAAAAGAGGGGAAACCACTAAACCCCTGGAAAAGCCACAGAAACAACGGGGAAAAGGACCAAATGTTGGTTGTTCTGACCCCGTCCTGGTTCTGCAGCCACGGAGCCACTCAGTCCAGTCCCGCCCAGTGCCGGGATTAACCCCCTAAACACCCGCTTAGGCCGGGCTTAAGCCCGCAGGAAGGCTCCGGGCACGACTAAGGCTTGAGTTTAAGCCAGGGGTAGAGGATGGTGAGGATGGAGAGGATGGAGGAGGTGAGGCCGCACAGCCCCACGAAAGCCGGGCTGGTCCTGTACAAGCCCAGCTTATCGAGCGGGATGAAGAGGTCGCAGGCGTTGCGGAGCAGGTCCAGCAGCAGCGGGGGGTTGGCGCGCAGCACGCGGAGCAGCAGGCGCAGCTGCAGCCACAGGCGCAGCCCCAGCTGGCGGCAGCGGCCGTGGGCGCGGGGCTGGCGCCCGCACTCAGCGCCGCGCGCCCGCGTCCCACCCGCTTCCCGCGCCAGCAGCGCCCGCAGCTCGTAGGCGTCGCGGCTCAGGTTCAGCACCAGGGCGAACAGGTAATACCTGAAACCAGAACCAAAAACAGAGCGAGAGGGACGGGAAGCGAGGGGGGGGGACATCCCGCCGCAACAGTAAAACGCCAGCGAGAACCGCGGAAACATTCTGGTTACAAAAGAGCCTCGAGATTGAGCGTTTTCTGCTTTCTCTCCCAAAGCCACATACAACTTTCCTGCGCAAACTCCCCAAACAGCAGGAATCTCCACAAAGTGGGGTTTGGATGAAACATTTCACCTTTCCCCTCATTTCACCTGTATTTTACCTTTACTTTACCTGTACCTTTACTGTATTTTACCTGTACCCTTATTTTACCTGTATGTCACCTGTATTCTACCTGTATGTTACCTTTACCTGTACCTTTACTTTACCTGTATTATACCAGGCTCGCAGAGAAAAGCCCAGTCTCAAGTATTTTGCGCTGCACAAAGTGTCACAAACCCCATTCGGAGAGGAAAACCCCACTCATGTGCCGAATCCGCCGCCCGAGCGGCCCCGGAGCCGCAGCACTGAACTGCGCACGGTCCCGGAGCTGCAGCATGGACCTGCCCTTGTTGGACTCCGGGTGAAGCGAACGCGCCGATCCCGGCTACCGCTGAAGCCACAGTTCAAACTTAAAGGCTTCAAAGCAGCATTTTGGGCGGGAAAGGGCTTTAAGATCGAGTTTAGCTGCTGGTCCAACGCTGGCACTAAACATGGCCCTGAGAACCTCATCTGTGTGTTTAACCCCTCCAGGATGGCGACTCCAGCGCTGCCCTGGGCAGCCTGTTCCAACACCCACAGCCCTTTGGGGGGAAATCACCCCAAATTAACAACCCCAACTCGAGGCCGTTCCCGCTGAGCCCCCCCAGAAAGGCAGGCGCCCCACCTGAAGGCCCTGTGGCTCCAGCGGTCCTGGTCGAGCGCGGGGAGCAGCCCGGCGCGCGCCGCCCACAGCGCGTTGTCGCAGGCGCAGAACAGCGCGCGGTTCAGGTGGCCCAGGGTGAGGCAGAACCGCAGCGCCGCGTCCGGCTGGTGGATCCCGCGCTTCGCCGCCTCCAGCGCCTCGGCCCAGCCGCCCAGCCGCACCACTGCGGGACAGACACACGGACGGCGCTCAGCGCGGCGGGACGGCCCAGACACCAACCCAGCAGCGGAGCCAACGGCGCTGCTGAGCACGCACTGATCTCACCTGGATTTTACCCTTATCCCTATTTTACCTTTACCTGTATTTCACCTGCCCCCTTATTTCACCTGTATTTTACCTGTACCCTTATTTCACCTGTCCCCTTATTTCACCTGTATTTTACCTGTACTTTACCTGTTCCCTTATTTCACCTGTATTTCACCTGTTCCCTTATTTCACCTGTATTTCACCTTTACTTTACCTGTTCCCTTATTTTATTTTACCTGTATTTCACCTGTATTCTACCTGTACGTTACCTTTGCCTGCACCTGTAGTTTACCTGTATTCCACCTTTACCTGTATTCCACCTTTACCTGTATTCCACCGTTACCTGTATTCCACCGTTACCTGTATTCCACCAGCGCTGGGCTCATCCCCCCACGTTCTCCAACCACCGGCCATTCTCCCATTGCTCATATTCCCACAATTACCGCCCACCAACCACAGCTCTTACACATTTTTAACACAACATACACCCCCGCTACGGAACGACCGACCGCGCCGGTTACAGCTGCTCAGTTCCCTAATCAGAACGCATCTGTTAATCAGCGGCCGAGCACGGTCCGAGCGCCGTGCTGCCGAGCCGCGGTCCGCCCGCCCCGCACGGGTCTGAGGGCCCCGCTCCCGCGGGCGCTGCAGCCGGCGGTGCCGGTCGCGAACCGCGGTGCCGTCGGGGCGCTCACGCTTGCGGCCCAGGCTCAGGTGCGCCTCCAGCTGCCGGGCCCTGGCCAAGGCCTCGGCGCTCGCCCCGCTCCTCCGCAGCGCGTCCGCGGCCACGGCGCACGCGT